>NC_048298.1:11035283-11318475 GCF_013100865.1 Trachemys scripta elegans | reverse complement strand
GGGAGCTGCGATCGGCCGAACCTGCAGACGCCGCAGGTAAACAACCTGTCCCAGCCCGCCAGCGGATTTCCCTGATGGGCCATGGGCCACAGGTTGCCGATCCCTGATATAGTCAAACCTCCCCACTCTCTATCAGTCTATCTTAGGCTTTTATACTGCCACCTATCACCATATTATCTAAGTGGCTTCCATGTAACATCAATAGCAATACCAAAGTCCCTAGTGGATTTGATGGAGTCTCTGGCACTTCTCCCTTTTAAGGACAAAATCTCTCCTTGGGATAAGATTTGGGGGAATTTTATTAATTTTCCTTTTCCAGAAATGGAAACAGTAACTCCCAGCGATTACTTTATAGTGAAGTCACTCCTCGTGCTCACGGTGCCCTTAGAATAATTTACTTGGGACTAATATTGCACACACTATGCAGCATCTTACTCCAGGAGTGCCCCAGTGAAGTTAATGGGCTGAATAGCTCCATGTTCCGTCAGTCTTCCCATTGATTGAAATGGAGCTGCTTGTAGAACAGAGAGAGTGAGAGTGACAGAGTTGGGCTCTTAGGCCCTGACTCAGCAAAGCCCTTATGCAAGTGCCTAATTTTAAGCACATGAATAATCCCATTGCCCTCAATGGGGGATACTCATATGCTTAAAGACAGGTTTCAGAGTAGCAGCCGTGTTAGTCTGTATCCGCAAAAAGAACAGGAGTACTTGTGGCACCTTAGAGACTAACAAATTTATTTAACAAATCTAATAAATTTGTTAGTCTCTAAGGTGCCACAAGTACTCCTGTTCTTCATATGCTTAAAGTTAAGCATGTACTTAAGCAGCAGGCTGACTCTGGGCCTTGGTGAGCATGATAACTCGGCACATCACTGAACACACCTTTAAGAGCTCTGATTTTAGGCTCTTTAGAGGGAATGGAAAAGCCCTCTGGGCCAGCCATTAAGGAATAACATGTATGCTATTTCTGAAGATAGGTGGTTTCAACTTACTGAGAGGATGTCCCAGTGGTCAGGGCACTAACTGGGGACTCTGCAGAGTTGGGTTCCATTCCCTGCTCTACCACGGACTTCTTGGGTGACCCTGGGCAAGTCATACAGACTATGTAAGGAATGGTGTCCCTAGCCTCTGTCTGTCAGAGGATGGAGATGGATGGCAGGAGAGAGATCACTTGATCATTGCCTGTTAGGTTCACTCCCTCTGGGGCACCTGGCATTGGCCACTGTCGGTAGACAGGATACTGGGCTAGATGGACCTTTGGTCTGACCCGGTACAGCCTTTCTTATGTTCTTATGTTATGTCTACGTGGCAATAAAAAGGCCCGAGCTGGCCCCAGCTCGGGGGCTATAAAATTGCAATGTAGATGTTTGGGCTCAGGTTGGAACCCAAGCTTTGAGGTGCTGCAAAGGGAGCAGGTCTCCATGACTGAACTTGTACACTGCTATTTTGAGCCCAAGTCAGCTCACCCAGGCTCTGATACTCAGTGCTGCAGGTTTTTTATTGCGGTGTAGACATAGCCACAGCCTCTGCCTCAACTCTCCCTCTGTAAATTGGGGATAATGCCACTTTCCTACTTCCTGGGGTATTGTGAGGATAAACATTAAAAGTTGGTAAGCTGCACAGATACTTGATGATGGCGGCTGTATAAATACCTTAGACTAGAGCAAAATGATTTTCTGATAGAAATACATCTACAAAATCCACATTTTCCGCACAAAAAATTTGATTTGGCTAAAAAAAAAAATTGTGATTTTTCATCAAGAAAATCAAAATGAAATATTTTAATTTAGGTTGACTCAATTCAAATTGGAATATTTCTTTTTTTTTTTTAACTAACTTGAAATGTTTCAATGAAAACAGTTCAACACACCATTAAATTGTATTTTCCTATCATGGTACATTGCCTTATGAGAGTTGTATTCTCTCATATGGGCCAGGCTGTCTGGAAGACTACATCTCCCATAAGGCAATGTGCTGATTTCACGCTGACTGCTTTGTGTGGTGCACAACGGGAGACACGTGACTCTGGGTGCACTATGCGAGATATAACTCAGCCTGGGTCCTGGCCCATCGGGGTCAATGGGGCTATCAGAGTACAATCACTATAAGACAATGCATCATGAGGAAATGTACTTTTTTAATTGAAATGAGTCAAAATGAAGAATTTCAGGTAATGCCAACAAATCAAAATGAATCTCAAAATGTTTCAGAAATATCAAAATGAAACATTTCAATATTTCCAAATTGAAATATTTTTGAATTTCCATTTTGTGGGAAAATTTCCGCTTTTCATTCCATTTTGGGATGAAAACAAATGGTGACATTTCCTGCAAGATGGAAATTCCAAATTTTGATCATCTCTACCTTAGCCAGATAATGAGCATCTACAGTAGAACCTTGATGTTATGAAAACTGATCTTATGAACAACCAGTTATATTCCCAACGGGGGGAATTGAAAAACAACACACACAACAAAATTCATGTGGATGAAGAACAAGTCAACATCCTTTCACATTCCAATACCTTTAGTGCATTGGAAGTCACTGGTTTGAAGGACAAGAAGAAAGCAGGGACGTGCACCATACTACTACTTATGCACCAGACTTACTGTAATTTTAAAAGTTCAATTATATGAACTTTGTGATTTTATGAACTCCTCATTCCCCAATTAGTTCATAAAAAGGGGTTCTGCTTTATATGTTTCAATCACCAGTTGTCTTTCCGATGGCACCTAATAAGTACTTACAAGGGCATCCCATGAGTAAACATTAAAGCACCATCAGGCTTTTCCAACCCTATGACAATCAGTATACAAAGGGTTTGGACACTTGTCGCCCAACAAGCTTAAACTCAATAGTTATTCATTATTACTGTTCATCACCTGTCTATGGCTGATTTTCAGAGCATTCAGAAATTGCCGTTCCTGTGGGATTCCTGGTTAGGTTGTGCAGGATACACATGTCCTCTTCAAGATGGGATCGCCAGTAACAATATCAAAATCCTTCCACTTAATAAAGAAATAATGTAACTTGTTGCACCGCCCTGAACTGGAAGTAGGTGCAACTGTAATACTACATCCAGGCAAGGAGTGGCAAAAATAATTGAAACGTTTTCCTCAGGGTGATCCCACATGGCTTCTCATATAATACAAGCAGTTACATCTCCTTATGCCTTCTCATGCATGAAGAAAATACTGACACGTTCCTGTGAATCTAGCCCAGCATTAGAGAGTCCTGTGGCACCTTTAAGACTAACAGATATATTGGAGCATAAGCTTTCGTGGGTGAATGCCCACTTCGTTGGAGAATAGCTATCCATAGCTACAGAGGTGTTGTGGAGGTTCATTAGTTAATGTTTGTAAAGCACTTTGAAGATGGAAAGCATTAAAGGGTCTCAGAATGACTATTGATACGTGTAGGGCATTCAAATTGGGCCAGAGATTCTCAGCTCAGCATGCCCAAGGCTGCTCTGAACTGCACCACAGTCAATATAGAACTGGTCCCAGAGTCGCAAGTGCTGCCGCAAGTGCCTTTGTGACCTAAGCCCTCCCACAGATACTGGGAGCAGTGGAGACTCCGTTCCTGTATATTTAAAAGCAGGGCCGCCCGGGGGCGGGGAGGGGAGACAAGTGGGGCCCAGGCCCTGGGCCCTGCAGGGGCCCCGTGTGCCCTGGCCGAGAATCCCTTCCCTGGCTACTCACCCAGCAGCGGTCCGGGTCTTCGGTGGCACTTCAGGTGCGGGCCCTTCAATCGCTCCAGGTCTTCGGTGGCATTTCGGCGGCGGGGGGCCCTTCAGTCGCTCCGGGTCTTTGGCAGCATTTCGGCAGCAGGGGGCCCTTCAGTCACTCCGGGTCTTCGGCAGCATTTTGGCAGCGGGGGGCCCTTCAGTCGCTCCGGGTCTTCGGCGGCATTTCGGCAGCGGGGGGCCCTTCAGTCGCTCTGGGTCTTCGGTGGCATTTCGTCGGAGGGTCCTTCAGTGCTGCCGAAGACGCGGAGCGAGTGAAGGACCCGCCGCCACCGCAGACTCGGAGCGCCGCCCAGTGAGTACAAGCGCTAGAGCGGGTGGCGCCTTTTTTTATGTCTGTTCCCCCTCTTTGCCCGAGGCCCCCTGAATCCTCTGGGCGGCCCTGTTTAAAAGGTTATGGTGTACTGTGTAAATCCAGAATGACTGACTGTAGCATTTCGCCCTCCATGTTCCGCTGGAGTTGAATATGATGGGATTTCTCTCCCCAGGTCTAGGCTGTGTTTCAGCTACAGCATGTTACTGGCTGGCCACTGGGCCTGAAGATGGAGCAGGGATTTAGTTATAAGTAACTGGGTAGATGTGCTGCTAGATTTCAGGAGAATCATAGTCCTATTTGGGTTTGGAAGTCCATTCAGAAAAGGATATGGCTCTGTCTACACTAGCCCTTTTGTCAGTAAAACTTTGGGCGGTCCAGGGTGTGAAAAAGCACACCCCTGACCAACGTAAGTTTCACCAACAGAAACGCCGGTGTGGCCAGCGCTACGTCAGTGGGAGACGCCCTCCTACCAAAATAGCTACCGCTGCTCATTGGGGGTGGTTTAATTATGCCAACGGATGAGCTCTCTCCCGTTGACATAGTGCGGCTACATGGGAGACCTTCCAGTGGCGTGGTGGCAGCGGTACAGCTGTGCCGCAGTAAGACATGTAATGTAGACATAGCCTAAGTCTATCCCTCGTAGTTCTCCAAGGCAACCTGCACCTCCCTAGTGGTGTTAACTTTGTGATCAGAAGTGATAAGAAAAATCTGGTTTGTCTCTGATTTCTTGGGGAAATCTGACACAAGGGCCGAATTTTCCTCCTGGTTACAATAGAGAGACTCCGACTGAAGCTAATGGGAGTTGCACCACTGTGACCGGGAGAAAAACGCTGACCCTACAACTTTTCAGCAATTCACTCACTAATTCTAATCATGCCTAGTTCATTAAATGAGTTGACTATAAGTTGAGTGTGCAAAGCAGGGCTTCAGACAGTCCTAAAGAAGTGCTTGCGATGATTTTCAATACTAATCCAAGGCCCAATGAAGTCGATAGAAAGAGTCCCCTGGACATCAGTAAGCTTTGGAACAGACCGTTGGGGCGTAATCAAAACCATCATCCAATCAAGGTTTCAGATACATGGAGTACTCCGTAAGAACATAAGAATGGCCATACTGAGTCAGATCGATGGTCCATCTAGCCTAGTGTCCTGTCTTCCAACAGTGGCCAGTGCCAGATGTTTCAGAGGGAGTGAAAAAAACATGGCAATTTATCGAGACATCCACCTCCTCTCATCCAGTCCCAGCTTCTAGCAGTCAGAGGTTCACGGAGACCCAGAGCATGGGGTTGCATCCCTGACCATCTTCTCTAAGAGCCATTGATGGACCTATCCTCAATGAACCTACCTAATTCTTTTTTTAAATCCAGTTATACTTTTGGATTTCACAACATCCCCTGGCAATGAGTTCCACAGGTTGATTGTGTGTTGTGTAAAAAGTACTTCCTTATGTTTGTTTTAAACCTGCTGCCTATGAATACCATTGGGCGACTCCTAGTCATGTGTTATGTGAAAGGGTAAATAAAACTTGCCTATTCACTTTCTCCATACCATTCATAATTTTATAGACCTCTCTGATATATCCTCTTAATGGTCTCTTTTTCAAGCAGAACCAACCCTGTCTTTTTAATCTCTCATTATACGGAAGCTGTTCCATACCCCTAATCATTTTTGTTGCCCTTCACTGTACCTTTTTCAATTCTAATATATATATATTTTGAAATGGGGCAACCAGAACTGCATGCAGTATTCAAGATGTGGGTGTACCATGAATGTGTATAGTGGCATTATAATATTTTCTGTCTTGTTATCTATCCCTTTCCTAATGGTTCCCAACATTCTGTTCGCTTTTTTCACTGCTGCTGCACATGGATGGATGCTTTCCGAGAACTATCCATGATGACAACTGCCCAAGCTGGCTTCCCAAAGCTGACTGCTCAGGAGAGAAGAATACCAGGGAGCTTCAATCCAGTGGAGCTCCAAAGCACTGCAGGAGCAGAGCTGCACCATTGCAGAAGTTAGGAGCTCCGTGGGAACAGACACTCAACCCTGCAGAGTTTAGGAGCTCCACAAGACTAAAACTCCTGAACTGTCCCCTTCTACTCTTCTGCTGAGCCAGCCAGCCTTGGGAAAGCCAAAGGACATAACAAATTACACAGTTAGGGCTCATCCCAAGCCCGCTGCCGTCAATGGGAGTCTTCTTGTTGACTTTGGATCAAGCCTTTAATTCACTCGAGCAATGCATGATAAAACCTGCAGTGTCTGTGGGCCATAAGCTCATTTTAATCATTAGGGAAGATTCAATTTGCTCCATTTTAGTCAAAATACAGCCCCTGGGCACCTGGTAAGCTGCCAACTTGGCCCTGCACACAGCACCCCTGCTCTATCTAGGGCACGTCTCACCATGTAGTTACACTGGAGCAAACTGTCTGAAAAGTCTGCATGGTCATGCTACTGTGCAACTTCTGGTCAAGCTGGTAGCGGCGAATGTGCTCTCCAGCTACACTCTGCTGCTTCCTGTGTTCCTAAGGGACTCTTCTCCCCTCCTTACAAGCTAGCTTAGCAGGATCCTAACTGGTTATGTGACTGTGACGTTCCCCTCTGGTGTTGTCTGGACCGGTGATCTGCTAGGTCACTCCAATCCTTGACTCTGGGAGGCAGCCTTACCCTGCTCTGCTGTAAGAACCCCCACTCCTGGGCTGTTCACGCACAGCCTCTGGCATGTAAGGTGCTCCTTGGACTGTGCAACCAAATGACACTAGCCAATATCTCCGGTCCCAGACACAACCCTAGGAACCTCCGTCTTGCAGTGTCCAGTTATGCCCGCTGGATGCCGCAAACTTCTATGAGTTCATCAATTTAACAAAGAAATTGATATGCACCAGGCTTGTTATCCCAAGGGGAGTCTCTCTCATACTTCAAACCAAACGCACTGCTTCAGGTAGAATAAACAAATAGATTTATTAACTATAAAGATAGATTTTAAGTGATTATAAGTCAAAACATAACAAGTCAGATTTGGTCAAATAAAATAAAAGCAAAATGCATTCTAAGCTGATCTTAACACTTTCAATGCCCTTGCAAACTTAGATGCTTCTCACCACAGGCTGGCTGGGTGCTCTTCAGCCAGGCTCTCCCCTTTGATCAGCGCTTCAGTCGCTTGGTGTGGTGGTGTCTGTAGATGTAGGTGGAAGAGAGAGAGTGAGAGCATGACAAATGTCTCTCCCTTTTCTCATGTCCTTTCTTCCCTCTTGGCTTCCTCCCTCCCCCTTCAGAGTCAGGTGAGCATTACCTCATCTCAGTTCCAAACTGACCAAAGAAAGGGGGGTTACTCTCTCGAGAGTCTAACAGATTCTTTTGTTGCTGTGAGGCTGGGCTGGGTTTGTCCCATACCTGCCCTGATGAGGTGTGAACTGCCTCTCTGCTCTTGGAGATTTTTCCTGGGCTTGCTTTAAGCCATGAGGATACATTTTCAGCCTCATAACTACATACATGAAATTATAACTTATAACATTACTATAATATTATTGTAACAACCATGCTCAGTGTATCATGAGCCTTCCAAAGACACCCAACATGACAAACTTTGCATTGGATACCACACAATCATTTTATGAAGATGAACATGGGGGTGTAGGGTGTTCCCCCGAGGTACAGAGCGTCACAGTGATGGAAGGGTCTTTCTACTGCATTTGCTTTATACCACTCGGGTGACCACATTTCCCTCAACTACCCCATAGCCAGCTCATAATCAGGCTCAGCGGGTAGTGATCAATGGCTCAATGTCTAGTTGGCAGCCGGTATCAAGTGGAGTGTCCCAGGGGTCGGACCTGGGGCTGGTTTTGGACAACATCTTCATTAATGATCTGGATGATGGGATGGATTGCACCCACAGCAAGTTTACGGATGACACTAAGCTGGGGGGAGAGGTAGATACACTGGAGGGTAGGGATAGGTTCCAGAGTGACCTAGACAAATTGGAGGATTGGGCCAAAAGAAATCTGATGAGGTTCAACAAGGACAAGTGCAGAGTCCTGCACTTAGGATGGAAGAATGCCATGCACTGCTACAGGCTGGGGACCAACTGGCTAAGTGGCAGTTCTGCAGAAAAGGACCTGAGGATTACAGTGAATGAGAAGCTGGATATGAGTCAACAGTGTGCCCTTGTTGCCAAGAAGGCCAATGGCATATTAGTAGAAGCATTGCCAGCAGATCGAGGAAAGTGATTATTCCCCTCTATTCGGCACTAGTGAGGCCACATCTGGAGTATTGCATCCAGTTTTGGAGCTCCCACTACAGAAAGGATGTGGACAAATTGGAGAGAGTCCAGCGGAGAGCAACAAAAATGATTAGGGGGCTGGGGCACATGACTTACAAGGAGAGGCTGAGGGAACTGGGTTTATTTAGTCTGCAGAAGAGAAGAGTGAGGGGGGATTTGATAGCAGCCTTCAACTATGTGAAGGGGGTTCCAAAGAGGACGGAGCTAGACTGTTCTCAGTGGTGACAGATGACAGAACAAGAAGCAGTGGTCTCATGTTGCAATGGGGGAGGTCTAGGTTAGATATTAGTAAAAACTATTTCACTAGGAGGGTGATGAAGCACTGGAATGGGTTACCTAGGGACATGATGGAATCTCCTTCCTTACAGGTTTTTAAGGTCTGGCTTGACAAAGCCCTAGCTGGGATGATTTAAGTTGGGATTGGTCCTGCTTTGAGCAGGGGGTTGGTCTAGTTGACCTCCTGATGTCTCTTCCAACCCTAACCTTCTATGATTCTATGAAAGCTGAACCTCTTAGATCCATTTTGGCTCTTGTGCGTGCTGAAGCCAAACAACATCTGTGCATCTGGATCGCTCAGAAAGTCCATGAGTCTCAGTATCGCTGCCCTCAGGGAATTCCTGGGGATGGGTGAGCTGCGATTTCTCTGCAAAGGACAACAGCAGCACACTGACCTTTCCATCGCTAAATCTCACTGGCATATGAACATGTCTCCTCCTCCCCAATCAGTATCCTAGTCTTCACTCCTTACTTATAAGACCATAAGAACGGCCATACTGGGTCAGATCAAAGGTCCATCTAGCCCAGTATCCTGTCTTGGCCAACTTGTTGAAGTCCATGGGAATTGTGCTTGAATAAGGGATCCAGGACTTGATTGATAGTTGGTTAATTGCTGTGGGAACCTTTGGAATGAAAGAAACTATAATTAGGTTGGATGAAGGATGCTGTATTATTATTACTATTGCTATTATTATTTTCCAGGTCTTAGTAGGCTTCATGAGAGGACTCAGAGATCCAGAAAGCCTGTCTAGCCTCCAACAATGTGAAACGTGTAGGATCCCTTTGTTGTCTAAATTCTCTTAAGTAGAAATATGTTTTCTAACAGCACAGAAGCTCTGCCCAAGGCTCTTGTAGTACCAGGTTAATCAACCATACATGACAGCAGAATTAAAGGTGCTGGTAGTTTATGTTCTGCATCTAAACGATGTTTCTTGGTGTGTACTTAACAGGCTTTAATTTTATAAAACATTGCGCAACAAGACACCTTGGGGAAGAGCAATTAACTCAGATTATGTTTTCATTTCAGTGAATACCAAATGAGAAACTGAAATACTGATTTATGTAGCCACAAAGTCAAATCATGCTCTTTAATGCTTACTGATCTCGGAATGAAGCCCTCTTTAGTCACAACCAGCCCTTTTCCTTCTGATATGTGCAATGACAAAGATGCTTGAACTGAACTTTCCCTGAAAAACAGACCGGGTTACTTAACGATCAAGGTACAAACAACTAGCCTGCCCCTATTTACATGAATGGCAAAACTCCTTTTGACTTCAGTGAGAGCTGGAATAGACCTGCTGAGAGTACATTTTGTATCTGTGCCTAGCACAGACAGTTGCATTGCAAAGCATTTCAAAGAATAAAAGTATTGATCTACAGTCCAATCCAACTCTCCTTAAAGTCAATGGATAGAGTCACATGGAGTACAAGGGGCAGCTGGATAAGGCCCATTGCGAGTAGAATAAGGCCCCGAAAGAGCCAAGGAACTTATGCATAAATTCTGAGCCTAATTTCCCACTAACACAAATAAATGCTGCTACAGCACCTGAATCATTATTCATTCAGAGGGCTTGATTCTGACACCTTGACTCACACTGAGTAGCATCTTACTACATGCGTCATCCTCTTGGAATCAATGTGTCTGTGTGCATGTGTGCGTAATCAGTAGAGCCGTTCAGGAATTTTCTGTTGGAATTGATTTTCTGATGGGAAATGCCCTCTTTGTCGTAGATTGTGGTACTGTCTCTTTAAAATTCATCATGCATAATCACCAGAGGGCCTCCCAGATGAGGCAGACATACTTATGTCTAAAGGATCAAAGCCTGTAGATGCCATCTTGCCATGTAACTTTATGTCCCTGGCCTCATTCGGGGTTCTCAGCAGCCTGACCACTTTGGCCCTTTTTGTAAAATCAAAATTTTCCTCAACCTTGCCAAAAAAATTAAATTCCTGTCAGGAAAATTGAAATGACTCGTTTTGTCAATTTCACCTGACAGCCTGACAAGAGTTTTCCAGGAGGGCTACTGGAGGTTGAGGGCCCTGGCACTCCACCTGCCCAGCCTCTCTGAGAGCCAAGCTATGGAGGAGGCAGAGCACCCAGCCTCTGGCAGTCTGCATGCAGGCAGAACGTGAAATTGGCAAGATCCTTCCAGGCAGGCAGCTACCAAGCATTTTGGTTCTCTTGAAATGGAATTTTCTGGAAATCTCTTCCCCTGAAAATGTTCACACTTTTGACTTTTCATTCTGCTTTGGGGTGACTTTTTCCCCCCCCCAAAAAAACGGTGAAACTTTTCACAGGAAGGGATTTCTGTTTTCCAGCCCGCTTTAGTATAAGATGCTATTCCGTGTGATGAAGGCTGGCACCAGTGGGTTGTTAAGAAATTTCATATATTTAAATGCAATTTCTTGATTCTATGAAAAGTTCATAAAAATTAAATTTGGGAGCCACCAAATGAAACCGGAAATATTCTTTCATGACATTTTTCACAGAGACTTAATTCTTGTGTGGATCTACTCTCAAAAAACACTTCTTTAGTCAATAGGCCAGTTCCAGATGTGGGGTCATTGTCTTTTTCTGCCTGCTTCGCTGAATCAAATATTTTTTTACTCCAATTAGCCCTGCAGACCCAATGAAACTCAGAAGAATGAGTTGGATTCTATTCTGACTCATGTATCATCATCAGAATTGATAACTAAATTCTCACCAGTTTTGAGGCCTGGGCTGTCAGAGTGGGGGTGAGTGCATGGAAGCCCAGGGTTGGAGCCCCTGGCCAGCCAGCCAGGGGCTGGTAATCCTGCCAGGAACCGCTAGCAATGGTGACAAAGGGCCACAGGAATCTTGATTCCTAACCTCCAGAGAGAAAGTCTGGCTATCTGATGGGTTAATTGCTTAACTGTTAGTATCCTGTTACATGGTAGTAGGTGTTTGGGATGCAGCCCTCTTTCACACTTTATCTCAGCTGGAAGAACCAACAAACTCTTCATTTTCCATGCAAAGGGAGAATATCTCCCATGGGGCTGCACATTTGTAGCCAACAGCAGACTGTAACCTTTTGAAGTGCAGATCTACTTTGAAAGGTGACTTTCAACGTCCCCTGACTATGGTGCCCTGGGCAGTCACCCATGTCGCTCACCTGTAAGGCCAGCCTTGATAGGTAAGACCCCTTTTTTCCCCCATCCCCACCTCCCACCTGCTTAGCCCAGCTCACAGTGTTGCTCCGGTCAATATGAGAACAAGGGCTACATGGCTGATCAAATGGGCAGGAAGAGGTGGAAAGTGTGAGGAGCTCTACCTTTGCCCCCACTACTCACTGGCCAGAGTCTCCGGTAAAGGACAAGAAGGTCAGTAAGGCACTCCATGAAGAGGGGTGAATTAACTTATTCATTCCCCGAGCAAAAAGGGGAGCAGAGGAAAATGTAGGCTCGGACCATTCTGTTCCCTTGTCCCCTCCTAGGGTCTGTGCAGCTACATGCAACACTCTACTCAGAGAAGCAGATTGTAAAACTACAGGCCAACCAAAAGTGAAACAATGTATTATATCAACCGCTTGAGAGCTCAGTTTAAGGAGCGTAGGGTTTACATCTCCCAGTGAGGGGGCAGTCCTGGCCCTTACTGTTCCCTACACAGCAGGCTCCTCTATCCTGCTACACCCTGTCCCAGGAAGCAGCAAAGTGACAGAAAAAAGCAGTGAAGGTAGGTCCTCCAGGCCTGAGAGGCCTTATGGAAGCAGCCAATCAGATGAAAGGAGCTGTAGGGTCTTAGCAGGTCAGTTCCTGGCTGGGACCAGATGGGGTGAGGAAGGGGGCTTGTCTCTTGCCAAAGGTGCTTGAGGGATAACCAGAGTTTGGTTCTGGCTGAGTTTGCTTAAGCTGGGATTCCATGGAGAGAAACAGAGAGAGAGAGGGAGGACCTAAGACCTTAACCCTGAGATAAGGGTGAAGCTACATGGGGCCAGGTAGGAAGAAGCCCAGGGAAGAAGCAGCAGTGAACTGAAATCAAGCAGTGCGTAGCTGCTGTTCTTAGGATCCCTGGGCTGCAACCTGAGGTAGGCTGCAGGCCTGGGTTCCCTTACTGGCCACAGTGGCATAAGCCCCACTAACAGGGGTTCTCAAACTGGGGGTCGGGACCCCTCAGGGAGTCGTGAGGTTATTACATGGGGGGTCACGAGCTGTCAGCCTCCACCCCAACCCCCCCTCCCCCGCATTTATAATGGTGTTAAATATATAAACAAGTGTTTTTAATTTATAAGGGGGGGGTCGCACTCAGAGGCTTGCTGTATGAAAGAGGTCACCAGTACAATAGTTTGAGAACCACTGCCCAAGAAGGAGACAGAGCTTGATTGAGAGCCTGAACAAATGGGGGGAATTTAAAGGGCCCAGAGCCAGAACTGAAGACTCTAGTGAGGGCAATGGGAAAATACATTTTTTGAACTCTTTACTACCCCAAAGAGGTTCATTTGGACTTTGTGACTTAGCTGGAACGCCAAGCCATGGAAAACCACCAAGGTCGACCTGCAGGGGTCTCTAGGGGTGAGAAAAGGACTGCTGTACCACACCCAGCTGCTAGGAGGCGCTAAAGTGGTGAGTGTCCACCCATTACACTCCCTCTAATAGCTATCTAGATATTTCCCTTAAAACATGTCACTTGTGGAGCAGTTCGTACCTCCAAAATGAAAGGGGCTGGCTTCTGATCTGTTATGCCTCATTCACACCAAGTCCCACTGTCAATAGTAAAATATTATTTAGAAGAGTCTCCAAGCTGATTTGATAACATCACTTAGTATTTGTTTAGAGCACTGTATGCCCAAAGCTCGGCGTAAACACTAACTAATAACCATTTAACAAATGGAAGGAAAAAATTGTATTGCTGCACAAATGTTCATAATTTTAGAGCCAGATCCATAGCTGGTGTAAATCCTCACAGCTCCATTGGTGCTACATCAATTTACATCGTCTGAGAATTTTGGTTGTTAAGCCTGAAAGGCTTGATTCTCAGTTATTTTAGGGCACCCTTTATCCTTCCAGAGTTGTGGAAAGGAGCCTTAGTGTAGAGAATAGGACTTTTTCTGTGCCCCCACTTGGGCCTTGAACTCCTGGCCTTCCCCAGCACATCAATCTCTAATTCAAAGCCCACCTTCACATCTTCCATTCTCAAACAAATCTCTGGACACTAATGGGAGTTTTCCAACGGACTTCCATGGGAGCGGGACCCAGCTCTTAAGGTTTAATTGGCAGCACTTATGTAAACTTTCTTTAATGATGTTTACAATCCAGACATAAAAACCTCCTCACATCAAAAGCTAGAGATGAGCCCAAAGCAAAATCCTAGACTGGAAAATTTCATTGAGCCAGTTGGAGCCGCAAGGCCCAGCCCTGAGCATGGGGAAGTGCAAAGTTGCTCCTATCCAGGAGAAGCTCTGAGAAGAAATTGTCTCTCAGAGAATCACACTTCCTCACACTTGCTTCAGAGGGGAAGTCATTTACTGCACCCCGCACCTTGCTCCCTGCCTCATTGTAGGGAGGGTGGGAGTGGAACCTTTGATTAGCCAACTTCCCACCCTTTTCTATGCCCTCCACTTCCACCTGCTTGCAGGAAGGGAGTGTCAGGGATGCAGACATTGTTCTCCCCCCACCCTCGATTTGGAATGCAGGGAGCTTCCACATGGTCATGTGGGATAAGGTCATGTTAGGGCAAGTCACAGTCTGGCCATTCGCTTTGGAGGGGAGGGGAATTCACAGTTCAGTTCCAGCATTGAGTATCCAAAGAGTGCAATTATCCACACCGTGCAAATGGCCCAGATCCATGTAAAAGGCTGAACCAAAATCCCAAGGTCAAATTTTAATGTGTTTGAACTCTAGATCCTGACTCAAATTGTATAGCTTGAGTTTATCTCTGTCAGTAATATGTAGAGCCCAATCCTGCTCTGACCCTGTCTCCACCTCTGCTATCTCATTGGCTGCCAGGGGGTTTCCTGGGTCTAACTGATGGCAGTTAAAAAAAAGTTAACAAAAGATTGTTACAAGCAGGAGGGTGAAAAATTGCTCTCCTTAACCTCTGAGGACAGAACGAGAAGCAATGGGCTTAAATTGCAGCAAGGGAGGTTTAGGTTGGACATTAGGAAAAACTGCCTAACTGTCAGGGTGGTTAGGTACTGGAATAAATTGCCTAGGGAGGTTGTGGAATCTCTGTCATTGGAGGTTTTTAAGAACAGGTTAGACAAACATCTGTCAGGAACCGTCTAGTTACGTAGTCCTGCCTTGAGTGTTGGGGACTGGACTAGATGACCTATTGAGGTCCCTTCCAGTCCTACACTTCTATGATTCTATGGCAGAGTTTGGCCAATACAGTCTCGACTCAGAAATAAATGATTGTTACCAAATGGTTCAAAAGGGAATCATTACATTTAAACTGATTTCTCCTCTGTTACATTCCATCCAAGGGGAAACTGTCTGGAGTCAGAACATCTCACTGCATCGGAGGAGTTTAACTGAAGTGACATCTCCTGAACCGCACAGACAAAGAATGCAGTGTGTTCCCAATTAAACAAAGAAAGGACCATGTTCAGGAAAGTAATCTTGTTACAGGGGCCAGATCAAATAGTAATGGTGAGCATGGCACAGTCATTGCCCACAAAACCACAATCCACAGTACTCGCCTTGTGAGAAGATCGCCAACAGACTTCCATTTATATGCACCATATGCTGCATCTCCACTTAGCATCTGGGTTTTTGTATTGTTTATCAGTTTTAAATTCCTGCCATTCCTGAACAATGGTGGGGTTTTTTGTCTGTGGTCTCTCAATAGAAAAGATTCAGGAGAAGATCTTCAGAAATGGGTGCCTAACGTTACGGCGTGTGATTATCAAAAGAACTCAGTGCTGGTCTAACTCTGCTCCCACGGAAGTCAGTGGGCATTTTGCCATTGACTTCCATGGGAGCAGAGCTCAGCCAGCACTCAGTGTTTTTAAAGTGTAGGGGGAGGGCTGAGAGGAGAATATGGACCCTCAGACTCTCCCTAGAAAATTCACTGCAGCCAAGACTTAGGTGATTTCTGTGGGAGCTGCTGGATGCTCCGTTTTTGAAAATCAGGCCATTTATCTATGTCCAGATTTTTAAAAGTGCTCAGCACCGAGCAGCTCTCATGGAAAATACTGAGGACTTCTGAAAATCTGGCCATTAGTAAGTAACTGTGGATTTAGGAACCCAACTGTCGACCCCCTGGTTTTTTAAAATCCTGACTTAGGTACCAGCAACAAGACACTCACTTGAGACACCCAGGTGGAAGGAGTAATGTCTGATCCAGCTGTGCCATCCTTATTCAGTGCCTAAACCAAAGCCTACTGGAGTAAACAGGAGTCTTTCCAGGGACTTCAGTAGGCATTTGATCAGCCAATATATCCCATTGAATTGATGTCAAAGTAAGTGCTGCAGACCCTGCTCAGTGATACTCTCTAGGGGCAGATCTACACTAGAGCCGGGATCGATGCTCTGAGATCAATCCATCAGCGGTCGATTTAGTATGTCTAGTAAAGACCCACCAAATCGACTGCAGATCGATCGCTCTCCAGTCAATCCCTGTACTCTACCCCCGACGAGAAGAGTAAGGTAAGTCGACGGGATTTTCTCCCATCTACTCCCCACAATGTAGACCCCATTGTAACTCGATCTAAGGTACGTCGAATCCAGCTACGTTATTCACATAGCTGGAGTTGCGTAGCGTAGGTCGACTTACCACAGTAGTCTAGACATAGCCTAGGGCTCTGATTCAACAAGGTATTTAAGCACTGTCCTAACGTACATGAATATTCCCACTGACTAAATCAACAGCATGACTCGTGTGCTTGAAGTTCGGCACATGCTCAAGTATGTTGCTGAATTGGGCCATGTGTTTTTAATTACATGAAGCCAAAGTGACCTTTGCCAATCTGAAACAGAGATGGTCACAACTGGAATCATTTATCCAACACTTCCTCCTTCCCCTGAGTTTTGGGGTGTTTCAATAAAACAGGACATTGATCTCAACACCCTTTGGGTTCAATTCTAGCTTTGCAGCATGAAACCCAAGTGACAAGTGTAGAGATATGTTTGTAGAAGATTATAATTTAGAGATGCTCCCTCATAAGGGACAGTACTATGAACTTAAGAGTTTGGAGATGTGCCCTGAAGGCAGGGTTTGGGAACACTGCATGATTCTGTGCAGCAGTTCACCAGAGAGGCTCCTCAGTTTCTTTTATTAAAGTTTTATTCCTTTTGCATTCACTGGTTTGATATTTAATGAACCCCAAGATGGTTACGACAAGGTTATGAAAAAACAATATAACCCATTGATTTTCCCATCTCCCTGCCAACCCTGGGCTTGTGAATGGTAGACGGGAATTAGAGCAGCCCAAACTCGACTCAACCAAATGAAACTGAATGGGATATTGTGGTCACTGACTAGTCCGCAGGTGATCTAGGTCTTGTACCGCTGCCCTAAATGGGGCCACAGGGGACTGAGGAAATATTCAACGGCTGCTCTCTCAATATGACAAAATGAGCAAAATCATTGGTGGTTATTTTCACAGGCAACATCAGCATGCTCTTCTGAAGGGGAGAGGACAGTGACCTTCCTAAGTCCTGCCGCTACCAAATCAGCAATGGATGAGTTACACGGCAGGAGAATTTAGATGAGTCACCGCACTCAGAAATGATTTGCCATCCTGTGTCGTGTCTTCTTCCGGCAGACATCTGCTGCAAGGCTGACTCAAAGACTCAAAGTGACACAGGTGTGGGCAGTTTCACAACAGCTTCATCCTGCCCTGGACTAGATAATCTCTCAAGGTCCCTTCTAGTCTTCTAGTCTTCTATGAAAACTGGACACAGGGCTGTAAAAGCAATGATTCCAGCCTGGGGCAGCTCAAATGTTGGTTGGGGTGAGTACTGCAGGCAACAAGCCGACATCAAGGAGATGGGAAGATTTCTCCCAAGGAAGCTGTCATTAAAAAGCTGTGTGTTTGCACACCACGAGGACATTGCCATTACACCGCGCACTGCTCTGGTTATATCTGTGTCTGCCCAAGGGTCTGGCTGGGGTTCTCCGATCCACACCTCTTGCCAATGTTCTTTCTACGCTTATGCTAGGGCCAAGGGGCCATGGCCCTCCCACTTTCGCCACGGGCCTGGCCCCCTGCTCCTCCACTTCCCCCCGAGGCCCTGCCTCCTGGGTACGAGCAGGGGAACCTGGGCAGCTGTGAGGAGGCGCCAATCCTCCACCTGCCCAGTGTGGGGGGCCCGAGAGCAGCCCATGTCCCCGCCTCCCATGTCCCTAGCCCAGGCCAGATGGAGGGTCCACGGCTCCCCATGGCTGCCTGGGTGTCTCTTACCATGGCTTGGCTGTGGCTCTTCAGCCTCCGAGCCAGGCCAGAAGCCAGAGCTAAATCAGGGTAAGAGCTGCGCGGGTCGCTGTGGGGAGCCACAGACCCTCCACCTGCCCTGGCAGGGAGTCTGGGGCCAGGGACATGAGCAAGGGGCTGCTCTCAGCCCCCCACAAACACACACAACCCAGGCAGATGAAGGGGCCCGGGCTTCCCAACCCAGCTCCAGCTTCCAGCTTGACCAGGGTGGGGCCTCGGGGGGGGGGAAGAGGAGGGGCAGGGGCGAGGTTATGCAGGGGGCAGAGCCTCATGCCCCCAACCCACTTTTAATAAGAATCCTTCGCTCCTGGTTTATGCCCATATATGGATCTTATTTTAGCTGTATGTGTCCTGTTTTGCCTGTCCAATGTAAGACGGGCTTACTACCTCTGTCTTTATTAGTCTTATAGACCTGCCTGGTAGCCGGAAGAGCTAAGCACTGATTTAGAATCCCAGGAGTGAGCCATATTTACCCCCATAGTGTTAGCTTGATCGGCTGTGTCCTCCTGAACACAGAAGATCGTGGCCATTGGAATATAGTGAAATGCCAGAACCAAACGCTTCAAACTTCCGCTTGTCTGAGTTATTTCTTTGATACAGAAAGCTGTAAGCAGACCTGATCCCTCCACAATATACAGAGTAATACAAACTAATTAGAGGCTCCGTGAAAGATTATGGGTCGGGTCATCAGCTGATGTAAATACTGCACCCAAGACGCCAGCTGAGGAGCTATCCCATATCATTAAGGGAACAAGTAGCGCGTCAATTTTCGTTTCACTTCTGTTTCAGCAGGTATTTTGGAAATGTCGTTTGTGTCTCCTGTGTCAGTCTGGTACATACGACACAGCATGTTGTCTGTGTCGCAGACCTAGTATGCAGCTATTTAAGCACAACAATAAAAAGGGACCTGATTCTGCACTGCCTAGTGTAGCCGTTTACACGGTGCCATCGTTCTGACTTGGGAGTGTGTGACACCTACTTTGCACTGGTGTAAGTGACTACACAAAGTGAAGATTCGGGACCTCTGGGACTAAGCCTGGGCTGCTCTACGTGGAATGCTAGTGCACGGAAAGCCAGGGTGTGAATCTACAGCAAACCGCTGTTTGAAACAAATGTGAGTATGTCAAAGCACACTATGGAACTTTTAGTGTGCTCTAGTGGGGTCCACCCAGGACGTTACTGCACGGCAAGCTAGGACACTGTAGATTCACTCACTGGCTTGGCACACACGAACATCCTGTGTAGACAAGCCCTTTGTAAAAGGATTCCAGTTGATGGCAGCGAGCTTTTGGATCATAGAATCATAGAATATCAGGGTTGGAAGGGACCTCAGGAGATCATCTAGTCCAACCCCCTGCTCAAAGCAGGACCAACACCAACTAAATCATCCCAGCCAGGGCTTTGTCAAGCCGGGCCTTAAAAACCTGCAAGGAAGGAGATTCCACCACCTCCCTAGGTAACCCATTCCAGTGCTTCACCACCCTCCTAGTGAAATAGTGTTTCCTAATATCCAACCTAGACCTCCCCCACTGCAACTTGAGACCATTGCTCCTTGTTCTGTCATCTGCCACCACTGAGAACAGCCGAGCTCCATCCTCTTTGGAACCCCCCTTCAGGTAGTTGAAGGCTGCTATCAATCCCCCCTCACTCTTCTCTTCTGCAGACTGAACAAGCCCAGTTCCCTCAGCCTCTCCTCGTAAGTCATGTGCCCCAGCCCCCTAATCAGGCTCTAAAGGTTTGATTTTTCGGAGGTGCTGAGCTCGTGCAGCTCAGATTGACTCTAAGTGAAAGGGTGAGTGTTCAACAGCTCTGAAAAGGCCCTGGGTTGCTCTTCTCTATTGCCAGATGCTTGGTTAATAAACAAAGTGCTCAATTAGCCACTCCCAGAAGCCCTAAGGTGCAAGTCGTGGCGCCAGTGGGCTGAGGATTATGGTTTTCAAATTTCCAGCAAAAGTGTTAAACTCTTGCCACTTGAGCCCAGCTGAGGAAGAGACATGACTTGCCAAGATACTGCTGCACTGATTTGTTCATACAGAGAGACACAAGGGAATCCAAACCCATGTCCTGTGTTCATTTAACTCCCGTGATCTCACAGCCAGTGGTGTAGAGGGAGGGGGGGAAAAGGGGTCTAGTGGTTAGAGCTGCTAGTCAGGACTCATATGCTGTGTTGTCAGTCCTCCCACGGATGAGTTGTGTGACCTTAGCTAAGTCATGTAACTTCTCTGCAGGGCTGAGAACTTCTCCAGACTCTTATCCAAGGTCTAGTAGCCTGCGTGAGGGTTTTGGAAGGATTGGAGGGCTGGGGGGAATTCATACTTCCCTTGACTCCTCTGCTCAACTGAGTAAAACAAGGGCACAATCTAGCTCTTACAGTGTGATTTCCCCTCCCCGCCCCAGAACTGCTCGGTACTGATGTATCTCTTCTCTCATTGAAGGCAACGGTAAAACTCCCTTTAACTTCAGTGGGAGCAGAGTTAAGCCACTGCTGAGTGTTTTCAGAAATCCCCCACTTAATATTTGTAAAGTGCTTTGAGATCCTCAGGTGAAAAGGCATTGAGAAAGTGAAAGGAATGAATAATCATTGGGGATTGTTAGGTACTCTGGGTCGGAGAACCCCCTCTACGTTCAGCAGCACTTCCATTCCCAAAACCAATCCCTTTAACCCGACTGGCCTGCGTATCGAAAGATACAAGCCCCTATAGAAATGATTATGGCTTACTTTTGTGATGGATACAGTACGCGGTCACACCTCAGGTTCTCAGCTGGGCCCAATGCAGCCATTTCTCAGGCAAATCTCCCATTAAGTCAGCAGCAAAACTCCCATTGACATCAACAGGTTTTGGATCAGATCCTAGCTGAAGGATGGGTATTTTTAAAGCTAACCTTGAGTCAATTTCATACTCAGAAGTTTGATCAATTTCATCCTAATTTAGATGTTAGGGGGATGGGATTTTCATTTGCAGTAGCGTATGACAGTCACATCCAGAAACTTCATTTTCCAGGCTATATCCTAATGTGAGATTAATTTCCATAGAATTTCAGCTGCGAAACACAAAAAGGAAAAGAAATATGTCACTGGCTTTTCCGTAATTCATAGGAAAAATACTTCTCACCATCACCTGTCAGTATATATCTTTTAGGTTGAGCTCCTACTGTAAGTCAAGCAGTTATTTGCCTCGGAGATTCTTATTAGCCTCCCGTCTGCTAGACCAAAGACTAGACTAAGCCGAAGGAGAACGCTTCCCAAAATGGAAGCTGCTGCTAACCTGCATTTTTAAAATAGGTGCGTATCCTTCGTAATAGAGCCTGCAAAAAAACAAACCACTAGACAGTTACTCCCCTGCTCCCAGGTCTGGCCAGATGTGTCTCTGTGTGTTACATTTGCATGTGTTTTCTTAAACTTTGCATTCATTTTAACTAAGAATGGGCCTGATTCTGAGCTCACACATACCAGTGTAACTCCGTTGATTTCACTCTAGTTCATCTTGATTTCCAAAGGGGGAAGATCAGAATCAGGCCCCAAACTTTATAATAGTGT
Source organism: Trachemys scripta elegans (assembly GCF_013100865.1). Lineage (NCBI taxonomy): Eukaryota > Metazoa > Chordata > Testudines > Emydidae > Trachemys > Trachemys scripta. Next base: position 11,296,934 of record NC_048298.1, on the reverse strand, counting down.
GGCAATAGTTGCTCCCTGGTTCATTTTGAAGCGAGTTTCTCATGAGGACCCTGATTTTCAAACATCCCCTGCACTCCCCTGCACATACAAATCTGGTAGGGCAGTAGGGCTTGATCCAGTATGATCTCCCATTGACTACAGTGAGACAGGAACAAGCCCATAGTGAATGATGGAGGATTATACTAAGGAACTAGTTGGATCCCTTAACTGTGTCATTTCTAACGTATTCATAAAGCATCTAACACAATAGGGACCTGACTTGGTTGGCCCCTAGGTGCTACTGTCATGCAAATGTTAAGTACTTATAAGAATTCATGTTTTAAATGTGTGGGATATTGTAAAGAGGGTGTGATATTGTTTTGCAAAAAGGAGCTGACCAGGTTTTTAATGATTTGCGGGGGCAGGAAGGGGGATATTTGTATAGCACCATTTACATAGAAGGAGCCCAAAGTGCTTCTCAATTGTAGGCCCCAATCCTGCCACGGGATGTGTGTGCACAGTCTCCTTAGTCAACACAGAGGCCCCACTCTCTTCAGGGAAGCGCTGCATGGATGAAAGGAGTCTCTCCACATGCATCACGTTATGGGGCTCAGGGCCGTGGTGCCTTATCCACTGGAGTCAATGGGAGTTTTGCCATTGACTTCAGAAAAAGCAACTGCACAGAATCGGTATGTGTCTGTCCATTTGCCCAGGGATGAGTATTTTTGGGCCCGAGGGACAAAAGATCTTGAAGCTACTTCATGCACAGAAATGTCTATTGACTCTGGATCAGACCTTAGTCAGGCAAACTCTCAGTAACCTACCTGAGTACGGAGCCAAGCGGTATTAGCGCTTAGTCGGGCCGTAAGAAAGGACAATGTGGATATTTCCTGATGAATAGAGAAATATAACTAAGGTCACATTTCAATGTCCTTTAGTCTCCCAGCTTGTGACCCCCAGGAAAAAAAAGGAGCATGTCTCATTGAGGTGCCCTATTATCTGTCTCCACTCACTGGAATCATAGTAGCCAGGTGGCTTGGCTATCAAACAATCCCATCTTTCATTGCACCAGCTTCTGTTGCATCCTCTCCTCCCCCCTGCCATCCACTTGAAAACTGACCACAAAAATGTGAAGAGGAAATGTTTAAAAGTCTGCGCCTAGGTGACGAAGAACAACAAAGCAAAAGTATTGTCTGCCTGCGAAGGGTGGAAATTGAATTTGGAAAAAAAAAAAGAAAAAAAGCCTTGGACGTTCCTGCTGCAAATGGAATGAAATGAAAAATAAAATTGAATAAACTCGGAGTGATTAATTAATCTTGACTGCTTAGAGCTAACGTTTAAAGTGCAGCTCTGACCAAAAAAGGAGACTCGGGGAAAAAAAGCAGCTGTTTACTTAGCTTGTTATTTACTTATATTGTATTGGTGCCTCAAGTGTCCTGTTCGTCATGGTGCTGTACAAACACATAGTACAGTGGCTGCCCCCCCCCAGGAGTTTACAACTGAAATAGACATGACAGACTGACGATGGGAGAAATACAGCTGAAGTGGCTGACCCCTGGTCTCACAGCAGGTCTGTGTGCAGCCACAAACAGAACCTCAATCGCTTGTGCCCCACGCCACTGCTGGATCCACTAGACCAGGGTTCAACCCTGGATCTGGACCCAAAACTGGGTTGCCAGAATGTTTCAAAAGGTCACATGGCAGCTCGTGTGGCTTTTGTCCCATGGGGCTGGCTGGGCTCGCCTCCCTGCTCCAGGCACTGCAACTTCTGGGGTGCCAGTGGCATTCAGGTTTGGCCTAGACCTCATGATGACAGGAGGCTGGGTAGGCCGAATTTGAGTGAGTGGCACTGCAACCCCGTGAGCCGGGTCACAACTGCCGTCAACTCCACCCAAACCTGAGCAGGGCGTCAACCCCAGAGGTTGCAACGCCCAGAGCAGAGACTCAAGCGCAGCCCACCCCACAGCACAGGAGCTGCAGGAGTCTGTGGGGTGAGTGCCAGGCAGGACTCAACCCCCAGGGGGCAGGACCCAACCAAAACCACCCCAGGGCCTCCACCCCCAGACTATTTACTGAGAGGCCATAACATTGACAAATGGTTGAGAACCACTTCACTAGCCCACAGTGCCTCCCTGGTGGCCACAGTTATAGTTGCCAGCTTTATTAATTAACAACAAGATTTTACTACCATCAGCCTTGCAGGATCCACACCTCCAAGGGAGAGCAAACTGGATTCTTTTCCTTCTTCCACCCCACCTCCAGAAGTGATCCAAGCACACTGACGTCCAGGAAAGACACTCGTTGACTTCTGGGGGTGCTAGATCAAAACCTGGGGGCCCCATTCTCTCACCCTTACTCCCATCAAGTAGTACCTTACTACCTGACTAGGCTCATTCATGCCAGTAGTCCCCCTGTTTTACATGTGCTCATGGTTACCGTTCCTGCTAACCCTGCAGAATCAGTGTAGCCATAGGAGTGTGATTTCCATGGGGTTTTGTTGCTTGCTGGGTAAGGTACTACTCAGCAGGAGTAAAAGTGACAGAACCCTTGGTAAATACAGTAAAAGCTGTGTTATCCGGCACTTTACCAACTATAAACCGGCATTTCTGATCTTCATTGAAAGTCCGGTTTATAGTCTGGTTGGCACGGGGCTGGCAGGCTCCCTGCCTGGCTCCACATGGCTCCCCAGAAGCAGTGACACATCCCTGCTGCTCCTAAGTGGAGGAACGGCTACAAGGGGTTCAGAGTGCGGGAGGGGGTGCGGGGCACAGGCTCTGGGAGGGAGTCTGGGTGCAGGAGGGGGCTCAGGGCAGGTGGTTGGGGCGCGGGAAGGAGGGTGGGGTGACAGATCTGGGCAGCGCTCACCTCAGGTGGCACCCTGCGAGTGGTGACACGTCCCTGCTGCTCCCTGCCCTGAGTGCTGGCTCCGCAACTCCCATTGGCTGGGAACCACAGCCAATTGGAGCCACCGGGGTGGCGCACAGAGCCACCTAGCTGTGCTTCCACCTAGGAGCAGCAGGGACATGTCACCGCTTGCGAGTAGCCACCCGAGGTTAGTATCGCCCAGATTCGGCACCCCGCACCTCCTCTGCACCACAAACCCCTGCCCCAAACCCCCTCCCGCACTCAAACTCCCTCCCTCTTAGTTAGCCAGCATTTTTTACTTACTGGCACCCCCCCAGTCCCCCAACATGCTGGATACCAAAGCTTTTACTGTACTGTATTGTTTAACTTTGGCAGGAGTGATTGCCGGGTAAGATGAGGTAAATTCACCTTACTCCTCTACTTGGCCTAAGACAAGAGCCAGTCTAGGATATTTGACCAAAACTGACACGAAGAGAAGAGTGCTGCCTCTAGTGAGACCATCATCACATCCTACACCAGCGGGGGGGGGGGAAATGTAAAAAAATGTTTTTTTCACTGAAAAATGTATTTTTCCAGGCCCAAAGCTACTTCCTGAATTTTGGTCAGACTTTACGAATTGTTTCAGCTGGGGGGCGGGGGGATTGTGAAAGAGTCAAAACGTTTCATTTAGAAAAAGTTGAAACGTTCTGTTTACACACCAAAAAAAGGGATGAAAAAAACTTCCAATGGCCAAAGTTGAAACAAAAAAACGCAACAGAATAAAATTCTTTTCAAGTGGATCAAAACATTTTGCTTGAATTAACACAAAGGACATTTGTGCCTTTTGATTTCATGAAAGAATTTGAAAAAAATCCACTATTCACCCACCTCTACCTGGGTTTTCTTTAAAATCCTCCCATTCAAGAACTAGCCATGCCCCACTCTGCTTAGATTACAAGAGCCAAAAAAAAAGTCACTACCTGAAGTGGCAGGTAAGGTTTTATTTAGAGACTTTTTCACTCTTAAGCACTCCTCAGCAAAGCTTAACTCATTGGGCCGGATTGTGGCTATTTAAAAAAAAGGGGGGGAGGGGAGTCCTTTGCATCACTGATGGTTCAAGGAACAATGGAGCTGCCCTCAACATGCATCTGAGGATTCTGTGAAGTGGAGGACCCCCAGTTAATGTAACCAGTTCTCTCTCACCCATTCCCAACTCCTTCACAACCTTCCCCCCGCACAATCTCCAGCCAGCATAACAGCCCTTCAAGGGCCATTACAAACCAGTGTGTGCTAGAACAGCCCTGAGGCTGCTCTTAATTTATTATGGGAGGAGGTCAAACTAGGCTCCAGCAGCCCCATTTATCAGGGGAGTACAAAACTTGCTTTAAAGCATTTGTGCCTCCCAACCTCCTCAGCTAAGCCATGAAGGGGTCTGGCACAGCTCAAAGTGTGTGTGCGTGCACCTACATGAACGCCTATGAGTGTGTACCACAGCTCGAGGGGAGCAAATCGAGCCTCGTTACTCATCTAATTCCATGCCGCAGTTAGTCCTTTTATTCAGAGTTTTATTTTAATTTTAAATGTGGTGTGGTTGCAAACTCATTCCCTCGTATAATTATGCTGTCCAAGTTAATTACAAGATGCTCTAATTAATTATATTTAATGATTAACGTACAAAAATATAAGGAATGAACATAGCTTAGAGAACATTTGCTCTTCAGATAGGTCTAAACTAGTTTCACTTATCGGCGAAAGGTTGAGAAATGTGAACAAGAGAACACCGTTGGGCTTTGTCAAGAAAACAATTATGTCCAAACAAGAATGTATTTTCCTTCAGAGTTCAATCACCACCTTTCATTTTCTCTCCCACCCAAGCTTTGATTACTTTTAATGGGACTCTGCTTGTGATTTACACTGTTGTTCATTTGTATAGTAATTAAGTTGAGGTGGTATATATTACATCAGAGTCTATATGATGAAGTCATGCTGCAATTATATGGCCTACTTAAGAGCTCTTGGTTAAGAGCTGGCCTGGTATTCAGGAGACCTGGGATTCTGCCACAGGCTTCCTTTATGACCTCAGGCAAGTCACTTAACCTCCCCATGCCTGTAAAATGGGGATAATATTTCCTTCTCCCCTCATACACATATTTTGTCCACACTACAGCAGCTACAGTGCTGCAGCTGCATTGCTGTAGTGTAGACATGTTCTTCATCTATGGAAGGAGTTTTTCCATCCATGGAGGTTGATAGAAAAATTTTTCCATTGACCTAGTGGCATCTACAATGGGAATTAGGATCAACCTAACTATATTGCACAGGATGTGAATTTTTTCACAGCCCTGAGCAATGTAGCCATGTGAATCTAATATTTAGATGTAGACCACACCTTAGTCTGTTCAGACTCCCAGGTCTATCTCTCACTATGGCTGTGTCTTCACTACAAAATTAACTCACATTATCTACACTCACGACAACTCCTCTTGAGTTATCCTAGCTTGAGTGAAAGCAGCCATACTGCAAAATAACTCTAGATCTGCACAGAGGGGCGAAAGCACCACCACACTCAAATTAAAGATGTTTGTGTGCAGACAGGAACAGGGGCAATACTCGAGTTATAACCCAAGTTAACTCTGCGGTGAAGATAAGCCGTGAGGGTATGTCTTCAGTGCGGAGTTAGCCTAAATTCTTATTCAGGTGTTGCCCCACCCACCCACCCACGCGCACACACACACACACACACGATTGATGGTGTTTTCAGGATGTGACCCAGCTGGGGATATGGGTTAGAGCCCCGGTTTCCCTTTCACTCGGGCTGGTAACTCACCCAGTTTGCAGTGAGGACACAGGCTAGATCACTCAAGTGCTGATAGTTCTCCAGGGCCTTCTCACAATTCCTGCGGTGTGCCCAGAAGGACAGACAAATTCTCCCACAATTCACAGGGAAGGAATCATAGGGCAGCTCAGCTTACTGCAGCACAAAGAGCCATGGGATGTGCTCCCTGGAGTTCTAGCCACACACACAGGGGGTGCCGCACCACTGACTCGAGTGTAGCTCTACAGTCTGGCTGCTCACACGCAGGCTAGGCTGACCTGGATGCCGATCCTCCAAGCAAACGCTGCAGTGAAGACATAACCTTAGTGGGACCCTGATTTTGACTGGACTCTCCAGATGTTCTGGGGATACTACTACTAACAAGAAACATACATTCATATTCAGTGAAAATTAGCTTGTATCTGAGGGGAAATTGGCCTCTACTAAGCCAAAGATGTTTTTTTCAAAGCCAAGGTTCAAAAGCTGAAAGCTGAACTTTTGTTTTCATTTCAGCAGCTGTATTGTAACATTTTGCCATTTATCTACCTCTGAGGGCCATGAAGCTGCCCACAAGGCAAAAGGCAAACATTTTCGAGAAGAAAAATTGTTCGTGGCTCTAAAGTATAAGGACATTTGTGTTGTGATGGATGGAATCAAAATGGGGGTCCCATGATCTAAACAGGGATAGCTCAGTGGTTTGAGCATTGGCCTGTTAAACCCAGCATTGAGAGTTCAATACTTGAGGGGGCCATCAAGGGGAGGAAAAAACTGTCAGGGACAGGACTTGGTTCTGCTAGTGAAGGCAGGGGACTGGACTTGATGACCACCTTCCAGTCCTATGAGATAGGTATATCTCCATTTATTATTTGTATTTATTTTATTATTGTTATGATCTGGGCAAAATCTAGTCAGGGATTGGGCTAAAACCCCATTGAGATTGGTGGATGTGAACTCACCATTCAATTAACAGAACTGGAAGCAAAAGCCCCACCTAAGACAAAAAAAAGTGTGTGTGTGAACCCGCCCAGGAGCTTTCAGCTGTGTATTGTTTTGAGTAGGTGTGGGCTGGAAGGGAGAGAGAGATTTCACAGAAACTGTGGTGTGACAAGAACAGATGGAGTAAGAGAGGCAGTCTGATGAAGCAGCTAAAAGCACATGGCTGGCCCTGGAAGACACATAGGGAAGGGTTTGGGGCGTCAGGGGTGCAGACTGAATGGAGTGCTATTGGTGCTGTGAGCAAAGGAAGGTGTTTCCTGCTATTTGATTCCTTCTGCAGGAGACGCAGGACTTTGTACATTCTTCATAAATAAACAAAATCGCATCGAAGAAATACCTGACCAGCACCGATTTCTACTACCAAAGGGAACACCCACCAGGCTCCAAACTTTGACTAGCTGTTTGTATCAAAAAGGGACAACATATTATAATCGTGACCATGGACCAGGACCCTATTACGCTAGGCTCTGTACAAACACAGCCGGCTAACTGCTGATGTATTTCAAAGTGCTGAGGGATTCAAATATGTCAGTCTCTGATGCTGCCATTTTACGTTAAAAGAACATGCCAGAATCAGGTACAAATTCTTATTTACGTGAGTACAATCAGCTGCTGACGCATGATGGCCACCTTTCATTCAGCAGAGTGGAGAGCAGAGAGGAAGGGAAGTTATTTTCCGCCAGGTCAGGATGGTGTCATCACGCCCATCTCAAAGCAACCTCAAGGTAGGCCATCGAAACACACTGTTTCCATTAAAAACATTGACTCCACGGTAGCATTTAATACCTTTCACTAGCTGCTTAATAGAGTTTTCCCCGCTTGAGACCCATTTCACTACTGAAGGATCTGAGTAAGTGACCACAAAAGTATTACAGAAACCTAGGGAGAGCTACAAGGGAGGATGGGCAGAACGGAAAGAGTAAAACCTACACAGTGCTCCAGAAATGAAGATGAGCAAAGTGAACTTGTTGAAGGTAAATTAAATAAATAAATTGTTTTGTTTTGTTTTTTAAATAAGTTTAAACCCCTGGATCTTTCAGAAATAGGAGCCAAAAGTTAGGCTCCTAAATCCATATCCTAAACCAGGGTATCTAGGCACAGATCTTCAAAGGTATTTAGGCACCCATCCTCCATGGGATTAGACACCTAAGATCTGGGCCCTAACCAGAGTGGCACTATGCTCCCGAATGTGAGGTCTTAATGCCACTCACTCAAATTTGGAGGGGGCGGAAGTAGGGGCTCATGGACCAGGCAGGTCAGGCTGCTGATGGGTGGGGTGGGGCCCCAGAGAGGGGAAGAGGAGGATTGAGCTGGGGGTAGGGAGGGAAAACTATGCCAGCCCTGCAACACACACACACACACTTTAAAGGGTGCTCCACTGTGCCCGCTGAACCACTTCAATGAATGCTCTGATTTCCAAAACTGGTGAGCACCCAACGCCTTCCATTGACTGCAGACCAACTGGAACATCAGACCACTGATTCAATTTTCTCAACATGGATTTGACAGCCTAAGCTGAGGCTCCTAATTTTTTAAAAACCTTGGTCTCTATAAATAATGTTAACTATACCTTTCATTTCTATAGCACCTTCCATGAAAGAGCGTCACAGAATCCTCTGGGATTGTCGTTATTGCTGTTCTACAGCGGGGGAAACTGAGGCACGGACAAACTCTGGGCAACGTTTCCAAATTTGGTTTGCCAACGTTAGGCATCTAAATAAAAGGCCTGGTTTTCAGAGGGGATGAGTGTCTGAGATTTTTGCCTCAAGCATTATAGTTAAAAATAATGTAAGTGGCTTACTGTCAGTGGCAATAACACTATATTCATTCTGTCAACAGGTTACACATCAAATGCCATTTGCATCTCTTATTTTAACTGCCTGCCCAGTCTCACGAAACCAGAGCTATGCTCTTTCTGACTCCCACATCCTCCTGACCGGTTACAAGGATTCTGCAGCCGGAAGCTGGCTGACCGTTTTGTTTTCAATGCTTGAGGCGGAATGGAATCCAGCTCACACTCCCATAGCACTTTGACTCCACGACGTTGCCAAGAGAACAAACTACAAAGAAGATATAACTCAAAGGCGCACAGGGATGTGCTAATGTAACCCATGTGTCAGTGTGTGTTCTGTATCCTACTCTGAGCCCAATTCACAGAGGACGTGAGTCTGCCACAGCCCCAGCTAGAGAGTCTAGATCAGGGATCGGCAACCTTTGGCACGCAGCCCATCAGGAAAATCCGCTGCCGGGCCGGTCCCGTTTGTTTACTTGCAGCGTCTGCAGGTTCGGCTGATCGCAGCTCCCACTGGCCGCGGTTCACCGTTCCAGACCAATGGGGGCTGCGGGAAGCAGCGTGGGCCGACGGATGTGCTGACTGACGCTTCTCGCAGCCCCCACTGGCCTGAAACGGTGAACTGCAGCCAGCGGGAGCCGCGATCGTCCGAACCTGCAGACGCTGCAGGCAGGGCCGGCTCCAGGCACCAGCCGAGCAAGCTGGTGCTTGGGTCGGCAGCTTGTAGGAGGTGGCATTCCGCCCAATCCTAGGGTGGCACGGCACTTTTTTGTTGTTGTTGTTGTTGTTGTTGTTGTTCCGCTCCGGCCACCCTGTAGGGGGCAGTGGCGTGGAGGACGGGAGCGCCCTGCAGCAAGCCTGGCAGGGCAGCCCGCGTCCTTCCTTCCCAGCCGACTGGAGCGGTGCGGAGCCCTCCCGGCACAGGGCACGGTGGGAGGGGCCGCGTGGCAGCACCCCGCTGAAGCACCCTTTCTCTCTCTCCCCCCGCTCCCTCCCCCTCCCCCCACTAACTGGCTCTGGCCGCGCTTCAGGTTTTTTGTTTTTTTGCTTTGCTGTTCTGGCCGCCGCGTTTTTTTTTTTTTTTTGCTTGGGGCGGCCAGAAAGCCAGAGCCGGCCCTGGCTGCAGGTAAACAAACCGTCCCAGCCCGCCAGCAGATTTCCCTGACGGGCCACATGCCAAAGGTTGCCGATCCCTGATCTAGATCTTTAGCGAAAGTAATTTCAGTGGGAGTTAGGTGCCTAAATACTTTTAAGAATCTGGGTCTACGTGACTTGCCCAAGTTCACACGGGGAGTAATTGGCAGAACCAGGCCGTGAACCTAAGTCCTATCATAGTATCCTAACCACTGGACCAATGCTATATGCGCACTTCCTCAGATCGATGTATTCTGCACTTGGAGGAGTCATTTGCACCTCTGCAGAGTGAAGGTGGAAGTAAACTGCTGCTAAATCAGAACGGTAGCATTTGACACCTACGTTGCACTCACACTGCATGGTAAATGGCAGCACAAGGTGCAGGGCAATGGAGGATCCAGCCCATTCTCCCTAGGATACCTAGCAAATATTGCTCCTTTGGGTGGGACACAGAAGAAAGGATTTCCGTTATCACAAATCAAATGGATGGGGGCATTCTCCTTTCCCATTCATGTCAGCAATAGCTTGAGAAGAAAGGGACACACCTCAAAAACTCAGCCCAAGTTCCACGTCCTGCAAAAAACCACCTTACGCCAAATTCTCTCAGCAGATGTGTGCATGCCTCTGGAAATCAATGCAAGCCACATATTTGGAGGGCAGCATATTGCTCCCGGTGTCCAGTCCAGAACAAGGGACATGAAATCGATATCAGAGAGAGAGGGAGAGAGAGAGCAATACAAATGAGTCGCATGCAGTGATTAGAACCGAAGACGCTAGTGTTGCCTGGAAGAATCCCGCCGCAAGGCAGCAGTGAAATACAAGAAAGATGGAGGAGTGCGATCTGCATTCGTAAAAGGAAGGAGAGCAGAAACAGAGAGTTTGACAGAAGCTGGGGGGGGGGGGGTTGTTGGTTTTTTAAATTATTATTAAAGAATCCTAAACTTGGGGCGGGGGAGAATCAAAGGGAATAGAGATGGGCTGTCAATCTCAGTAGATATATATATGAAAAAGAAAACTTTGCTTACTACTAATCCCACTGAAGCCTCTAAACTGGTGTTGTCTCAGCAAAACATATTCTATGAAGAACTTTGAAAGTAATTTTAGCACCTCTGAAGTGCTTTGTCTTTCACTGGCTCATCCGGTATTAAATCATCTGGCAACCCAAAAAAGCATTTAAAGTTAACTTACGCACAGAATAAATTCCTCTGGAAAACTCTTGTCATTCAGCCTGGTTTACCCAAGTCTGTGAGCACTGATTAGGCTTGGATTTGGGGTTTTTTTTTTGTTTTGTTTTTTTAATTAAAGGGAGTGCAACTAACTTCTTTGGACTTAGGCGCGTACGTAAAATGGAGAAGCCAGATGCTTGAGATGGGAAGGACAGAGTTAGGGTTAGCCTGGTGGCAGAGCTGGAAATCGGAACACAGTCAGATTTTAAGTCTCAAACCCCTCTTCCCCTGGCCGTTTGAAGTTAAGAGCATCCTGCAGGTGATACTTGCAACTCCAGGGAAGCAAGGAGCACCCATCCTAATGGTGAAAGCCCCACGGCTTAGGGCTTTGAAACCGGTCTGGATAAAATATTAAACACAGTTGGAGCTCAGAGATGGACTAGATGACAGTGACAGTGCTGCCCGTGGGAGCCAGCTGAGGTCACTTAATTAGGGTGACCTGCAAACAAAACGGGGCAGACAAACCCCAAAAACTGGTTGTTATTCCAATACTTAGATTCACCAAGCCAGCACGAAACAGCTTCTGTAGTACCTTACTGGTTACTCAGAAGTCCAAACGCAGTTCCCTTAAAATACCCAGCCTCAGGCCTCCGTCCAGACACACCTGTCAGATATAGATGGACATCATACCAAATGGACTGAAGGTGAAAAATCCATTGCTATCTACATACTGCACAGACCACAGCGAGAGATTATGCCATACGTTATCAAAGAAACTGAGGAACCACCTGATCAGCATCCTATACAGCAAACAGAAAAACATCAAGAAAGAGCTCTCCAACCTGGAGACTCTCATAAATAACCAACCCTCCACACAAACGGACTTTACTAAAATAAGACAGGAGATCTACATTACACACTTCACCTCTCTACAAAGGAAAAAGGACCGTAAGCTGTCTAAAATCCTACCTGCCACATGGGGCCACAACAGGGGTACCCCTAACTCACCCAGCAATATCGTCAATTTATCCAGCTACACACTCAACCCAGCAGAAGAGTCTGTCCTATCTCGGGGACTCTCCTTTTGCCCCAGCACCCCCACGAACATGATACAGTTCTGTGGTGATCTGGAAGCCTACTTTCGCCGCCTCCGACTCAAAGAATACTTTCATGATAACACTGAACAGCGCACTGATACACAGATACCCTCCCACCAACAACACAGGAAGAAGAACTCCACATGGACTCCTCCTGAGGGTCGAAATGACAGTCTGGACCTATACATAGAATGCTTCCGCCGACGTGCACAGGCAGAAATTGTGGAAAAACAACATCGCTTGCCTCATAACCTAAGTCGTGCAGAACGCAATGCCATCCACAGCCTCAGAAACCACCCTGACATTATCATCAAAGAGGCTGATAAAGGAGGTGCTGTTGTCATCATGAACAGGTCTGACTACCAGAAGGAGGCTGCCAGACAACTCTCCAATACCCAATTCTACAGGCCGCTTTCCTCAGATCCCACTGAGGAATACACTAAGAAACTACACCATCTACTCAGGACACTCCCTACACTAACACAGGAACAAATCAACATACCCTTAGAGCCCCGACCGGGGTCATTCTATCTACTACCTAAGATCCACAAACCTGGAAATCCTGGACGCCCCATCATCTCGGGCATTGGCACTCTCACTGAAGGACTGTCTGGATATGTGGACTCCCTACTCAGACCCTACGCCACCAGCACTCCCAGCTATCTCCGTGACACCACAGATTTCCTGAGGAAACTACAATGCATTGGTGACCTCCCAGAAAACACCATCCTAGCCACCATGGATGTAGAGGCTCTCTACACTAACATCCCACATACAGATGGAATACAAGCTGTCAGGAACAGTATCCCTGATGATGACACAGCACAACTTATTGCTGAGCTCTGTGACTTTATCCTCACGCACAATTATTTCAAATTTGGTGACAATATATACCTCCAGACCAGTGGCACCGCTATGGGCACCCGCATGGCCCCACAATATGCCAACATTTTTATGGCTGACCTGGAACAACGCTTCCTCAGCTCCCGTCCACTCATGCCCCTTCTCTACCTACGCTATATTGATGACATCTTCATCATCTGGACCCATGGGAAGGAGGCCCTGGAAGAATTCCACCATGCTTTCAACAGCTTCCACCCCACCATCAACCTCAGCCTGGACCAATCTACACGGGAGGTCCACTTCCTGGACACCACCGTACAAATAAGCGATGGCCACATTAACACCACCCTATACCGAAAACCCACCGACCGCTACGCCTACCTTCATGCCTCCAGCTTCCACCCCGGTCACACCACACGATCCATCGTCTACAGCCAAGCACTGAGGTACAATCGTATCTGCTCCAACCCCTCAGACAGAGACCAACACCTACAAGATCTTCACCAAGCATTCTCAAAACTACGATACCCACACAAGGAAATAAAGAAACAAATCAACAGAGCCAGACGTGTACCCAGAAGCCTCCTGCTACAAGACAGGCCCAGAAGAGAAACCAACAGAACTCCACTGGCCATCACCTACAGTCCTCAGCTTAAACCTCTCCAACGCATCATCAGTGATCTACAACCCATCCTGGACAATGATCCCTCACTTTCACAGACCTTGGGAGGCAGGCCAGTCCTCGCCCACAGACAACCTGCCAACCTTAAGCATATTCTCACCAGCAACCACGCACCGCACCATAACAACTCTAACTCAGGAACCAACCCATGCAACAAACCTCGATGCCAACTCTGCCCACATATCTACACCAGCAACACCATCACTGGACCTAACCAGATCAGCTACAACATCACCGGCTCATTCACCTGCACGTCCACTAATGTTATATATGCCATCATATGCCAGCAATGCCCCTCTGCTATGTACATTGGCCAAACTGGACAGTCACTACGCAAGAGGATAAATGGACACAAGTCAGATATCAGGAATGGCAATATACAAAAACCTGTAGGAGAACACTTCAACCTCCCTGGCCACACAATAGCAGATGTAAAGGTTGCCATCTTACAGCAAAAAAACTTCAGGACCAGACTCCAAAGAGAAACTGCTGAGCTCCAGTTCATTTGCAAATTTGACACCATCAGATCAGGATTAAACAAAGACTGTGAATGGCTATCCAACTACAGAAACAGTTTCTCCTCCCTTGGTGTTCACACCTCAACTGCTAGCAGAGCACCTCACCCTCCCTGATTGAACTAACCTCGTTATCTCCACACTGGTATATACCTGCCTCTAGAGATTTCCATTACTTGCATCTGAAGAAGTGAGGTTCTTACCCACGAAAGCTTATGCTCCCAGTACTTCTGTTAGTCTCAAAGGTGCCACAGGACCCTCTGTTGCTTTTTACAGATTCAGACTAACACGGCTACCCCTCTGATACTGTCAGATATGATCATGATTACTGAAAATCTTATCTCATCATATAAAATAAAAGGTTCTTCCAATCCCAAAGGATTAGCCACATACCCAGGTCCAATTATAACAAAGATCTTACCCAACATACACGCTTACAGCCAATTCTTATTAACTAAGCTAAAATTTATTTAAAAAGAAAAGAGAGAGAGTGTTGGTCAAAAGATCAATGTACATACAGACTTGAATTCAATTCTTGAGGTTTAGATACATAGCAGAGATGAGCTTGTAGTTGCCAAAAGTCCTTTTAGATATAGTCCATAGGTTATAGTCCAATGTCCGTATTCAGGGTGGCTCCAGTCAATGACTGGGGATCTCAATCCTTGTGGCTTAAGGTTTCCCGCTCTTGAAACCCAAAGCAGATCTGAGATGAAGAAGGATCATGTCCCAGGGTTCTTATACATTTCCGCAGCCTTTCTGCCTGAGAAAACAATAGGCCTAACTCTCCTTCCAAACATCCTGGCAATTACCACAGGGTAATTCATCCATTAAACAGTTCAGATACAGGTTACCACAACCTTTAAAGAGACATATAGACAATAATACTATTTCACTCAAGTATTATCATAAATGTTAATATTCCTTTTTTGATCTTTGAATTAAAACTATAGCAATAGACAAGACTTGTTTGCTTATATTACAAGACCTACTTTTCTATCTGTAACAATGCAGACTTACATTTCAAAGCTCTATTCATTTACCTATCGTCCTAGCCAGTCTCTAAACTTCACCCATGGGTCAGGTCAGTCAGTGAGTTACTTAACTCTTTCTGGCCCTGTCATCTTTCAATGAGATATTATATCACACTCATAACGTCACAATGACATAATAAGTCATTTCTATCCGACTTCTATGACTCTATGACTGGACCTCCCGTGTGTCCCTGCCAGTGGCATGTCAGGTCTGCTCCAACTTCAAAACACTGAAGTGCAGCACACCCTTTGATGTTATAAGGGTGCTGCAAGAGCGACTCGTCAACCCACTGGGGGGGCCCAACAGCTCCTCGACATACACCCGCCTCCAGCTAGCCCACTGCTTCTGAAACACGGTTGCACAGAGATGCAGCTCTTCACCATGCAGACTGTGAGTTCTCATGATGGGCCAGCATGGCTCCTCCTCAGGTCCACCTCGTTCTATCTGGTCCCCGAGTCTGCTTGGCTCCCATGGCTTCTCCAACTACATTCCTCACCCTTCCTGCTGCCCCAAACCTCTGCCAGTGCTCCCTGTTCCCTCACCACTTGGCATCCTCTCCACCTGCCTGCTGGCCTCATCCTCTACTGCCTCTTTTCCCTGCAACCCTGACCTCCTCTGTCCTCTTTTCCTGCCCATTTCTGACCTGATTCCCTGCTCTTACCTCTACCATGCTAGTCCTGTTAATCTCCTAGCCTCGGTCTTGGGAAGCCAAGACCCCTCAACACACACCTAGCCACTTGTGTGATGCTGTACGTAGGGAGAAATTCCATCCCATCCCCTGAAGGGGACCTGATTACACCCTATAACATATTTGAATTCCATTATCTTACCATTCATTAGCTACAAGTACCACTAATGAACATATTATTCAGTCTCTTTATTAACCTAATAGCAGAATTTGATGCAATGACCACCTGATGCAGCTGTCTGATTCTGTGTGCCTGGTTGTTGTTGTTGTTTATTACTATTATTATTATTTTGTAACTGAGAAAAATCATAGACTAATACAGCGAGGGAAATGGAAATATGGCAAGGAACAGACTTAGCACATCAGCCATACAAGCAAAGACAAGTTTTGCAAAGAGGCTGAGTTATACTGGACTTACAGGAAAATAAAAGCGCAGAGATCTAGTTCGCTAGCTAAATATTTTTAACACATTCTCTACTAGTGTTTCTGAGATATGTTTGAGTTGGAAAAAGTTCAGAGAAGGGCAACAAAAATGATTAGGGGTATGGAACAGCTTCCATCTGAGGAGAGATTAAAAACAACTGGAACTGTTCATCTTAGACAAGAGGTGACGAAGGGGGGATATGATAGGAGTCTATAAAGTCATGAATGCTGTGGAGAAAATGAAAAAGGAAGTGCTCTTTACCCCCTCACATAACAGAGAAACTAGGGGTCACCCAATGAAATTAATAGGCAGCAGGCTTAAAACTAACATAAAGAAGTACTTCTTCACACAACGCATGGTCAACCTGTGGGACTTTTTGCCAGGGGATGTTGTGAAGGCCAAAAGTATAACTGGGTTTAAAAAAATTAGATAAATTCATGGAGCACAGGTCCATCAATGGCTATTAACCAAGATGGTCAAGGATGCAACCCCATGCTCTTGAGTTTCCCTAAATCTCTGACTGCCAGAAGCTGGGACTGGACAACAGGGGATGGATCACTTGGTAATTCCCCTGTTTTGTTCATCCTCTCTGAAGCACCTGACACCGGCCACTGTCGGAAGGCAGGATACTGGGCTAGATGGACCATTGGTCTGACCCAGTACGGCCTTCTTATGTTCTTATGAGTCCAGGGATCAAGTCTTAGGACTCGATACTGTAAATGCCCCATGTATAACATTGCTTTTTACCCCAGTGGGAACTCCATATGCTGAGAGACACAAGACTGGGCTCTTAGTGAGAAATTTTGTTTTCTAAAGATTGTAAAAATATACAAAATGGTCGACTATGAAAGCCATTACTGCTATTCAACCTAGGGACTGATCCAATGCCCTGTGACATCAATGGAAAAATTCCCATTGGCTTCAGTGGGCCAGGCCCCTGGTGATCATATTGTTTTTATAGATCTCTCTGGCTATTATATCCTCCAGTCACCATATGTACACATGAATATTTGGTTAAAATATTTACAACAGTATTGAGGAAGACTATTACCATTTTTGCTTGCAGTAGCTAACAACTCCACATAGGATCATGTGGCCTATACAGCTATTAATCTGTGAATTTCATGTCATGAGTGAGTTGTTGTTTCTTGCTCTGTGTTGAAATAGCAGTAATAGTAATTACAAATAGTTGCCTAGGACTAACATTTGCTAGTATAAACCATGCCCCCTGATCATTCTTGCCCATTAAACCATCTTAGAGCATTTTGCACAAGAGTTACCATATTTCCTGGCCAAATTCCAGCTTGGGTACTTTACACTCTGACCTATCTAAATTCTCCTTGTAGTTTCAGCTAGGGAAGTTGTTGCACTCTTCGATTCCTAGGGTCTACCAATGTGATATATGCCATCATGTGCCAGCAATGCCTCTCTGCCATGTACATTGGCCACACCGGACAGTAGCTACGCAAAAGAATAAATGGACACAAATCTGACATCAGGAATCATAGCATTCAAAAACCAGTAGGAGAACCTCTGGTCACTTCAGTAACAGACTTAAAGGTGGCAATCTTGCAACAGAAAAGCTTCAAAAACAGACTCCAAAGAGAAACTGCTGAACTTGAATTAATATGCAAACTAGATACCATCAATTTAGGCTTAAATAGAGATTGGGAATGGCTGAGCCATTACACACATTGACTTTATTTCCCCATGTTAAGTATCCTCACACCTTCTTGTCATTATCACTACAAAAGTTTTTCTTCTCCTGCTGATAATTGCTCATCTTAATTAATTAGCCTCTTAGAGTTGGTAGGGCAACTCCCACCTTTTCATGTTCTCTGTATGTGTATATATATCTCCTTACTATATGTTCCATTCTATGCATCCAATGAAGTGGGCTGTAGCCCACGAAAGCTTATGCTCAAATAAATTTGTTAGGGTACATCTATACTACCCGCCGGATCGGCGGGTAGTGTTTGATGTATCAGGGATCAATTTATTGCATCTCATCTAGACGCGATAAATCGATCCCCAAATCGACGCCCGTATTCCACCTTGGCAGGAGGAGTAAGTGGAGTCGACGGGGGAGCCGCAGCAGTCGACTTGCCGCCATGAAGACGGCCAGGTAAATCGAACTAAGATACTTCGACTTCAGCTATGCAAATAGTGTAGCTGAAGTTGCGTATCTTAGTTCGAACTGCCCCCCCAGTGTAGCCCAGGCCTTAGTCTCTAAGGTGCCACAAGTACTCCTGTTCTTCCTAGGGTCTGTCATGTCTGAGGACACAAAATAACCTCCACGGGCCACTCCACAAGTGTCTGCATTTCAGAGGTCCTATTTCTGGTCCATTTCAGAGGTACCTACCTGATAGGTACTCATGAATGTTTTGGGATCCTTCTGGATAATTGTATACGGTGCCTATATTATCGTTAGCATCTGATGAAGTTTTAAGTGCTTTGCGTGTATGCAAATGCATTTTAAAAGGTTTGCATGAGGGCCATTTTATTAATCATTCTTTATTTGTGGCTGTGCAGTGGCAGATGAAGCATTGTCATACTAGAGACCGGGATTTGGGAGGTCAGGACCAGACTCAGGGAGATCAGAGGCAACTCAGTTGGAGAGGTGGAGTCTGCTAATGCAGCTACTTTTCAGGTCCCCTGGCCTATCACTTCAGGAAGCAGCACTAAGAAATCTATTATAATTCGTGCTGTAGATAAGCATAGGTAAACACTGGAAGCCTACCTGCCTGTCTGCAATGCACCTCATCTCCACCAGCCAGGACTGCAAACTCCCACATCTCCATATCTACTCCATCTCTCAATCTACTCCATATCTACTCCATCTCTCAATCTACTCCATCTACTCCATCTCTCAGACTGTACTGCCGAGTCAGCTTGCCATACATGCTTCATCACTAGAGCAAGTGTCCATTGTGTAACACTTTCAATAGCATTTGGAAAATGATCAAAGCAATTAAAACCTCATTAGAGATCATTGTGCCTGAACTTGCCCTCCTGACTGAGGACAGGGTCCCATGAATGGAATTTTGCTTGAATACGGACCGCTGGATCCGGCCCATTCTTTGTAAATACCTTACCCAGCTCAGCTCTCCTCCATCCTTGTTTACATTAGCGCCTGGTTTTGATCCCGTCTGAACATTTTTGAAGTGGATAAAATCTGCCAACCTCAGCAGAGCATGCCAAATTCAGAATAGGGTAACCAACGCCAAGTGACTGACGCGCTCATTTTGAAAGCTATTTCAGTATTGCTGTGCTCAGAATCACAACGCCTAACTGATGTAGGAGCCTAAATCTCATTTTAAAGAGGGATTTAGGCCTTCCTCTATTCAAACACTTGCAATATGCAAACACCAAACTGCACTGACAACCTGTTCCACCAGCCATGCACAGAACTTCCACTGGGAATTTCAATGCCTAGTGATGATTCTGGGATCAAGGCCTCATGTCATTGGATTGCCCAGGGGGGTTGTCCTGCCGCATGCTTGGTTTTTCTTCTTTTAGTTTAGCTATTACCTTTTGGAAAACTGGTGAGTCACTGCGCTTTGTAACTAGTTGATCAGGATACATTTCATATTACGCCGCAGCTTTCCTTCCACGTCATATGCTGGAGGGGTTGTTTGTTTTAGTTTGGTTCAGTTTGGGGTTCTCTCGCATGCGATGGAGGTTGCAAAAAAACAAAAACCAAATGGAACTACTACATCTAAATCAATAAGAACTGTTGGAAAATTCCCAGTAACTTGCCATCCTACAAGCCAAAGTTGCCTGAGGTAAATGTAAGTCACACTCTGCCATTTAATGAAAATGCTAATGATTACTCATTTGGAATATATTTTAGCTTCTAGTTTGAACAAGATGCATCTCTCCTCCAATCAATTCCACACCGCTTTTCTGCACAAGGGCAGAATTAAAAAATGATCACCTGGCTCCACCCAAAAGGAAAAAGGAGCAGAAAGCACACCTTCTGCTGTGTGCTGGGGAGGATGGGGTGGGAGAGGATGGAGAGGGCTTTTCATCATAGCAGCGAACCCGTTTGTGTCTCATTGTCTTAGCAAATCAAATTCTCAATGAAACTTCTTCATGACACAAAGCTGTACGCTCAGATCCTCAGCTGGTCTGAATCAGCATAAAGTCAATGTGGTTGCGTTGCTTTGCACCATCCAAGGTTCTGGCCTGAAACGTGCAAGTCTCTTGTTACCAGTTTCTGGAGCTCCCTTCCGGAAGAATTAAAAGAAGAAATGAGAAAGAGAAAAGGAGAAAGTCAACATTTCCAAAATAGAACAGCCTGTCTGTCCTGCCTTGCCAAAAACTTAAAGGCTGTCATTCTAGCACCTCATACTTCCTCCTTCTCCCGCGACGCACTGTGCTGGTGTTTCACTTGTAACAATACGTGAATTCAATAGCACGTCGACAGATTTGCATGCTCTGTCTCCCCAGCGTTTGACTCTTTTGTTGTATTTGTATATGTCTAAGCCTGTGACAACAACCAATAGTTTCAAAAATAAAAGGAGCTTCCAAACTGGTTTCAAAAGCAAACAACCCGTGTGCTTGAAACTGCTAGACAACTGGCTTGAGGGTGGAGACACATGAAAGGGGATTTAGAAGACAAACACTTTTCCCTGAAACAAGAGCTGTTCAGAGAGGAGGAAAGAAACATATGCACTTTGCATGGAGTGGATTTCTTGTAATGCTCAAAAGTGCATCCTCAAACTCAGCTTAACGTATAGGTGTTGTTTTAACCAAGTTACTAATTCTGTACCGTTTTCCTTATGCACTGGATTTTAGATCAGCCTAGCGCGCATTGCTAAAAAGCTTTGACTTAAAATAAACTTCTAACTGGGAAATCGTATACAGTAAAGGCCTGATCTTCGTCTGGTGTAAACTGGCATAACTCCATTGATTACAATGGAGCAGTGCTGACTTCTACCCGCCGAAGATCTAGACGTTGGGTTCTCAGCCTGGCGGTGCCAACTCCCAGAGGATTTGTGATCAGGTCCAGGTGGGTCACAACCATTTTCCCTTTCTTCTGATTAAATGGGAGTGGACTCGCAGAGCTATGGGAAGGGAGTCATTAATTTTTTTCTCTCAATAAGGGGTCACAGTATGGAAAAAGTTCAGTACCATTGATCCAGCCCAACATGCTTGTTCTCTTCTCTAGTATCTCCTGACTGACCATCAGAGGCATAGAAGCACTTGGCCATGGACACATAAGTCAGCAATGGAGCTGACAATAGCACCCCAGGAATTTTGATTTCAAGTTCCCTGATCTGGCCACCAGGCTATCTTGTTTCCCACTAAACAAACATTCCCTCTAAGTTAGTTTAGGACACTGGTCCCATATATTGATGGGCTGAAGTTGGCCAAGAGCTTCCAAGAGCAGAGTACAAAGTCACACCACCCTCTCCACTGCCACATACGGTAGCTGGCCCACCGTCATAGCACACTGTTGGTGGCATGGAGTGTGCAGTAGACGATCAAAGCACAAGGAAGGAGATCCACATCCCATGTAGGCCAGCAGCACCCCTGGGGCCATCATCATACTTTGTACTCTCATGTGGTCTTGCTTATGTCTATGCCAGCACTCTGCAAACAGGCATTTCCAGGCTCAGGAACATGATGGTTGCAACCCGCTTTTTCAATGCATACCTCTCTATGGGGTAAGAAGCTGCACCTGACCGAAGAATAAGAACAAGTTGATTTCCATTCTCAGCTTTTACCCATGCCACCTTCTTTCCCTTACAGTCAGGGTTTGTTTTTCCCATGAACAGCCAATATATGCAAAGCCTCCTCTTGGCCTTTCACCCACATAAGGAACATCAAGCACCATGCACAAATTACTGAGATGTGGTATCTGTCTGCAGCTATGTGCCTGCCTCTTGAAGCAGGCGCAACAGTTATGTATGGGCTCCATCCACTTGAGCTGACAATGGGATGGATCTTGTCTCCAACGCCATTTTTTTCACAAGTTTGTATTCTCTCAATGCATGTTTGTTGTATGTTCTACCCATTTCAGACTCATATCTCAAATGACTGGCGTTCTCCGGAGTTACAGAGGGGAGTTAACCAAAACCCTGTATTCAAACACTTTGAATGTTGGGGGATCTGGATCTGGACTTGAACTTCACAGTGGTGACCCATTTCTGCCACACAAACCTGGGGTCACCGATGAAATTAATAGACAGTAGGTTTAAAAAAAAGGAAGTATTTCTTCACACAATACACAGTCAGCCTGCGGAACTTGTTGCCAGGGGATGTTGTGAAGGCCAAAAGTATAACTGGGTTCAAAAAAGAATGAGATAAGTTCATGGAGGATAGGTCCTTCAATGCTAATAGCCAAGACGGTCAGGGACGGAACCCCAGGTCTCAGTGTCCCTAAACCTCTGACTGCCAGCAGCTGAGATTGGACAACAGGGGATGGATCACTCATTAATTGCCCAGTTCTGTTCATTCCCTATTGAAGCATCTGACTCCAGCAACTATTAGAAGACAGGATACTGGGCTAGATGGACCATTGGTTTAACCCAGTATGGCCGTTCTCATGTTCTTACATTGACTTCAGCGGGAATTTTGCCTAGATAAAGACTGGAAGCCCAATTCTGCAACCCTTAAATCAGTTGAGTAATGCCTTTCTCCATGAACAGCCCTACTGATTTGGGTCAAAACTTCTTATAGAGTGGTGATGAAGATGATTTATCAATACAGCTCTGTGGCCTGTACAAACAAATTAGATGAAATAAATGGAATTACTGATTTGCAGGAGGAGAGGCAACTCAACATGGGGAACTATGGTAAAAATTGGTCTTTAGGATTTGGTCCAACATGCCTTCATAACATCTCGTGACATCTCATGATCTTTCCCTTGTGTAACCCTCTTCCTCCCATTATTTATTCTCATCTCTTGCTGGGTTTGTCTCATTTAAACTCCAAACTCCTCGGGGCAGGGGCCTGTCACGTAATTTGCTTGTAAAAGACCTGACGCACCTACAAAGCTGTATTAATAATGAGCAACAGTATTAAGCAACCTGCAAGCAGATTTGACCCACCGTGAGAGTTGTGTTAGGCAAGCGCTGTGCATATGACCACAGTGAGCACTTGTGCATGGAATCAAGAGATTTCAGACATGTTTGTCTTAGGTGGGAGACCGACCAGTTCCAGGAATTCTCTTGTGGCTATATGCCTATTTGTTCTGGGGAAGTGTCTATGTAATTCACCTCTTGTTTGGATTAACTTCTGACAATAAACTAATAGGGTTTTTTTTCCCCCTTTTGTTACCAGTCTCTGGAACTCCCTTTCCAAGGAATTGGAAGGAGGAAAAAAAACAACTAAAGCATCCATGGCTGATTCTCTGTCACCTGTGTAAAACTGCCACCCTGATCTGCATTCATCTTGCACAAGTAAAAATGACTGCTGAGGGAGAAAGGCAGTGGACAATCCTGCACCACACATTAAACCTGTCTGGCTTTTCTTGCCAAAAACACATTGGCTTCCTCTGCCACTGCACAAGTGTAACACTGACAGACACCAGTGGTCGGCGGGCGGGATCGAACCCGGGACCTCTGGAGCTTAGTGCATAAGCCTCTACAGCATGAGCTAAAAGCCAACTTTGTGTTAGTGAAGCCTGTAGAGCAGATTCATTAGATCTCTCTCTCCAAGTGGTCTTGGTGCCACTAGAGGGGACAGAACACCACACCCAGGAGGTGTGTGGGTTACACACAGTGGCGGCTCCAGGCACCAGTGCTCCAAGCGCATGCCTGGGGCAGCAAGCCGCGGGGGGCGGCCTACCGGTCCCTGCGAGGGCGGCAGTCAGGCTGCCTTCGGCGGCTTGCCTGCAGGAGCTCTGCCGGTCCCGCGGCTTCGGCGGCAATTTGGCGGCGGATACGCTGAAGCCACGGGACCAGTGGACCTCCTGCAGGCAAGCTGCCGAATCCGTGGGACCAGGGACCTCCCGCTGGCATGCCGCCGAAGGCAGCCTGCCTGCCCTGCTTGGGGTGGCAAAAAAGCTAGAGCTGCCCCTGGTTACACAAGGATTATTTGAGGGGCCTGCTCAGGTCAGACTTAATAGTCCACATTTTGTTGTCTTTCCATTTCACCAAAGGAGCCAATTGCAATAAAAATAGGGTCAGAACAATTTTCCTCACCCCACTTGACTCTCTGCTAAATAGGTCAGGGCATGGAACCAGATTGCCAAACCTTTTTGTGTATCACAAAGGGCGTGAAAATGTATATTGCTGGAAAGCACCTGCAAGAAAACAAACTAAAACGCCCCCTCACACTGTATGTTTCTTCAGACATCTCCCAGTCTAAGGAAGAGGGAGTCCCTTACAGAGATACAGCGATAGTCACACAAAAAAGATTTGCTGGGAATAAAACTGAAGCCTATTAAAAAAAAAACCTTCATATTAAAATATTCCACATGGTCCTCTGGTGGGTGGTCCTCCCCATCTATGGAACGACTGTAAGTAGGGACAATCTGCCAAGGCAGAATGAGAACTATTACAGGTACTTACCAAGCAACCAAAAAAAAAAAGAAAGGACCGAATCAACACACCACATAAAAAAACTCCAAAATGGTAAAAGAGGAAGGTGGACATGAGTTTCAGTGCATAAAAAAATCCATGTTGATTGCAGAGTGAATTCTAACAAAAGGTTGCAAGGTTTTTCAAGCACCCCTGGGAATTACACTGCAGTTCTGCGGGGGACATCAAAACTCGTGTATCATCTAGCTGGGCAGGTTTCACATGCTGTTATTCAATGAGAAAAGGCACGCTAACCACAACATCACAACACATTGCTCCTACCTCCTCCTCCCACCCCTGACTTGTTCGTGTGTTTCATCCACCTCTTGTGTCTTGTCATTAATTCAGGCCTTGCTCCTGTAATCTGATGCATGTGGCTGGATCTTTAGTCCCACATGGAGTGCCATTCAACTCGGAGAGGTCGTGTGGGTCAGCCTGCAGGACCCTTACACTGTGAACTTTTTAGGACAAGGACTTTTTCCTTACACTGGCTCTTATCCTTGACTGGGGTCTCTAGGTGCTACTGTGATAAATATAGTGGATCTGATCTCACAGGTCTTACTGAGGCAAACTTCCTGTTGAAATAAACAGGAATCTCTCAAATACTGAGAAGGATCATCTTCATAGAAGCATGTAATTTACACAAAGTTGAGTCTCATCCTGCTAACCTGTGCTCATGTTAGTAGCCCTCCCCGGAAGAGTAGCCCCATTGACTTCAATATTTTGCAGGATTGGATGGCTGGCCATCTCCAGCTTTGGAGAACATTGTACTGACAAATCCATGTATTGCCAGTTGCAGTAAGTGAGTAATATTCAATAATAATAATTCGGTATTGCAGTTGTGCCTCAGAGCCCCCTCATAAACCAGGACTCCGTTGTGCTGGGGGCTGTACAAACACGGAACAATATGGGTTTATAGACCCTTTTCAAGGGGTGAAGAGCAGGATGGGTGCTTAGAGAAAGGAAATGGAGGCCCGTGCTTCTGGCTTTTTATCCAAGCTCTGCCACACCAATCTGCAGTTTGACTTTGTACAAGTCACGTAACCTGTTTGTGCCTCACTTTTTTTTAATCAATCCATAAAATGGGTTTCAACCCATTTTCCTCACAAGGGTGTTGCAAAGCTATATTAATGTGAGCTAGCCATGCATTTGCAGATAAATCTAACTATCCAGATAGTTATACCACACTCATCACTGTAGTAGCTGAATGCTTAGGTACCTATAATAAAAGAGTACTATGAGAACAAAGCTTTGCACTTTCTGTTCTTTTCTCACTGCATAATAATATCTTTGCAGTGGGTTGCATGAAAGTGAGAGTTTCGCTGGGTGTGACATGAAGGAGTGCTTGAGTACTGCTAGGCAACACATTAGAGCAGCGATTTTTTGTATTTCCCTGAATCAGGACTCTACATTTTTACCATGTGTTAATTATACCTTCCCTGGGCAACCAACTCTTCCCTCCAGCCCCTGCCTGCTTTCCATGCATGAACCCTCTACAAGCTGACACAAGCTCCTATCACTGCTTATTATAATCTGTGTGCGAAATCTGCACTCCCACTTTTCATGTTAAAAAAAAAAAAGGTGGGAAAGCCACCATGCAAATCAGTGGAACAATCCTGTGCCTACAAATTGGGCCCGGGATGTTTGGAATTAGTCGTTCCACATTACAGATGTTGACTAAGCAACAGTGAACCCTATATTCTGAAGGCTACCTATTCCCCTCAGCCTGCAGAGGAATTCCTACTCATCCCATTGTGACTGAAGCCAGGACCAGGCCTTGACTCTTCATGCTATGATTTCAGCTCTGTAGTTGAAGAAAGGGTTTACTTCAGATTTTAAAAGGGGGACATGATCATGAAACAACAGCCTCCGTTCTGGCTTTTGTTGCAAGTGGTGCCATCAGAGAATACTAGAGAGTCACACCCTGGCTGCAGGTTGGATTAGGTGGCCTCATAGATCTATTGTCCATGAGAACAGGAACATGATCAGATGAATCAAAGAATCTTAGGGCATGTCTACACTTACTGGGGATCGACGCTGTGGCGATCGATGCACTGGGGTTGATTTAGCTGGTCTAAAGAACACCCGCTAAATTGAGCACAGATCGCTCTCCCGTTGACGCCACCGGAATGAGACAAGTAAGAGAAGTCGACAGGAGAGTGTCTCCCGTCAATGCAGCGTGGTGTAGACACCGCAGTAAGTCGACCTAAGCTATGTCGACTCCGGCTACATTATTCACGTAGTTATAGTTGAGTAACTTAGGTCGATTTACCCCCGTAGTGTAGACAAGGCCTCTGAGATGGAAAAAGACCTTTTAGGTCAATTAGTATGGTGGCTTTCAACCTTTCCAGACTACTATACTTTCAGGAGTCCGATTTGTCTTGCATACCTTCAGGTTTCACCTCACTTAAACTACTTGTTTAAAAAATCATATTATTACTGAAAAATTGCTTACTTTCTCATTTTTATCATATAATTATAAAATAATATAAATATTATTCTTACATTTCAGTGTATAGTATACGGAGCCATATAAACAAGTCATTGTCTGTATGAAATTTTAGTTTGTACTGACTTGGCTAGTGCTTTTTATGTATCCTGTTGTAAAACTAGGCAAATATCTAGATGAGTTGATGTATCCCCTGGAATTCCTCTGCGTACCCCCATGTACCCCTGGGTGAGAACCTCTGAACTAGTCCATCACCCTGCCAATGTAGGATTGTTCACGGCAGTACACTTCCTCGTGTACTGTCCACTCCTGTTTTAAATATGCCAAGCGGCTGAGTTGCCAAAACTTCCCGGCAAAGATTATTTCTCAGCCCAGTAGGTCTCATTGGTAGGAAGATTTTGCTGATATCCAGTTTAATCTTGGCCTTAATTTTGCCTGATCAATCCTACTTTGTACTCATTACCATGGCATGGGTGTGTGGTATCCCTTTACGCCTTCTTTTATACTTTGAGCCACCCTAAATAATTCCTTCTCCTTGCTATTTACAGATTCAAATATCTGTAGATTGTTATCGTGTCTCTCCCTACCTTCAGGTGTGTCTTGGCCAAGCTAGATGTATTTAGCTCTTTTTCATCTTTCCTGATAAGTCGTTCCCTCCAACCACATCTTACTGTTGTATGACTCGGAGTGTCAGATGCGCCCCCTGAGCCCCGTCTGCAGAGACTATGAGTCTCTGACAGCCTTACTTATTCAGCATTAGCTCAAGAAGGTGTAGCAGCAGATGCTTCTCATGCTGAAGGTCCCCCTGGTGCTTGGGGCGGCCAACGGAGAGGGGCGGCACCGCCGAATTGCCGCCGAGGAACGAAGCGGCGGCGGTGGAGCTGCCGTCGAAGTGCCGCCGATCGCGGCTTTTTTCTTTTCTTTTCTTTTTTTTCGCCTCTTGGGGCGGCAAAAAGGCTGGAGCCGGCCCTGTCGCCAAAGATGATGGTTGTCATAACTGCTCTTGTCTGAGCTGGCTCCATGTGTGTTCCAGACAACTATGGGAGGCAACATTCCCAGTTTTGTGGAGGTAGTTTAGCAAAACCGGGAGCTCAAACATCCCTAAAAATCAGTGGGTGCCAAGTCAGAGAAGCCTGTACGACACCCTCTGTTACTGCCATGCCTGGAGAAAACAGTTTGGATTAATCAAGCCTTCAAAATTTGATCTATGCAGTAATTAGGTCTATTAAATCAGTGTTTCTCGAACTGGGGTTGCCGCTTGTGTAAGGAAAGCCCTTGGCAGGCCGGGCCAGTTTGTTTACCTGCCCCATCCACAGGTCCAGCCAATCGCAGCTCCCACTGGCCACGGTTCACTGCTCCAGGCCAATGGGAGCTGCTGGAAGTGGCACAGGCCAAGGGACATACTGGCCACCGCTTCCAGCAGCTCCCATTGGCCTGCAGCGGCAAACCGCGGCCAGTGGGAGCTGCGATCAGCCGGACCTGCGGACGGGGCAGGTAAACAAACCGGCCCGGCCCACCAGGGGCTTTCCCTACACCAGCGGCGACCCCAGTTTGAGAAACACTGTATTAAACGGCTTGCAGGCCTCTGGAGTTCTTTTCTTGAGTGCATCAACAAGGCCTCAGTGTGGGTTTGGGTTTTCATGGAATTTTCAGAGCAGGTGTGTTGTCACGTCCGTGCATTCTGGGTGCTGAGCTCTCCAAATGGGCACAGCAAGGGCATGGTTAAGGGGCTGTATGCTCCATGAGCATTTTCAAGAGCACTCACTGGTTCCTGCGTGCTCAAACAGGTGCTTCTGCCTTAGCCATGTCAGAGTGCAACTAAGCAAGGAAGCGACTGATCTGGCTATGCATTGGTTGAGCTGGCCACACCCTCAGGAATCCTACTCTAAACACCTGAACACACAAGAAAGTATAGGTGGGACAGAGATTCAGACAGCCAGTAGGAGCA
Source organism: Trachemys scripta elegans (assembly GCF_013100865.1). NCBI lineage: Eukaryota > Metazoa > Chordata > Testudines > Emydidae > Trachemys > Trachemys scripta. The sequence continues at coordinate 11,267,999 of NC_048298.1, read as the reverse complement.
AGCAGTGTAAAGGGTTTGTGGGGGACCAAAGCAGAAGGCCAGAGAGATGCAGAGAACAGGACAGGAGCAGGCAGAGGATATTAGAGGGGGGTGCAGCTAGAGTATTGCAATTCAGGGAGACAGCTGTTGCATGACAACTGTGTGAGGGAGGTACATCACAAGATAAATGAAGAAAAGGAGAAGGGCAAAACTGGCCCTGAATCAAGATTAAGGAATCATCCAGATCACATCAAACAGGATTCATGCACCAAGGATGTTCCATGAGGCATAGGTTTTCCAGAGGTATAGACCATCAAGGACTTCTTTGGTGAGCTGAGTGGGGAGCCAAAGGAGATATCATACAAAAGTCACACCCTCTGAGTCCCTGTCAGGGTCACCAGAGCACTGGGTAATTAGCCACTGCTAGTCTTTTCAAAAGGTGTAACACACTGGCATTAATCAGTCTGCTTTTCCTCACCGCTTCAAGGCTTATCTCAACATTAAGGTGATGAGAGCAATGCAGCGTCCCCTCATCTATGTAAACAAACAAACAATTGAATAGACCACTTTCCCTCAGCGGTAAACATAGCATATGGGACACATATAATCCTGAGGTGGAAAACATTGCCTATGGAAATGGAAGACATGCAGGCTCTAAGAACATCTTTGTGAGAGGCCAGAAGATGGTTGTGAATTCATCTGCATACGGTAATGAACCATTTACATATGCTTATAGAGGTTTATAATGGGAGATTAAAAGGAAAATCTAATAGAGATCAAGAGAGGACTGAGACAAGGTTGTATAATGTCACCAATTTTATTCAACATTTATAGCGAGTGATTAAATTAATCAAAGAAACAAAAGAAGGTATTAAGATGAATGGAAAATGGATGAATAACATTCTCTGGGCAGATAACACAGTGCTGTTGACTGATTCAGAAGAAGGTCTGATGAAGTTAATGGAGATTATATATGAATATGATGAAGAATATGGTCTAGAATTGAATGTGGACAACACAAAACTATGGTAGGATGCAAGGATTCTGAGAAAACATGCCAGATTCAAATGAATGACACACCCATACAGCAAGTAAGAAATTGTTGCTACTTAGGAAGCATCATTATAGAAGATGGAAGATAGGATACTGAAGTCAGCACCAGAATAGCAAGAGTCAGAGACACATTCTGGAAGAATAAACATCTTATGAGAAGGGAAATAAATCTGAAGACTAAATTTGACTTTGAAAAAACTTACATTTGGTCTGTGTTAAATTAGGGCTGGAAATATGGACATTTAAACAATCAATAATAAAGAAACTACAGTCCTTCAAATTATGGTGTTACAGAAGATTTCTGAAAATATCATGGATAGATCGTGTGACCAACTAAAAAGTATTAGAAATTATTGGAATTCAACAAACACTATTAGAGATTGTATGAAAAGAAAGATTTGATTTGCAGGGTACATTTTAAGAGGTATAGTGGGAAATGCATGTTGACTGGCAGGGGCGGCTCTATGTATTTTGGCGCCCCAAACACTGCAGTCTTGCAGCCTTCAGCGGCACGCCTGCGAGAGGTCCGCTGGTAATGCAGCTTCGGCGGCATGCCTGCGTGAGGTCTGCCAGTCCCGCGCCTTCGGCGTACCCGCTGCCGAATTGCCGCCAAAGCCGCTGGACTGGCGGACTTCCCGCAGGCATACCGCCGAAGGCAGCCTGACTGCCACCCTCACGGTGACCGGCAGGCCTCCCTCAGGGCTTGCCACCTCAGGCACATGCTTGGTGCACTGGTGCCTGGAGCCGCCCCTGTTGACTGGCATTATTAATTATTAATGGAGATATCCCATCTCCTAGAACTGGAAGGGACCTTGAAAGGTCATCGAGTCCAGCCCCCTGCCTTCACTAGCAGGACCAAGTACTGATTTTGCCCCAGATCCCCAAGTGGCCCCCTCAAGGATTGAACTCACAACCCTGGGTTTAGCAGGCCAATGCTCAAACCACTGAGCTATCCCTCCCCCCATTAGAAGGGAATGTTGACAGAAGAAGACACAAGACAGGAAAAGAAGATCTTTGATGGATCCTGGGTGGATCAAAAAAATTATTCATCCTCAAAGAGATTAGCAGAGGACCATATAGAATGGGCTACCATAGTTGCAAACCTCCAGTTATGGAGATACCACATAATAAGAAGATGAGAGGTTTGGGAGTGGACCCACACAGCACTGTACACAAGAAGAATTTGTATAGTCCCCTTCTGCAGAGCATTCAGGCAACATCTCAGATCAGCCCTGTAAAGAGATCCCAGGTCAAATTAGTCCTCACTGTGTATCCCAAATGGTGTTTGGGAGGTTGGCAGTCTAGCAATTGCCAATGGCTGAGCAGCCTACCCAACAGATGAAATATATCAGCAAAGTGTTTGGGGCTCATTAACCTTCTCAATAACTGTACATTTGCACCCTACGGATTGTGGGCAGAGTAGGTGTGTACAGTCCAACAAGAAGGGTTTTGCTCAGCTTTCCATAACAGAGGGCAGATGTTTGCCTCAGAGGAGACATGGGATCATTTGGGTTTGCCATGTAACTCACATGTAGTTGATGATTTAGAGGTTCCCATGAGCCTCCATTGATTTTGTAGCAAGACACCAGACGACACATCCCATTCACTTCTACTCTACATAGGTTCTTATACTGCACTGATCACCTAGGTATGGGAGCACCTTCCAGTTATGCCATAAGCAACATGACTAAAGACCTGAAGAACTCCTTGGAGTTTGAAAGCTTGTACCTTCCACCGAAGTTGGTCCAGTAAATGGTATTACCTTGCCCACCCTGTCTCTCTCGTGACTAATATCTATCATATATGGTGGCATCACTTAGCCAGAGGCCAGAAGCCAGCAAGCCAAAGAAAAGAAGCAACGGTGGTGTACTCTGCTCACGAAGTGTCCATTTTTGGTTGGTTTGCATGTAGACAATGAGAAAGCCTTGTTTCTCCCCAGCTACTCCCCTGGCCTCTCCCGTTGTAACATTGGCTTGTCTTGTGGTGGTCAAAATCATTGTCATCTAACTTGACTGTTAAAATACAATCAAGTTTATTAAGGAAAACAAACATAAAGTTCTACTGTCCCAACCCATCACACGCCTGCTAATGTGGCTGTGGGCTATCAAAGATTCAATATGGTGCCCTTATGCTGGTAAAGCTCTGGGGGAAATGCTTTAACAGAACAGCCTTCAGAGTCTTAAGGCAAGGCAAATATTATTGCACTTCCCCATCAAGCAGCTTCCCTTCCGTCAGAGCAGCCACTTCGGGCCTTTCATCTTGGCGCGCTCGTGGCATTTATTATTGTAGAGCTTTTTCATATAGAGAAATGATTATTTTTGTTCTTGCTCTGAGATCACGCCATATTGGTAGCTAAATAAACCACTTTTGTGGAGAAAATAGCCAGTTCTTCAGGGCGGGGGAAATGCAAATGCTTTAGCAAAATGCACATTTCATCCAACATCTGATCCTGGGTATTCCAGCTACATACTCCACCTAGAAAATCCTCTCAGCTGATTAGCTAGCTAGCTAGATGCATGGATGTGCATTGTGGTGGATTCTCACCAGCCCCAGGGAATTTGACAAACAGTCACTCTGGTGGCTTGGCCTTCCAGCTATGGCCCAAATCCCACAGCTCTACATGTCACCAAGCCATTGCCTGGTGGTCCAGGAAGACCTGACCACCACAGAAAGAGTGGAGTGCAGGCGGAGGGGAGGAGAGGGTGCTAGAGAAAATGTAGGAGTACTTATAAGAGGAGTGGATCAGTATTTATCCATCTACTCCCAAAGTCCTTAGTCCTGTTTCCCCCACAGGTTCTCTTATCTTTCAGGCAAGTTCAAAGTTTGTTAAGCAGGCAGGCAAGCATCAACCTGTGCCCAGTTCTCCACAAACTCAGTACCATTTTTCCACAAGGTGATTGCCTCTTTCCTCCTGCCCCTTTCTGAGGCTGGTTTTCCCCTTGGCATTCCTTCACCCTCTCAGTATTCTTTGGTTTTGCCTCACCTCCTCTCTCTCTCGGGAAAGAGCTGGGTCTGGCCTACGTGGACCCCAAGCCCCTCCCTTTCCCAGCATGCCTCTGAGAGGATTATTTAATTGGAGACAGCTGCTTGGGGTTTTGATTGTTTTGTTTCTTTCTCTCCCCATGTGACAGTTCACCCTGTCACTATATATATATAAAAAGTAACAGCCAAACCCAGGTCCCTGTTTGCTGCTGAGGGTGGCCGTGCTTCTCTGAAGTGTGACTGTCTCTTTTCCAGGTGAGTCAGAGTTCCCTCTTCCAGGAGCCCTTCACCCCTTAAACCTCTGCCTGAGGGCAAGTAAAGTTCTGCCAAACCAGTGGTTAAAGTGGACTGAAGCAGAAGGCGGAGCTGTGGTGGAACCATAGGTGCCGACACCATGGGGGAGCACCCATGGAAAAAAAATAGTGGGTGCTCAGAACCCACCAGCAGTACTGCAGATCAGCGCCTCCCCCTTCTCCCCAGCACCTCCCTCCTGCCAGCAGCCCCGCCAATCAGCTCCTCCTCCTCCCTCCCAGCGCCTCCCGCCCGCTGCCATCAGCTGTTCAGGCGGGGAAGGAGCGGGAGCAGGAAGAGGCAGGGGAGGGGGTGGGAAGAAGCAAGGCAGGGGGTTGGGGGAAGGTGTGGAGTGGAGGCGGGGCCTGGGGTGGAGCAGGGGTCGAGCAACCCCAGGAAATAAGGAAGTCTGTGCCTATGGGTGGAACACTGCTCACTGAAGCCAGGGAGAGGCCCCCAGCCCACTCCCTTCTACTTTTTGACTTAAACGTTTTCCCCTTGCCATCTATCTAGGGTGCTAGCCACTACAAAGGGAGAGGGAAAGAGATGGGACCATGACCCCACCCACCCTGCTCTGTGCACCCACCAGTAGAGCAAGCCAAACATAGACTGTGAAGAATGCTGGGCCATCCTAGTAGATGGTGCAGAGGGCTCTCCTTGGACCCTATGGTGCTTCCCAGATGGACAGTCCCATCTGGAGCATCCCCTAGGATAAGGTGGCTCCACACAACCTCTCAAATGCAAAGTCATGCCTGAATGGCACAGATAAGCCCTCATTTCATCAAGACAAACTCCAACTGAAGCCAATGGGTATTTTGCCTGAGCAAGGTCTGAATGGAGAGGACTTCTGGATCGGACCCATGCTGATTACTGGTTTCTCCAGTAGCAGAAAGCTGCATTCAGTGGCACACTTTAAGGGGTGTTTGTGTTTCTCATATTTCTATTCACTTAGCAAATTAGCACAGTGTCATCTTATGTAAATAAGAGATCCAATTTCCTTGTGCACATTGAAACTTTTCCTCTGTCTTCACTAGCTAATGTGCAATACTTTTCCTATTGGACTGGGTTTTCTTTATTTGCTGCAAGCTATTGAAGTTACTATATGTATGTACTGGCCAGCAAGCCAAAGACATGTATGCCAAATATGTGGATGTTTTACTATAGATGGAGATCAAAGCATGGCTTTTTCAGGTGACTTTTGTTCCAGGATAAGGAACACAACAAAGAAAGAAAGAACATATATAAAGTCGGTGTGACAGAGAAGAGAGAGCACACAGTGACTCAGCCCTTAACAATCTGCATCTGCTCTGAAACACAAAATGGCAGCTGCTTCACAGTTTCCTCTAAAGAGAGACAAGATGTCTCTGAAGTTTAAAGGTGCAGTACGCAGAAAAGAGAATGACAGTATTTCCTTTCAGTTACGGATGCGTACGCCACAAAGCCAGCTTTTTTGTGGGCCAGTCTAGTATACCAATTACAGTAACTCGTTTACAGCACCAACAGAAGAGCTGGTGGTACAGGGTGAGCAACATGAAGAGGAGAAGAAACTGTGATGACTCAAGGCAGCAAGGAAGTGAGAGCAGAGTGGGAGGAGGAGAACTGTTGTGGACAGTTACTGAGAACTCCTGAAATCAAGGCACTGAGACCAGGTAGTAATATACAGAATAAGGTGCCTTCTTGATGCCTCTTCCCAGCGTCAGTATTCAGACAGCCCTGACTAAAGTCTCAGTATGCACTGAGTTCAATGTAAAACCTGGAGCGGATTGTCCAAGGCAGCTTCTTGTATTTGTTCCAAAGTCCTGGTAAGGGATATAGAGGGGATGACCGCCAGATGTTACAGATCAACTTACAGGTGACTCCTTTGTATTCAGTTCATTTCCACATTGCTAAATTAGCGGTTCACTTAGAATCATGTAATCATAGAATATCAGAGTTGGAAGGGACCTCAGGAGGTCATCTAGGCCAACCCCCTGCTCAAAGCAGGTCCAATCCCCAACTAAATCATCCCAACCAGGGCTTTGTCAAGCCTGACCTTAAAAACCTCTAAGGAAGGAGATTCCACCACCTCCCTAGGTAACCCATTACAGTGCTTCATCACCCCCCTAGTGAAAAAGTAGGATATCAGGATATTTTTCCTAATATCCAACCTAAACCTCCCCCACTGCAACTTGAGACCATTACTTATTTACAACTATCTATCTAAAGATTTTAAATGTACCGACACCAGGAGATCAGAACACAGTATCAGACACTACTGTAGTGATAGCCACTAAGTCGACAGGTAAATAGATAGACACACCCTGGAATGAAGGCTTTTGGTACAAGTACATTTGGCCAAGTGCATGCGAGATTGGACACATCATGTGTTCAAGGTGCAACATAGGACATCAGACTGTAAGGGACCTCCTGGGTCATCCAGGACAGCTAGCGCGGGCAACCCCATCACATAATCCTAGTTATAAACTTATCAAACTCCATCTTAAATCTAAAACTGCCTGTCTTTAAATACAGTGAAGTAGCTTGACTGCATTGTGGACTCCCTAATGGTAACAGGAATTTATGTGGGTAAGGGCCCAATCCTGCCAGAGGCTGAGAACCCTTAACTCAGTTCAAGCCAATAGGAGCTGAGAGCCCTCAGGATCAGTCCCTAGAACTACATCTGGAAGGTCTGGCTGGGAATCAATGCAAGTATCCATAGAGGAAGGAAGGTGAGTGAATTATGACTTACCCCAGTCATATCATACCATGACTCAAGATGTATTCAAATAATAAATAAACAGTAAGATTCCTTCTGTCGACACATTTCAATTTAGAACTTCAGTTTTGGCAAACAGCTTCATAAAAAAGCTTCTTACAATACCCAAGATGGTGTGAACACAGCTAACTCATGGTCACTCTTCAGGATCCAAGAACACCCGTGCCAATTTAACCTGGGAAATACTTCATGTAATTTGTTTAAACCTTGAGACTCTTGGGAGGTTTGTCTACCCTTGATTTTTATTTAAAGCAACTATACCGTGCTTCTGTGCTGCACTAAATCCGAGTCAAAGTGCCTTTTTGTAAAGCCAACACCATATGCCAACATCATTTTTAACAAAGACAGCTTTATAGGAAGCATAGAGCTTCAGAGGAGAAACAGCGCAAATAGATGGCTGTCCCGCTTCTGTTAAACATATTGCTTTATTCTCTTTCTCCTCCTGCTCCAGTCCCAGTCTGTGGGTCTGATCCTGCTCTAATTAAAGTCAGTGGTAAAACTCTCATTGATTTCAATGAGAGCAGAGTGTTTGTCAGCTCACTTAGGTTCAGAGAAGTACCTGAACATTCAAGTTAGAGAGGGCTCCAGCTTCAAAATTCAGCTGCAGATGTGGCTCCAGATTTCATTTTGGGTAGGTTAGGAGCAAAGATTTTATTCTGGCTTCTTATCGAGATAAGAGTCATTTGCAAAGTTTGGATCCAGACCTGGGTTCAGATTTCTAACGCCCTTAAAGTTCAGGGGCGTTTGGATCAAGGGCCATGGGTCAAGCCCCCTCTCTAGTTCAGACAACTTCTCAAGACCTTATCTCCAGCACCAAATATTCTGGAGTCTGCAAAAGTGTGTGGGAAACCTTATAGCCCAGGCCGTCCTGCTTGCTGTCCTAACTAGACACAGGAAATGCTTGTGTGGGAGGACTGAAAATGAAAATGTTAATATACTTTACAAAACCTCAAAGTAGTTTTGGTTCAAGGAAGGGAGGGGGGCAGCAAAACTTTGGTTTGGTTCTTGTTGCATATCCAGGATCATTCTTCCTTCTTGGCAGTGATCTTTTGTGTTTGCGCATGCAGACCCCTTATGAAATAGCCCAGCCTGACAATCTTGGAGACTGGAGCCAGCTAGGATGAAATTCAATAAAGACAAATGCAAAGTACTCCACAATCAGTTGCACACATACAAAATGGGAAATGACTGCCTAAAAGGAGTACTGTGGAATGGGATCTGGGGGTCATAGTGGATCACAAGCTAAATGTGAGTCAACAGTGTAACTCTGTTGCAAAAAAAAAAAAAAAAAGCAAACATTATTCAGGTATGTATTAGCAGGAATGTTGTAAGCAAGACACGAGAAGTAATTCTTCCGCTCAGCTCCACACTGATTAGGCCTCAAATGGAGTATTGTGTGCAGTTCTGGGTGCCACATTTCAGGAAAAAATATGGAAAAATTGGAGAACATTCGGAGGAGAGCAACAAAAATTATTAAAGGTCTAGAAAACATGACATACAAGAAAAGGGGGGGAGGGATAGCTTAGGCTACGTCTTCACTGGGGGTGGGGGGTGTCGATTTAAGATACGCAAATTCGACGTATCTGAGCTGACTTATCCCGCTGTGAGGATGGCGGCAAATCGACCTCCTCGGCTCCCCAGTCGACAGCGCTTACTCCTACCTGCGCTGGTGGAGTACAAGCGTTGATTCGGGGATCGGTTGTCACGTCCCAACGAGACGCTATAATTCGATCCCCGAGAGATTGATTTCTACCCGCCGATTCAGGCGGGTAGTGAAGACGTAGCCTAAGTGGTTTGAGCATTGTTCTGCTAAACTTAGGGTTGTGAGTTCAATCCTTGAGGGGGCCATTTAGGGATCTGGGGCAAAAATCTGTCTGGGGATTGGTCCTACATTGAGTATGGGGTTGGACTAGATGATCTCCTGAGGTCCCTTCCAACCCTGATATTCTATGAAAGGTTAAAAAAAACTGGGTTTGTTCAGTCTGGAGAAGACTGAGAGGACATGATAACAGTTTTCAAGTACATAAAAGGTTGTTATAAGGAGGAAGAAAAATTGTTTTTCTTAATCTCTGAGGATAGGACAAGAAACAATAGGCTTGAAATTGCAGCAAGCGAGGTTTAAGTTGGACATTAGGAAAAACTTCCTAAGCACTGGAACAAATTGCCTAAGGAGGTTGTGGAATCTCCATCATTGGGGGAGTTTCAGAGCAGGTTAGACAATCACCAGGGATGGTCTAGATAATACTTAGTTCTGCCTTGAGTGCAGGGGACTGGACTAGATGACCTCTTGAGCGCCCTTCCAGTCCTACGATTCTATGATTCTACTTAGTCACAGCGAAGACAGCATCAGTGCAAATTTCACCACACTGTCTCACCAAAGCATTTCAGTCCTGTAGGGGTGAGATAGCATCAAGTCCCCATGCCCATTCGATCTTTGACTTTTTTCTGAGCGTGTCAGAAATTAGTGTCCAGGAAGCAGTGATGACTAGGCGTTCTGGGTTTTATCCCCACCTCTGCTACTGTACAACCTTGCGCAAAACACTTAGGCCCAAACCCTCAAGGGGTATTTAGGATCCTAGCTTCCTTTGACTTCAGTAGGTGTTAGGCACCTAAATACCTTTGAGAACCTGGGCCATAATCTCCTTCTGCCTAAATTTGCCCATTTGAGGATAACACCTACCTACCTCCAAGTGATGTTGTCATGCTTACCTAATATTAACACCTTCGTTCATTAATGTGCTTTGCGACTTCCAGATGAATGCTGCTATAGCTTTGCGACATATCTGCGGTAGAGAGATTTTTATGATGAGTCCTCCAGAGAGAGACCATCAATGCCCATTTCACATAGGCCTCAAAACAACAACTAGATGAGAAGCAATACTGGTTGGTTGTCACCACGGGCTGGATTTAAATCAGGGCCCTTAGGAGTGGTTCCCAAGCAGCTCTCAGAGCAGCTAGGCAGCACCGTCTGCTAGTGAAGGAACAGCACACTCTCACCGCCTTGGCCGCACGCCTTCAGTGGCCAGCAGCAGGTCACAAACGCCACGTGGCAGGCCAGATAAAATGATCTGGCAGGCTGGATGTAGACTCTGGGACACCAGTAGCCCATCCCTTTCTTTTGGTCTGGTGACTGGGGGACCCCCTGTGAGATAGGGGGGCCTCTGCAAGTGCACTGAGTGCATATCGGTTAATCTGGGCCTAGCGACCCCCTACCCACAGTTTTCAAAGTAGACTCGTAAGATGGAGTGTTCATTTGCGCAGTGCCAACCTGCATACGAGGTACCAGGAGTGTCGTGTTAACAGAGGTGAGCCCAGAGCGGGGGTCATGGCATGAAAAAGTTTGGGAATCACTAGGTAAGAGACTTTATAGCCTTTGGCCAGTTATCTAAGACCTCCTGCCCCCGCACCTCACAGGGGTTATTTGGATGTTCCACCAGGTGGGCTAGCACTGAACTCAGTGTTTTGACTTTGTCCCTCAGTAAAGAAAAAAATCTATGTGTAACATATGTAACATTTTATTTTAAGCTGCCTTTTGGAGCTTTGGGATCAAATTCTACCCATTGCTGCCAATGTCCACATACCAGTAAAAGCCGGGCCAGCCATAGACGATGCTGGATGCCTGGATACCACCTTCTGTCACTCACAGAGAGACCTCCTCACAGGGCCAGCATCACGTCCCTTGAGCACCACTTGCCAAACAAAGCACTACAAAAATTCACAAGAGTGGTCCAAAACACAGCATGTAACAACAGTGAATAGAGCACTGGACAGGGGCATGCGAGACCTGGGTTTTATTCCCAGCTTTGCCATTGGTTTGCTGGGTGACCTTGGGCAAGTCATGTCACTTCCCTGTACCTCAGTCTGCCCCATCTGTAAAATGGACATATTGATACTGATCACCTTTGAAAAATGTATTGAGCTCTATAGATGAAAAGTGTTATGTATTATTGTCATAGAGTTTGGGGCTATTTTAGTAAAATGCTACAGTATATTTCATATGGGAGGGGCACGGCCAACAGGCCAGAAGACATGGCTCACATATTTCTGCATGTACACATATGCAGCCACCCTGACCAACTTATCAGTGCATCTATATATCTATCAGTTGATCTATGTATTTTATATTTATATCCTATCTGATTATTTATATTAGCATGATAGCTAAGCTCCTGCCTATGTTCAGCTTCCCATGTATATAAGGCCTGGTCTACACAAAAAATGTGGTCTGCATAATTATGTCAGTGAGGAGTATGAAAAGAAAATCAAACTGCTAACCAATGTAGCTATGCCAACAAGAGCTCTAATCTACATGCAGTTACACCAACAAAACATTCCTTTTGCCGGGAGAGTTTGTTTTGTTCATTGGAACCAGTATAAACTGTACCCACAAAAGCACTCTTTTGCGGCTATAAACTCCACTAGGAGGGATTACTGGTACAGTTACAACACCAAGGCCTTCCTCATACCCTGAGCAGGAAGAGAACGCCCAAGGAATGTAGGGTTGATCTCAGACGGAAATATTTGTATGCCGATACTACTTCTGAAGCGTACTAGTGCCCGCAGATAGTGGGGGGATTGGGTATTATGGCTAGTTCCACACAGCCAGAATTTGACTGGGTGGAGTCACTGATTTTTTCCCCCCGACCTCTATTTTTAAACCCGCACTTATTTTACAGGCACTATCTGTCTCGGGTGTTAAATACAGGGAAGTAAAGTCGAATTGTGGTTTTTTTTCTCTGTGTGTGCTGGAACATTTTAAACACTTACAGTCCTGAGGTCAGCGAGCTGGAAGTGTCAGCTTTCTGCCTAGGAGGGACCCTGTGTACATGTGCCCGTGGTAGGCCCGGCGAATCACTCTCCAGGGCGATGTACCTGAGAGTCTCAAATTCTGCCTGAAGGCGAGGAGAAACACAGTTCAAACACTATTTATCACCCCTGTCTTTCAACAGCTCTCGCAGAGTCATCCAATATCTGCTCGAGTGCTGAGCGACTCCCGTCCACGTTTGAAAGAAAGGTCACGCAGAGTGCTTCGGAAGAACCAGTCGCAGATGTGGAAGAAGTGGGCACTTTCAACCTTCGGCAGGTTTTGGGAGGCCTGCTCCAGGGGTGAAATGATTTTTGTGGGGAGGGGAAGGGAGGAGTGAGTCTTTTCCATGGTCTTTGTGTGGAAATTATTGTCCAATTTTAAAGGCGTTAATGAATGGTGAAGATTATTATTAATAATTAGAGGATCCTCAAAAAGATCAGGGTCACGTTGTGCTAGGCGCAGCACAAACACATACTAAGAGACACCCTCAACCATGGAGAATTCACAGTCTCAGTAGACAAGGCAGCCAAAGTGAAGTGAATAGCTGGAGCTCACTGGCCCAGCCAGGATTAGAAACCAGGTCGCCTGTCCATCCAACTGCCCTACCTGCGAGACCACACGGCCTCTATTATCATTGAAATAACTTGCCAGGTGTCGTGGTGGATTCTCCATCACAGACAATGTATTTTCTAAAAGATCGGCCCTAAGAATTATTTTGGGGAAGTGCTATGATTGGTGTTTTACAGGAGGACAGATGATCACAATGGTCCCTTCTGGCTAGGGCCCTACCAAATTCACGGCCATGAAAAATGCGTCATGGACCGTGAAATCTGGTCTCCCCCCATGAAATGTGATCTTTTGTGTGCTTTTACCCTATACTATACAGATTTCACGGGGGAGCCCAGTGTTTCTCAAATTGGGGGTCCTAACCCAAAAGGGAGTTGCAGGGGGGTCGCAAAGTTATTTTAGGGGGGTGGCGGTATTGCCACCCTTACTTCTGCACTGCTGCCTTCAGAGCTGGGCAGCTGGAGAGTGGAGGCTGCTGACTGAGGGCCCAGCTCTGCAGGCAGAAGCACAAAAGTAAGGGTGGCAATACCATACCAGGCCATCCTTACTTCTGTGCTGCTGCTGGTGGCAGCTTTGCCTTCAGAGCTGGGCTCCCGGCCAGCAGCTGCCGCTCTCCGGTCAGCAGCAGCGCAGAAGTAACAGTAGCAGTACCGCAATCCCCCCTACAATAATCTTGTGACCCCCACACCCCTCAACTCCTCTTTGGGTCAGGGCCGCTACAATTACAGCACCATGAAATTGCAGATTTACATAGCTGAAATCAGGAAATTTACAATTTTTAAAATCCTACAACCGTAAAATTGACCAAAATGGAGCGTGGTTTTGGTAGGGCCCTACTTCTGCCCTTGGAATCTGTGAATCAGTAGCACTATTAGAATTAGTAGTGGTAGCGTTGGTATTTATCAATTAATTAAATTCATACTGTACCTTAAAGCCAAGGATCTCAGATGGCTTTACAAACATTAATGAGGTAAGCCTCACAACAGCTTGATGATACTATTCTTAGAAGTGGATTAGATGCGAATGTAGTACGGGAATAAGGGTTTTACACTAAAACACAGCTCCATACCTAGATCACATAGGAACCAAAGAAGTACTTGTCATGATAGAGCAAACTTTGATCCAGTTAGTTGAGCATCCTCTTTCCAAGTCTCACCAGTACTTCCAAATAAGCTAATATATCATTATTACAGCCACCCCCAAACAAACCTCAGAACCAACAAACAAAAATGCATAATTTGCAAATGTGCAACATTCATAGATCTTAATGCCAAAAAGAGCCATTTTGATCATCTAGGCTGACCTCCTGCATCACAGCACAATTGATTAGCCAGTGATTCCTCCATTGAGCCCAATCGCTTGTAGTTTAATTAGAGCATCTCTCTTAGAAAGACATCCAGTATTGATTTAATATGAGTATTGCTTCCTGGCACCAACAGGTAGCCAAAACCCTGAAGCATGAGGTTTGAGTATCTTGTCGCATGGTCTTCATTTTGCATAGCTGCAAAGGTTACTGATGATCATAAATCTTTTTGAACTAAATATATCCTGGTCATAAATACTCCCCATGGCTCCAGAGAATACAATTCAGCTTCCATACAGCTGGGTGAGACGTAAGAACTAGAATAGAATAGAACAGAATAGAATAGAATACCCATTGGATAAATCTTCTATTAGCCCTAGCAAGTCGACCACCAGTTTAACTCCCCACTAGGTCTATTTTGGCAAGATAGCCTAGTAGTTCTACATGCCAGAAATCTAGTGGGAAGTGGTGTAATTATTACTTGACAGCTTAATTGATAACTATGTAGCTGGAGCCCTTTAGATTTATGTGACCAGCTGAGATCAACTCTTTACTTGGGGTGTACATGCTGTTTTACACTGTGTTATTATTACTGTTCATCACTGATTGATCATGAATGTGAAGTCTCCTTTCTGGGTGGCGGTCAAAATGTCACTGTTCCAATCACAAGAAAAAATAGAGCTTTCTTGATACTGGGCATGTTCCTAAGGGCCTTTCCCTTTACAGCTATATATTCATTCAACCTCTTGACACCTCTATCATCATCCCTGTTTAACAGCCGAAGTAAACTGAGGCCCAGAGCGTTTAAGGATGGGATTTTGGAAGGTGCTCAGTGTTGGCCTGCCGAAGGAGAGCTTTACTACTGATTTCCAGGCAAGCAGAGTTAGCTCAAAGCTGAGCGATTCTCAAAATCTTCCCCTCTTGCTTTCAGCACAGAAGAAACCCATTTCCATGCCCAGAATAAAACTCACATCGGTTGACGCCCAACCCTGCGCCTTTAATCGCAACACCATCTTTCATGCCCCATATTATCTTTCACATTCTTCATTTCCATCTTCACAATATCAGCAAATGAAGTGACTCATTGTATTTGCTGGAGCTGTATTTATAGGCAAGCACCATGTTTACATGATTTAGAAGGGCTATCAATCCTTTGTCTTCAGAAACCAGCCTCCCATAAACTGAGTTCCCAGCTGGATTCAAGACACATATTTTTCCCGCACCACAGCGCAGTATTGCAATATTGGCTAGGTGCATTAAGAGGTATTTAAGCCAGACTCTGAAATAGCTACACCTCTACCTCGATATAACGCTGTCCTTGGGAGCCAAAAAATCTTACCGCGTTATAGGTGAAGCCGCATTATATTGAATTTGCTTTGATCCACCGGAGTGCGCAACCTAACCCTACACCCCCCCCCAACCCGGAGCACTGCTTTACCTGCATTATATCCGAATTTATGTTATATCGGGTCACGTTATATCGAGGTAGCGGTGTATATTCCACTGGCACGGGTCAGACACCAGAGTAGGTGGACCATTGGTCTGTACTAGTGTGGCAATTATTATATTCCTATGCTGGTAGTTTTGAAGCTTCCAATGCATTATAACTTGCCACCCTGACATGCTATTGTTAAATAATCATCATATTTAATATTTGGCATATCTATAATGTTTTTCCTCTGTAGGGCTTTGCAAAGATGCATCATCTTATTAGCCTCGTTTTTCAAAATGGGGAAATTAATGTGCAAAAAGATTAAGCCCAACATTTTTTAAAACCTGGGTGCCTGAAATTAAGTCCCTAAGTCTATTTTCAGCCATCCCCAAATCAGGTGTCTAAGACCAACCTGGGCAACCAAAAAAGGGAGATGCCCCGACGTAGAGGCCACTTCTGAAAACCTGAGCCTAAACAACCGCGATTGCACACTGAATCAGTGGCAGAGGGAATAGAACCCAGGGGTCCTGACTTCCAGTCACTTGCTCTGACTATGCCTAACACTCCTTCGGGTGGTACAATGTCAGATTAAGAGGCAAATAATGTCGTTGTTTATTGACATTTCTAAGGCTTTTAACATCATCATAGCATCTGAGTACCCTTTAATTAACCACGTCGATACTAGACTTGATAACTATTAAAATAATTTGAGCCGACAATTGCTGCTGATTCCAGAACGGCTTTTGAGACCACATCCGACGCAAGTTTAATCAGGTAAATTCGTCGATCGTAAAGGGAAAGGGCTAACCAAGAAGCATGTCAAAATGGCTTGAAATACTAGCAGGTGTCAGTAAAGATGGAGAAGTTCAGCCTAAAGAGTCAGGACTCCGGGAATCTGCTGCAATCGAATTGTAAGGAATAGCCCTTTAAGAGAGCAACGGTCGAATGACTCATCCCTCCCCCTCTGCCAGCTGTACTTCATCCCAGAGAAAGAGGAGCTCCCTGAGATGTGCAGACTTACCTGCAGATCTACTGCGTAAGATAAACCTGGCAATGGGGTGGATGGCCGACAAAATCATCTATAGACTAGGGACATGATCCAACTTGCCCTATGACCAATGGGAGTCTTTCCATTGGAGCTCAGTCAGGCCCTATGACCTGGATATGGACTGAAGATAGAAAGGAGACCTGGCACTTGAGAAGTGACTGTCTTATCAGACCCAGTTTTCAAACTGTGGCCTGCCTATATGCAACACTGCACTGACGGAGCCTGGGGTGTGAGCAGTTTCCAGCCCAGGTGATAGAATTTATCCATGCCAGACACACTGAGAGTCACACATGGATACCAGGTTAAGGCCTCTTTAACAATTTTCCGCCTCTCATCTCCCAGCTGCTCCTAAACTTTGGGGAAAGTAACGGGACTGTCACTCCATCCATTGGTAAAAGGGGACATAAAGAAAAGACTCACCTCTGCTGAAATGAGTCCCTAACCTCTGCCTTCAACATCAGATTCATTAACATCAGCTTTAGGGATAGATAATACAGACTCAGCCTGTACAACTTAGAATGAAGGAGTAAAAGCTTACATTGGAACCACACATATTCCACATACAGGTGATTCTCGCATCACTCAGACCAACGTCTGGAGGAATGCAATGTTTGGATGGGATCTATACGCAATGGGCATCCAATCAGCTGGGTGTTTAGCTTTGCATAGGGATACAGGCCTGTCCATGATGAGGGAGGAGGTGGTACCAAATGAGCCAGCCAGCAAGGTGCACACATTTGGAAAGCTAATGGAGTTAGGTAATCAGTCTTTGTAGCGAAGTGCCCTTGGCATTATGGGAGTCATCATCATCATCTCTACCATGGATTTACATACGGTCCTGAGTTGATTCAGGAGTCCAGTCCTGGAACCAGGAACCATATGACCCTCCAAGAACACAGTTTTTCAGAACCGTAAATGTCTCGCCCTAGGACGAGGCAGAAGCAGACTTTGACTTCGGTGGGTGTAAATCAGGACAGAACTTGGCTCTTTGGACTCCCTGCCAACCTCAGTCGGACACGTGTCACTCTGTTGAAAACAGTCACAGCAGGCAGAATTAAGCCTATTTTGTCTATCCAAAACGTAAAAGATTTAGTCCAGATTCTAATCTCATACCAACTCAGGAGTAATCCACTCAAATCCGAGAGATTACATCAGCATGAGAGGAGGATCAGGCAGACCCCTTCTCTTTTCATAGAATATCAGGGTTGGAAGGGACCTCAGGAGGTCATCTAATCCAACCCACTGCTCAAAGCAGGACCAATCCCCAGACAGATTTTTGCCCCAGATCCATAAATGGCCCCCTCAAGGATTGAACTCACAACCCCGGGTTTAGCAGGCCAAGGCTCAAACCACTGACTAGCCCCTCTTTATTTATTGCAGAACATGCGTCCTATCAGCACTTCAGGGAAACCATTCACCACCAGCACCAAATCCCTGGGCACTGAAGAAGTCAGGACAAGATCATGTTCCATGTTTCAGTCTCCTTCTATGAGATTCTTTTTTAGAAAAGCCTAGTGCCGTAAGGCAAGTGGTGACATTTATTGATCATCTATCACAAGTCATCCATTCCTCTGAGGACCGAGAAGGGCTGTCAGCACATGAAATTCCAAGTTTGTCCCTCATTTAGGGTCAGATCTAAAGCCCTTTGAATTGAATGGGAGTCTTTGCACCGACTTCAACGGGCTTTGGATCTGGCCCTATCAACAGAGGCTGAGGAGGCAGGGAATTTTTTAGAAGCAGCTGCTTCAGGAGCATCGGCATACGCAGACTTGGTTGAATGGATGCAGCTTTTCTGAAAACAGCCCGTTCCTGCTGCTGAACGCACCAATAGAAGCTGCCACTGTGGAGCTGAATACAAAGAGCAGTGTCAGCAAGTCAGCATTTGAGCGAGAGAAAATGTAGGCTGGATATCACAGCAAAAGTCTTAACAGTGAGACACATTCAACTGGGGACTAGGCTCCAGAGATAGGTGGTCGAAGCCCCATTTTGGGGACATTTAAAACAGGGCTGGACAAAACACTGTAGGAAAAAATCCTGCATTGGGCTGTCATGGGAGGTGGGGGGGGAATAAATTACCTCATGGGTCTGTGCCATTGCTGTGGGTCTAATTCCACACTGAGGACCAGTACGATCTGAGTGGGAGTTGGACTCATGTTTCTGATGGCAAAATCCAGCCCTAGGATTCTATGACCAGTACCATTGCCCTAGAAATGTGTATTGGTTTTGATCCATTGGTGTAACTTCTATTGGCAGCTTCTATTGGTAGCTTCTGACATAATACTTAGCTAAGCAAACGTGCCCATATTCTGAATCCATATTCAGACACAGAGTTGGTCAAACTCAGCAGTAAATTCAATTCTCAATTCAATGCAGCCAGGTTGTGATCCAATGGACTCTCTCCATTTGCTTCAATGGGACATTAGTTCACGTTCCTAATGTACCGTTCCTCCTGCAGAAGATCTCTGTAGGGTGGGCGGGGGGGTGAGGGGCAGGACATATATGTGTCTAACAACCAGAAATCAGAAGAGAGGTAAAGGAATCAGCATATTAGCTCTGGAAAGGAAGCGTCTAATGAGACAAAGCAATGTATTTCAAGAACAATGAGACATAGGCTTGAGATGCAAAGTTTAGATCTAATGCTTGACAGGTTTGTTCAGAGACCCATCATTACAAAGGATGGGTCTGAAAGTAATCTTAAATAGATCTTAAATTAGAAGAGGAGGGTCGTGTCTAGCACCTGAGAAAACTCCATGATGTGAGAACGGTTAAAACTCCCACTCCGTTTTTCCTCCTTATTCCAAAAGAACCCCAAAACTTAAGGGAACTAACCTCTTCCAGTCTGACGTGCGTGCACGCGGTGGTCCTGATCCAGAAAAGCATTTAAGTATGTGCTTAACTGTAAACATGGGAGTAGTCCCACTGAAGTCTCTGGAACTACTCGTGTGCTTAAAATAAAGCACGTGTTCAAGTGTTTTAGTAGATCAGGTTCCACTCAGTCACAGGGAAATCCCAAGGGAGGACTTTAAAGACCTATTGCTCCCTCCCCTGACCTCCCCTCCTCCCAACCAAAAAAAACCCTAGACACTTGCTATATCTCCTAGAACAGTCAGTAAGCCATTCAAGCCGAATTTCTCTACACAATAGAGGACTGACATATGAAACTTGCCGCAAAAGTCAGCAAGACAAGTAAGTACTATGTATTTTCAGTTTAACGGGTGGGAGTTGGAAAGTCTGGAAACAGTGACTCAGGGCAGAGAGACTGAACTCAAGGCCTGGGGTTAGAAAGATAAAAATTCAAGTCAATTTTGTATTTTAAGAAGTAACAATAAAGACAGGTGTCCTCAGTGGACTCTACCTGGTCCTTACATGGCCCAGTGCAAAAGGGCTGGTCTGCCTTGCAAAGATAACAGCAATTCACGCTGTGACATCAAATGAAAGATCTATGTATGCAGAGCAGACCCAGTTCCCCAAATAAGTATAGCTATTCAAATCTCACAGGAGAACAAAACTTTCACCCCATTTCTGATGACCCATCTGGAAAAGTCCCTAAATAAGGATAGAATCAACAGGGTTCTTTAGACATTAAAATGGTTTCTTTTAAAACTACTCTGAACACCTTTAGAGTTTTACAGAGTAACCATCCCATAGAGAATTACGGATGAATATATATTACTGATGAAAATAATGAAAGAATATGTGTATATATATATATATATATATATATATATATACGGGGTATAAAAAATCTTACAGAAAGGTTACCATTTTCTATTAAGTTCTACAGGATTTTCCATACAGAAAGACATCCTAGCTACCTCTGTTCATGAAAGATCTAAAGGCACAGTTCAGAAATCCATCATTTGTAAGACCTTCTTTCCTCGTTTTCATTTCCACCTAGAGGAGTGGTTTTCAACCTGTGGTCCGTGGACCTCTGGGGTTCCTCAGACTATGTCTAAAGGATCTGTGAATGGTTGTAATTACAGAACAGTGGTTCTCAACTTGGGAGTCCGTGGACTATGTTTAAGATTTCCAAAGGGATCCGCACCTCCATTTGAATTTTTTTAAGGATCCACAAATGAAGAAAAGGTTGAAAACCACAGACCTAGAGTCATGAACAAATTCCCAGTTATGATACTGTCTACCTGAATCAACCCCTTCTCTTCTTCACTTCTTGTCCCAAACTGTTATACAAAATTATTACTCTACAGATGATGCATTCCACCCTAACGGTGAGTGAAGCGATCTATTACATGATATATATGATATTGTGAAGCTTAGTTCATGTTTGTGAAGTGCTTTGAGATCTTCAGACAAAATTATAAAGTATTGTTTTTATTAGTGATAACTCCAAGTTGCAGAGTTCAGATAAGGATCTCAACCACCACAGTCCAACACTGATTGAATGTGCGATTTCTCTTTGGTCATATTATAGATGGGCCCAAACTGTGAAGTTCAGATCTGGACTCATGTCCCAGTTTACCCAAAATTCAGTAGTTCAGACCCATGCCTAATCGCTACTGTTTCCCCAGAGTAGTTAAATACATTTTATAATTTATCAAGAAATCTATAAATCTACCCCAGAGTGACTTCTCCGGAAGTAAATTCATTCTTGATAGTTTCTGCATGCAGGAAGGGATTAACTTCTTTAGCAATGTGTTTGCACTTTTGAAAGATACTGACACCTTTGCTCCTTAAAATGGGTTGTTGCTGGTTTGGGGCCAAGTGGTGGTGGTCAGTCCTTGTACTAAGGAAAAAACGTTCTCAAGGAGGAACTAAAAATAGCTGAGATACCACAGCATTTACAGCCGTTAATATTTGTTTCTCCTGGCATCTTAACTATTTGTAAGCAATGCTTAGCTCTTAAACTTAGTCCTCACTTGATTGACTGAGGTTGTAGCAAGGTGTAACTGAAAGCAGAATTGAAATGGAGGGTCTGAGCCTCAACTAATGTAAATTGGCATCAGTCCATTGGCTTTGGTGATCTATGAAGTCAATGGAGCTATTGTGAGTTCCACCTGCTGACAATTTGGTGCTTAGCGAAAGAACAAGTTATGGGTCCAACTAGTGTGAGAAGATGGTAACACTTCTAATGTAGGAACCGTTAAGCAAGTAGTTCAATTATAAGATTAATGGTAAACATTAGGGATGGGTGAACTAAAATGGTTCTGGGATTTGTCTTAAATAAGCTACAAGTTCAGCTACTTATCCCAACTAACATCAAAATTGGCCTATAAGTCTCCTGAGAACAAGATTTCTCTTGCTTCCTTCTTCCAGTTGGCCTGGAGAACAGGCATTCATGCAGTATTTTAGCACCTTTGGAATCAGCAGCAACCCAGAAGAACAACAGGCAGAGTGAAAATGTGAAATAATGGGATAAATAACAGTTGACCAGATGTTTTTGCACCTCAGAAAATATTTGACTCAAGCATTAGGCCAAAGCCTGTGAGAGATTCTTATTTTATAGAAAGCAGTTTGACCGTGTCTAGTTGCTATCCTGAAGACTATGCGCAAAGCCCACCAAATGAATGTAAACTTAAAACACACAACATATGCATACAATATAGAGTGGGCCAAAATGTGTCCAGAAAGTCCTATTCACTTCAGTGGAGTTGCAATGGAATTATGTGGGCTATTCTTGTATAGATATGTTGTGTATGTGTTTGTGTTTGTGTGTACAGCTAGTTTTAATACACTCGGAGAGCACGTATATATGACAATAGGCCCTCAGTTACTCTTTCTGTGTGCGTGTGTGTATTTACACACACAATACTTCCTTCCCTGATGGTGGATGCACTGTCTCTATATATTAAAGACAAAAAAAATGCTTTAAAATAACATTATTAAGGTTGAAAAGTCAAGCACTCAACAGATAGGAAATACCAGAATTAAAGTTGCCTGTGGAACCTTAATTCAGCCCCTTTGTGCATTAGTATACAGTATTCAATTACGTGATCATATACCATTTTTTCCCTGCCTCATTCAGTGCATAGGATGGAAGGTGCTCTGTATAATGAGAAGTTATTCAATATGTTGTTGTGTCATAGAATCATAGAACTGGAAGGAACCTTGAGAGGTCATCTAGTCCAGCCCCTTGCACTCATGGCAGGACTAATTATCTAGACCATCCCTGAGAGGTGTTTGTCTAACCTGCTCTTAAAAATCTCCAATGATGGAGATTCCACAACCTCCCTAGGCAATTTAGTCCAGTGCTTAACCACCCTGACAATTAGGAAGTTTTTCCTAATGTCCATCCTAAACCTCCCTTGCTGACATTTAAGTCCATTGCTTCTTGTCCTATCCTCAGAGGTTAAGAAGAACAATTTTTCTTTCTCCTCCTTGTAACAACCTTTTACATATTTGAAAATTGTTATAATGTCCCCTCTCAGTCTTCTCTTTTCCAGACTAAACAAACCCAATTATTTCAACCTTCCCTCATAGGTAATGTTTTCTAGACCTTTAATCGTTTTTGTTGCTCTTCTCTGGACTCTCTCCAATTTGTCCAAATTCTTCCTGAAATTTGACACCCAGAACTGGACACAATACTCCAGTTGAGGCCTAATCAGCATGGAGTAGAGCGGAAGAATTACTTCTCGTGTCTTGCTTACAACACTCCTGCTAATCCTCATTGTTCAGTGTAGGGCCCCATCCTTTATTTACTCCATGCTTTTTAAACCCGGCTCTGAAGATAGAATTATTCATTTCTTCCTGGGTGTTTCCATGGCACTCATCATTGTAATATCTGAGTGCTTCACGAACATTACCTCCCTGCGAGATGAGGGGGTGGTATTATCCCCATTTTGCAGATGGGGAGCAGGGGCACAGAGAGTTTAAGGTCAAAAGTATGCACTAATTTTGGGTGCCCCGGTTGAGATGCCTAGGACCTGATTTTACAGAGTATTCAGCATTACATAGCACTTTATATGTTCAAAGCACAGCTCCCATTGACTTCAGCTGCAGTTGTGAGCACTCAGCACTTCTGCAGATCAGACCCCAGGGACTCAGGTTGGGCATCCAGAAAATGAGGAACATACAATTAGTGACCCCCTGTGAAAAGTCTGCTTGAAGTGATTTGCCAGGGATCACATAGGAGCTCTGTGGCAAGAGGCAGGGATACAATCTCCACAGGTGCATTCAACTGTCCTAACCATGAGACCAGCCTTTCTCTCCCTGCAATCCCCTGTCTCATTCAGTGCAACCAGAATGTTTTACTGAGGTCCTGGGTGCACTTTTCCTCCTGCTGATCCATTCAGACCCCATCCATGGCCCCAAAAAGTCCTGGGAGCCTCCTCAACAACCTCCTCCTGGCTCAGGTCAAGATGGCTAGCCATCACTTTAGGAGGAGAAGCAGAACAGGGGGGTTGGGGCCTATTTCCAGTCCCTTGTCCACTCACGTCTCTGGGCAGAGTCCTACAGACTCTCTGGATGCCTTTGAGGAGACGTGGGCACTGTCCAGGATTCTCTGCTCAGTGTCCCCCTCTGACTTCCTCATTTTTAACCTTTGACCTCACTCCCGATCCTGTTTTTTCATTTATTGTCCCCAGAAATCAGTGATAGCCTGGGTCTAGAAGTTCCTCCCCTAAGCTGAGGGGGTCAGGCCTTTAGTTTTGGGCAGACCTAGACCTGCTTGTCCCCAGTTCTACAAATAGCACACACCTTCCAGCATCAGCAACAAATAAGGTAGGATTCCACAGACAACAGGTTTGTTCTCTATAGCACCCTGATTTATCCCCAGAACAGGTTCCTCCTGTGCACTGAATGCATATGGGGTCTTGTGGGAAAAAATGGTGGCTCATCATGTAATTAAAGACTGTATCACAAGCATACACAAAAGTGGAGCAAATTAAGGTTGCAACCTTAATTCTGGCATTTCCCATTTTGGCTTTGCATCTTTAAAATTGTTCTTGTATCATAGATTGATCACACATACATATATGGACTGATCCAACACCACTAAAGGCAACAAGAGTTTTGTCTCTGATTTGAATACGGGTAGAAGCGGGTCAATAAAGCACATACTGTCAGAGATGATACTATCACCCTTTACCATTACTCAAAGCCACCACTGGGCTTTGGGCCAGGCCCTAAGTAAAGCAAAACAATTAGTGTAGGATCAAACCCAGAAGTCGTTATTCATGCAAAGTTCCTGAGTTTTGCCTGAGTAAGGACAGAGGGATTTGAGCCTCCATAATACCTTCCATGGTGAGTCTTAGGCAACATGTTTTTACAAATAGAATAGTAAACTGGAGAAAGAGGATCTTTACTCTCTGACACACACAAATGATTTCTCATGTACCCGGTACAGCTGCTGTGTTATTTCAAAAATGAAGCAAGGCAGATTCAAAATTCAGAAGGGATCAGTTTTACTTAGAAATACTGTAGCAATGGATCGGTTGACAGCTCTGGGCCTGTTTTCGTGTATCAGACTAGCTTTGGTATTGCCTTCTTACCTGTGTAATAGAAAAGAAAACCTAAGATGGATAAACTCTAGAATATGTATTCTAGAGAAAAGAACATTTCATCACTATGCGGAATAAAGATAATGGGTGAGATCTTGGCCCCGATGGAGTCAATGGCAAAACTCCCATTGACTTCAATGAGATCAGGATTTTACCCATTATCTATACACCATGCCCAATGTTTTTAACATAGTATATGTAATGCTAAAGCATCCGATCTTTCAAGCCTTGACTTAGTTGGAGTTCCAAGCAAAGAGTGCTTGTGGGATCGGACCTCAAATGACAATGTGTTCAAGAAAGAATTGCATCCAATGTTTTATTATCGTTCCATTAGATCAGTAGATAGATAATGTCAGTGAAGTGGGACAGGATGCAAGTCACAAGCAGAATTTTTCTCCCTGTTCCTCGTGAAAGATTTTTGGTGGCAAGGCCTGATCCAGCTTCCATTAAGGACAATGGAAAGACACCAATTGATTAGGCATTAGTGAAAGAGTCTTAAATCCATGTTCTGATCTCACTTAGAATGGTGTCAGTCAGATCAGAATCAATACCTTAGTGTTTACCTCCAATCCGTTGATGAGTCAAAGGAGGGAAAGGTTGAAGTGTTATGAATTTTTAAAAGGGCAAAAATATCTCAAGCTTAATATTGCCAAAGATGATGACTTCCTTTGATTAGTCAGACTAATTGAGACTAGCTTTATCATTAGCAGATGATTAATTCGGAGTCAATGAGATCTCTATTTGCACCACAGTAATCCTCCACTCCATTTTATTTCAACATTTAGTCTTTATGTTTTAAATATTCATTGAGAAAGCAGGTGATTAACATAGATTTGTTTTGATTTTATGTTTACACATCTTTATCAACAGCATAAAAGGGAACCAGCCAGTGTTACAAAATCGTTACTGTGTGTGCCATATACATCCCGTTCATTCCTCAGTTGTGGATGTAGACTTATTTTGGCTATATTTATTTGGAAGCAGGGGGAGGAAGAAGCTAAACAAAGACAAAACAACAAATCAAAGTCTTCTTTGGCCCACTTTATTTTCATCTTGAACGTTACCAACAGGAACTGTGGGCCCAATCCTACAACCTTTTGCTCGCATGAGAAATTCCTACTCTTGTGAGTAAGCCGATGGACGTCAATGAACCTGCACCTGTTGCCCTGGGTATAGTCATGTACCCAGTGCAACATATGTATGAAATGTTACCAGATCAGAATGGTATTTTATAGCCTCTTTGCATTGGAGTAAATGGTTACACACAATTCAGAGCAAAGGTGAAGCAAGCCCAATGGGTTTAATTCTCATCTCATGTAAATTGGTGTAAATCTTACTCTGAGTTCAGACCAGTATCACTGACAGCACAGTTTGGCCCAATGGGACTACTTGAATGAGTACGCATTATTCATGTAAGTGGCTGCGAGAAGGGGCCTCCACTTTGTAGGTAAAAGGAATTCAGCTGTTGTATTGGCCTCATATGTTGCCACCCTCAGGGCATAATAATCAATTTGCAGGTCATCTTTGTTGAGAGTTGAATATTATTTTTGTTTAATGACAACTATGAGGTCTACAAGCCTGACAGTGTTGCCAACCCTTGAGATTGTATCACAAGTCTCAGGATGTTCGGTGCTTTTCTTAAAGCCCCACTTCCTGGAGTCATGTGATTATGTAAAATTTCAACTTTCTTTTTAAAGTTCCCAGCCCCCATGTTTGTGGAGAAACACTAGAAAAACATGAACCCTAAAGGCTCAAACACCAGAAAGCAAGTTAAAAGACCCCCAAATGTATTTATTTATTTTAAATCTCAATATTTTAAAATTCATCTCCTGAATTCTGGGAGCCTGGCTCATGATTTTTGACGGCTAGGGGTTGGCAATATAGATTTCATCATCATCCTTTGTATACTGTTAAGATTCCTGCTTCTGCAGTAAGCTCCATCCGCTTCTCTGAGGCTCAGCAGGAACGCAGGCTCTGCCCACATAGAGATCACTCTAGGATCCGGACTTTAGACTGTAAAAAATGTCTCACTGCATAAAGAGGTGCTTTAGGGCAGCAATCTCTAGCACAGAACATGAGGAAAGTTTATCACCATACAGGATTTTTTCCAAAGGTCTCGAGGCCTTTTTTTTAAAGGCCTAAAGCAGAGTTAGGTACCTCTCTGCTAGCGGTACCTTTGGAAGCCTCCCCACTAAATTCCTCATAGTACATTTGTTATCGTGGTTAGCACAGGGGCTTGAACCTGCAATCTCGGCAGCATAAGCGTCTAAAGCATAAGTGAAAGGAATGATTCGCCTCGCTGGGAGCTGCAGCAGATTCATATGCTTTGCAAATGAGGGGATCTGTAACAGACACTGAACAGTGGGTCACTCTAACGTGCACTTCATTTATTTTATTTTATTTTATTTTATTTTTAAACCACCGCAAACATTGCACTGGCCGTCGAAAGGAGCTGAAAAAGATACACGTCGCCCATACCCAGGAAAGCTATTTAATAAATATCATCAAAACAAAAATGAAAAGAATCCCCCTCCACACACCGCCAAGCACAAAACGCCTGTAAGTCAACAGAATTTAATCTAGTTTATTCTCCAAAAAAAAAAAAAAAGAGGGAAAAAATATGAAAACAAAACAAAACCAAAAAAAAAAAAAAAAACAGGTCTTAACACTAGCAGTAAATAAATTTATACAACCATTCAGTCTGTATTATAGGATGAAATAAATCTACATCTTTCTTAATTTGGTGCTTTGAATTATACATACAAACAACAATTACAGGAACTTGTTCACAATGCATATAGGCCTGAAGAATGGCTATCTGAAAACCCTCACTGGCAATATCCATATGTTAACACTGATTGCCCCAAAACCATTATTACTTCCTATGTAGAAGGCCTGGTGCCTTGAATGAATGATCTGTCTACAGCTTTTAGTTAGTTAGTTAGTTAATGCATCAAACAATTTGAGCCAGCCAGAGAGAGAGAGAGAGAAGACACGACTGGCGGTTTGTCCATTCGTTCGTTAGATCTGGTTCTTCTCAGTCGGCATTTTTATTCTCCTCCCCATCCGCCTTTAAAAAAGTTTTCCTCTGAGTCCTTCATGCCTGTCTTTACAGCTTACCCAGATGCAATAAAGTCTTCCTCAAATGTACAGTATTCCTTACAATATAAGTTATATGCAATGTTCAGCTTTTTTTTTTCACAGCACTAGAGACCCTGTTAAATAGGGAATATGAGTCTGAATGGCTTATTCACAGATGGAGTCCAGATTCAGAGGTTGAGAATACAGACACCATAGTGAGTTCCTTTAAAAAGTGGCAAACATCACTTTTTTTTTCCTTTTTTTTTTTTCTTTTATGCCTTCAAATAACTTTTTTTTTTTTTTAATTTTTATCCATTTGTTTTGGGCTTCAACTGGATAACCGCACGCCTGCAAAAATGCAAGTATATAAAGTAAATCTCATTTTGAGACCGTAAGCATTCAGCAGGGGGAGTCTGTCTCTAACCCATGGCAGTGACCATGCTGGAAGGATGATGAGGTCCGAAAGAGAGGCTGGATGGCGGGTGCATCGGTGTCGGCGTAGTCAGCATGTGGCTAGAGTGACTAAAAGGTGAAATGTGGCTGATGGAGGACATGTGTCTGGAGAGGGCGGCGGGATTAAACGAGCTGCTCTTGGGGAAATCTTCCAGGTTGTCGTGGACTTTTTTGCACTTTTTGGATTTGCTAGACATTTTTCGGTTTCTGGTCTGAATTCCTTCTTTCTTCATAGTCAGGGGTCTGTTAATCTAAACAAAAATCAATTATTTTTTTATTGTTTTTTTTGCTGCTGTCCCTCCTCCCCAGATCGCCGCGGAACTCGTCACCGACACATCATTAAGACCTGGGAAATGGCCAACCAAATTCCAGATCCGAACGAGTCTTTTGGGGGCATGTGAAAAAAAAAGCTGGTAGGGTTTCATGGTTGCCGAGACTAATGTATGTAACTTCCAGTGACCAAAAGGTTTAGGTTACCATGTTCCAGGACACTGGGTAACCGGAGTGCATCTGCAAAACAAGCTAGTGAATATCAGCTCATATAGTCCTTAAAGGCACTATCTCAACCCTCAAGGCCTCTTGTTAAGGCAAATTTAAAATCATTAAAGCTAATATCCAGTGAAATAATTCAATCTCAATCTTGTCTACAAAGGACCCAAAATACTCTTGTCACAATCATAGAACTGGGAAAATACTGCCAAACATGAGCAAAAAATATTATTGGTATTTTTTTAAAATAAATTTGCTTTGGATATGCTTACTCCTTTTTATGTGTGTTCCTTTTCTGCAGACATTTCCTTGAGGTGAGTTTTATTGGCAGGAAGCAAATTTAAAATTCACACACACAAATATTTGCAGAAAACCCAAACATTAAATTCTCATGCATGAATATTTGCACCAGAAGTGCAATTCACACATCCAATCAGGGAAGAGAGACAATACCATGTGACTTATCGAACCAACCACAACTAAGCTCAAGAAGGAAATGCTGAGTATCTAATTCTCACAGGCTGAAATTCATCTCTATTCAGAGGCCAGTATCAGACACATGTCCCACTTAAGTCCCACTTACGGCTTAAGGGCTTAGCTGGGACTTAAGTGATGCAAAGGCCTTTTCCTGACTTCTCTGCACAGGGATGAATTTCACCCACAGCAAACTATGCTCCATCCAGAGAGTTCAACAAAATCCCCAAAATATTAACCAGATCATTTTGAATATTACTATTAATAATATATTTGAGGGAATCACAATCAGCTGGTTGATATCATGCAAGTGGGAAAAGGGGCTAAATATATCTGATAAATTATCCAGTGCAAATTATTCTCTCACCTCTAGTAAATGATGACAAATAAAGGTGTAAAAATATCATTCTTGCACCATTGTGACCATTATTTATGACTATAGGAAAATTTACCTTCTTGCTTGTAGGCTATTGCATGTTGCTCTCCATCATAGCATATGAGTTATTAATTAATGTATGTAATAGTCCACTCAGATAGGGCAAGTATTATCTCCATTCTACAGAGAGGGATCTGAGGCCCAGATCAGACAGGAAGCCTATGGAAAAGCCAGGAAAAGGACCACGCTTACATGGGTCCCAGTCTAGCACCTTTAACTACAAGACCAGCCTGCTTCTCAATTGACTTTTGTAACTCAGAGGATTGGAGCCTCTGAGAGATGAAGCTTTTCACCTGTAGAATGCTGGCTCAAATCCAGCCCAGGTCAGTAGTAATCAAAAGTTGCTACCATCCGAGTCTGTTTGATGGCCTATTTTAAATGAGTCAGTGGTGTCACCCCCAGTTCCTAGCGGAGAAGTATTCCCATTAGATTGCTAATGAGGCTGCCAATTGAAAACGGAGAGTCCTGGGACTGAACGAGCACAGAATGTGAGCTACCCGTTTAGTTCTAAGGACACTCAGGTTTGAAGGGTACTGGGGACAGTTTGCACCATTCCTGACCACACCATACGTGTTCGGTAGATATACGGACCACTGCCGTCAAGGTGGTCAATTCTGCACTTTCCACCAACACTGGGTGGGGGATACCAGAACACGTGGCCCCATTTCTCCCAGCAGAGTGAGTGCTCATGAGTTCCTCGCGGCAAGATCACATGCAATATGTGCCGTGTGCAAGGGCTATATACACAGGTGTCCTCGGTGATCCGGCATGAGAGACCCGAGGCTGAATTTTGCTGTGATCCCAATGGCAGGATAGAAAGAGATTTTGGTTTTCCACTGACTTTAAAATGTAGTTGCAGTATAATTAAAAGGTCACCCATAGGAACTGAACCCACAGATCTTTCTCTGTTTCCACTGCACATAAACATGAGGTCCAAAGGTTAGGACACGGCTCCCTTTTCAACAAAATTACCTCTGCAGTAAAAGCTAAACACATGCTAAATAAGAGATTATTTCGAGTAGCATAATAATAGAAATGGGCCAAACACATGTATATGAAAATCATTCATTTCAGATGGATCCCATTAATTATGGGCAGCCCTGCAAGGAAATATGTTCTCTGCTTTACTGTATGCAGATTACAGACTATTCTGTTCTTGGGACACACCGCTCCGCTGCCCTGTAGCTTCCAGCTATTGCGAAATAAGGGTCAGAACTTGCACCTGTTGAAGTCAGTGGCAGCTCACACATTTAAAAGGGTGCACGTTTGAGCTCTGTACGCCCGATCCTGTGAGATGCGGAGGGCCTCCTGCCAGGCGCTGGGCATCCTCCACGCCCTTTGAAGTCAATCGGGCCTGATCCTACTTCTAGGGAATATTGCATGTAAGTTCAATGCGGCAAGATCGGCCCCGAAAGCCCCAAATTCAACACATCAAATAGATGGAATAGTCAGAGATGACCCGTGCCTGCCCATAGTGGGGGGGGGGGGAAGTGAGGGCAGACGGCTTCAGCACTGTTACTGAGCATGCTCAGTCCGTGTGAGCATGCTCAGTACAAGCCAAGCAGCAAATCTGGGGGGGGAGGGATGCTGTGACTCTGCACGCTCCCCTACCCCCCACATCGTCTGTGGATAGTCTTATACATTATAGGTCCGATCTTGCTCAGACTGAAGACAGTGGGATTTTTGCCATTGACCTCAATGGTGCTCTGTGGCTGCAGCAGATTTAGTCATTATAATGCTCAGTTAATCTCCAGGAGTCCCTTTATCTGAGAAAGCACTTGAGGATCTCAGAAGGCGCCCTATAAATGTGAAATATTAGTAATTATTAATAGGATTGTTAATGGGTCCTATTAAAGTCAATAGGACATTTGCCAGTGACTTCAATAGACGCAGGAATGAGACTATTATTACTAACATCCTCCAGGCAATTGGGTTTGCTTTACCGGCAGGAATCTAGTGGAATCTTAAAAATAAATTAGCATAACTGGGAGGGTCAGGGAATAGCGTCAATATCCCAGCCCTGCTGTCATGCCAGCCTTGGAATTGGTCTCATTGGGTGTTTTCCCTACAGATCATTTGCAGGAGTGGGCTCTAAACAGACAACAATTTAAAGGTCTGAATAAAACTCATTAATAAAAACACGAAAATGCAAGAACAATAAAAAACGTATTCCATATATTTGATCCATTATATTCAGTGACTATTCCTCACAGTGCCCACACTAAAAGATGTTGAATGCTTCTTTGGACGGACAGGGGGCCTTAAATTCATACTGATCACCACAGCTTACTAGAGACTCATAGCACCGGTTAAGAATAGACTTATCTGATGAGACCCAGCGACGAACAGACTTCTGTCTCACCGCTCACTAGAAACTAGTGCTGGTTTGAAAACGCACATGGCCAGCTCCTCGGCCTGTGCAAACTGGTGTTCCTCCATCAACTTCAGTGATGTCCCTTTACAGCACTTGAGGATCTCTACACTTTCTTGTAAATATATTAGCCTCTAGAGGAAGCCTGTCCACCTGCCATAACCGGCCCCCTCTGTAGCAAAGTATTGACTGAAGGATTAGTCTGGTGCTATTCACAAGACAGTTAACACAATCTTATCGATCCTGCCTCCCAGAAAGACAGCAAAGGAGGTGGCCTCCGCTTGAAGGCGACTCAACAAAACTCCTAATGCTTTACAGCACATCATGGAAATCAGTCACCATACGGGATGCTGCCTTCCTGCCCTCTTCCTCACCACACTCCCAGGTATCTACTTTCACAGCCTGCCTTCTCCCACCTATGTTCCTTCTGGTTTGGTTTCTTTGCTGATATTCGCTTATCTCCCTAACCTCCACAACACTCTAGGGCCTTTGCAATCAGAGGCTCTTACATTGTCTGGGCAGGAGAAAGGTGTTAATAAATAAAACCTTGATCTTCCACCTCGCAGTCAAAGATCTTTAGATCTTGGGGGGAGGTGATATTTTCAAGTGAAAAGCAGTGCTGGGAGTTGCTACCTTCCCTTTCCCATCAGGGCTAAAGACAGAACTGCAACTGGACATCATCCATGAGAAAGAGGATCTTATTCATTAATGGCCAGTTTTGAAACTCTTGCTGATCAGTATCTTACTCCACCAGCAGTCCCATTTAAGCCAATGTATCCACTGAGAGCAAGATGCCACTCGAAAGGGTATCAGAATCTGGCCCATGTACTATAGCCGCCGCCGAGGTTGTTGTTGTCACCGGCTGAAGATGTTTTTAAAGAATGTGAAAGTGGTTCTAATCTGTTCAGCTTGAGTGATGTGCCCCATGTCACAAATTTCACAGCTGAATCTGAACTTCCCCAAAATTTGGATCTGGGGGGCGAGGAGGCCTGGATCAGGTCCACGACACACAGGATACATAGTCATAAAAAAATGAATGGGTGAGTGAACCTGCAAAAGCCAGATAGGTTTGGATAGGAACCCGAGATCCCTGCTACTTTCTGATCCCTCTTGGACTGGAAATACCACGGGACAGTTTAGTGCTTTCACGCCAGATTCCTGGAGCCAGCTGCCAATGGCCACTTTTTCAGTGACTTCAATAGGAAGAGGGTGGTGCCCTTCGTTCACTCCTTGAGACTGAAGGAGTGTGGAGATACGTGAAAACGAATGGGGAAAGTTAACCAAACTTTGTTCCATGTTCAATAAGGGAAGCATGGCTAGGCTTGGGCAAAGATCTTGGTCATTTTTTATTTTACCCAAACTGGTTCTCTCATCCCTAGAGACAAAACAGCTTGAATATTAAATGGAAATGACGACCCAGCTAATGCCCTCAGCTCCACTCAGCTCAGTATTTAAAGCAAACAACCACTCCAAAACAATGTGACATCAAAGCAAAGCAATTGTAAGTCTTTGCCTTCTTTCTTACGTTGTTATTTATTATTATTATTATTATTATTATTATGCCAGGTATGGAATGAATGTAACAGTGTCTATTATTAATTAAATAATAATAATAATAATAATAATAATAATAATAATAATAGTTGGTATAACTCTTCCCAGATCCCTTTAGATCTTTCCTTAGGGCATGCATCCCTGGTTTAGGTGCGCTGATTTCGCATGGAGCTGTTAGATTAAATCTACCAGACATTTCATTTCATTTCCCCTTCCCTTCCACAAGCAGCGCTTTAAAATTCACAGCACAGGTTTAGCAGAGTCTTCATCCCACTAACTAAATCAAATCCTCTTCATTTTAGGAATTGCGTGTACCATCCTGGGCAATTATAGCTACCTTTTTGAGTGGGGGGAGGGGGGTTGGGGAGAAGGACGCAAGGAGAGGCCTAAGAAATAATGGCCGGTGTGTTATTTTTGTCTTGAGTTCATATTTTCTCAAGGAACCGGACTTAGCATCCAAAGCATATCAGTTTGCAACATGGCATGTTGTCTTTTCTAGTGTGCGGAGTCCAACACAAAGTAGATAATAGCGCTCTCTGTTGATAAACTCCTCCTTTCTTGGCTTGCGCATGGTAAAGGTATATCGTTACTGATCTGTGGGCCTGTCTTATAAGGCTTCAAACCGGGTCCTGTTACATCAATTCTATTTTAATCAAAATCATTAAGGAGGGGACGGGGAGCGTTTCCTCATCCTGGCTAATGGTCTGATCCTGGCAGGTCCCAAAGGGATAAGTGGGTGTTCCGAACCTCTCAGGATTGGGGCCCTTTAAGTTCCGGAGAATTTTTAATGTACGTGCCTGAAACAGAAGCTTCCTGACGAGAGTTACAGTTACACTTACATTGTGCAGCTTGTAATAGAGCCCGCAGGCGTTACAGACAGGATCACCATTGGCATTTCTCCTCCACAGCGTGGTGGTGGTGGTCTGACAGTTTGCACAGGACGTGCCCGCCCGTCTTGCTGCAGACTGAGGTAAGGTGGGAGAAAAAAAAGCCCCCGTATTAAAAAGATTCAATCAGCAAAACCACGGAGCCAGCAAACAGAAACTGGACAAAACTACTGCACGTTGCTAAATGACTCATGAGAACAAATAGTAATTCCGAAAATCCCCAAGGTGCATTCATCCCAAATTATATAGGAACGGCACTGGGGGCCTACGGGAAGTGCCAAACCTCCAGAAGAAATCATCCCAAACTGCAGCTCTGGCAGATCCCGTTTCAAGAGGGGAAAACATTACTTAAATGCCATCAGGCTTTTCCATTTTAAAACTTTCAGGTGCCCGTGGGTCTGATTCTGCATTTAGGGCCCAAACTAACAACCACTGAAGTCAACGGAAAGCCTGGCGTTGACCGCCCTGGGTATTGGATCAGACCCTAAAGCACATTCAAAACTCGGACGTCACTGGGCGTTTTGGATGCGCAAAGAATGCAGGATCAGGCCCCAAATAAGGCTCCATCCTGTAGACTTCACTCACATTGACGCGCACAGAACTACTGCACAGGCTCCGTCTTGTAACTCATATTTCAGCTAAGGGTGGCAGCAGCTGACCTCTCAGTCACGTAATTTTAAGCCAAACGTTTCAGTTCATTTGAGTATTTATAGATCTGAAATAAGACTTCACCGTTTTATAGAAGCCATATAAGAAAAGGAAAAAAAGAACCATTTTCATTACCTGTAAAATAAGAATGTAGAAGGACATTTGGGAATGTACTCCCTCTTTTATACATATGTTATAATTAACAATCACAACTTTTACCATTTTGCTCCACTCCATCCATCTGCGATGGATAAACTGAGCTCCACTTTGTCATGGGTTAGGGTACGTCTACACTACCCACCGATTTGGCGGGTAGTGATCGATCTATCGGGGATCAATTTACCGCGTCTAGTGTAGATGCGATAAATCAATCCCCGATCGGTCTGCCGTCGACTCCTGTACTCCACTGTGGCGAGAGGCGGAAGCGAAGTCGACGGGGGAGAGGCGGCAGTCGACCCCGCGCCGTGAGGACGCGAGGTAAGTCGACCTAAGGTACATCAACTTCAGCTACACTATACTCATAGCTAAAGTTGCGTATCTTAGGTCGATTCCCCCCACCCAGTGTAGACCAGGCCTTAGGCTTTCAAATAAGATCTTTAAAGCCAAAGTCCTTTCTGCCCCTCACGAACATTAAATGGTTATTGGGCTCTGATTCCACACCTATTCATTGGCTTCAAAGGGACTACTCATGAACTCAAAGTTAAGCGTGTGCTTAAGTGCTTTGCTGGAGCTAGCACCGCTCAGCACCTTGAGGAATTGAGTTTTAATTCTCTTCTTTGTGCCACTAATCTAACCATTTACCCCACTACCCACTCCAGCTGCCTAACGCAGCACCTACAACATTTAAAAATCACTAAGTCTCTGGACACTGTACAACAAATCTAAAACACAAATGTGGACATTAGGGGTAGTGTTCACTTTAACTGTGAATTTCCTGGCTTTTGGTAGGTCATGTTACAACTTAAATAGTAATTAAATGTAGTGTGGGGAGTCAAGGGATGGGGGAGGGGCTGTTTTATTGGGCATTACATGTCCTTTGTTTATTGGCTGGTTAGGATTTTCATTATTTAGACAAAAAAAGTGTGAAACATAAAGTAAATACATACACACACAATAACCTGCTTAGAACACTCACCATGATCGAATACAAAGGGGATGCCACAATCTGGGCCAATGGGAGTTTAAGGTATGTCAGGAATGCAAGGATCAGGTCCTAGTTATGTATACAAAGTAGGCAAGATAGGCAGCAATTTGTCTGTGGTTCAAGCCATTTAATTTGATTTTAACTGTTAGTCTGCATGTGACGGGCTATAACTGGAAAAACACTTTGGGTGAAATCCTGGTCCTATTGACTTAAGGAGTCTTGAGGTCCTGAACCTAGACTTTGCTCAATGGAAACTCCCACAGACTAAAGAATCAAGCTCTGAGGACCTCATCTCAACCACTGAAAAGTTTCCAATTGGCTTTAGTGGGCTGTGGATTGGGCCCTAAATGTGCTAAAACTAACATGCAAACATTACATTTTCTGCCAAGTCCAGGCTCCCAAAAAAGAAAAGAGTGAAGCCAAGGTGGGATGCAAATATGGCTAGTGATCATGATAAAGGAAAGGGTAGTTTTGTTCTGATCTCATTAAGGAAAATGAGGATTAATTAAGAGATCTGACTGGCAAACTTTTAAACAGGGGAGCCCATGCAGAGTAGTGGTATGTTACACAACATGTGAAGTAAACAATCAGTTGCAGTCTAGGGCCTTGTCTACACTACAGGGGGAGATCGATCTAAGTTATTCAACTTCAGCTACGTGAATAGCGTAGCTGAAGTCGATGTACTTAGATCTACTTACCGCGGGGTCCACACTACGCAATGTCAACTGGAGACGCTCTCCCGTCGACTCCCCTTTCGCTTCTCATTCAGGTGGAGTACAGGAGTCGATAGGAGAGCGATCTGCGGACGATTTAGCAGGTCTTCACAGCAGGACTCGCTAAATCGACTGCCGATGCACCAATCGCCGCGCGTCGAACCCCCCAGTAAGTGTAGACAAGGCCTAGGATTATTTTCTAAATGTGGCAATTCTTTTTAGCCCATCATAACAGATTGTTCAATGCAAAAATTGCAAATAAATTAAATGTTAACACTCCAAATTGTTTCAAAAATTATGCCAGGTGTCTGCATGCTCTGAAGTGAGTATATTCAGATTTACAAAAATATGAACTGCAGACACATACTTGCTAGGCAAAGGGAAAGGCGTGTGCGTATGTGTGTGTGTGTGTGTGTGTTGATTTCTGATCCTGCAGTCCTTTCTTGGGCAAATCTAAAGCCCCAGTCCTGCAGATACTGAGGCACATGCTTAATTTCAAGCATATGAGGAATCCCACTGAAATCAATTCACGTTAAGCGTGTGTGTCAGCATTTGTGGGATCAGAGACGAAAACTGACATGCGGACTGATGCTTCAGTTTCTGCATAGGCTCATATCCCATCTCCAATGGCCGTTCCATGAGTAGAGCAGGAACAGCACCAGTCTCTAGGCTTTCAGTGGGAGTTTTACCCTCATCAGGCCTGAAGTATTGGGCCCCTGGGGATTTCTAAAACCAGTGATATTTGACTCAGCCCACGCAAGAGGAAATGTCTCCCTTGGAGACATTTTGCGGTTTTGTGCCCTATGCCACTGATGTTCACAATCAGTAATTCCACACGACACAAAAATCCTCATGGTAAATGTAATTTAAAGGCAAAAAAAAAAGAATTATTCTTGCACAATTATCTCTTTCTGAAAAGAAATGCTAAAAAATGATAGAACTAAGGGTCTTATCCCACTCCCATTAATGTCAATGAGAAAACTCCCACTGATTTCAATGGAAATGAGCAAGGCCAAAATTAGTTGTACATATTACAACTGGAGTGTGAGATCATCATGTAATGTCCTGCAGATACAAATTGCCCCTGGCAGAATGCACAACAACAATACTTTGCACTTATAGAGCATCTCCTGGGGGAGGATCTCAAAGCGCGTTTCCATTCACTAGTGAATCCAGCTTCACAGCTACTCTCTGAAACTAAGTAGATCTGGTTTTAGGCGCTATGGCCCACAAAGGTTTGATCCAACTCTCATCAATGAAGTCTGCATTGATTTTAGTCAGAGCTGGGTGGGGGTGTCCTATCTTTGCCTTCAATGGGCTGTAGATCAGACCCTCTGAAACGAGCCCAAGGTCATACAGGAAGCTTGCGGGAGCGAGAGAAATACATCCTAGATCCTGTGCCTTAACCACATGCCCAGCCTGTCTCTCTCACTCTCCTTTTGAAAGTTAGAACAGATCAAGTTGAGCCACAGACGCCTTTTTCTTTTTTAAATACATAATGAAATGCAAATATAAGTTACAGCTCTGTTGACATCTGCCGTCTTGGGGAAATTTGGCAAAAGCAATGTGGTGGTATCAGATGGAGGCAGAACGCTTACTTTGTTCAGTTTATATAGAAAAGGGAAAGGCAAAAATCTAGAAATCTAACATTTATATGTCACCAGTTAGTACAGACCGTGTTCAAACTGCAGGGACTTTTTTTGGGGAGGGAGGAAGACTACTTCATTTTAAGGGCACATCGCAGGATATATATATTTTTTTTGTAAGTGAAGCTTTGGGGTGATTCAGAGCATTCTTTGATGTGCAATCACACTTGCTTTGAGAGCACACCTTGCAGCTGCCTGGGGTTTTGTATGGGGGTTTTTTTTCAACCCCCTTCTCCTTCTAATACATTCAAACTCCTCAGTGTTTGGGTTGGGGAAGCAGAGCTGTTGTTTATGGGTTATCTCCAGTGCTCAGATATCCGGCAGCTTTTTCCTAGGAAGTTGGCTTTACACATGAAGAGAGAAAGAAAAAAAAAATAATAAAGACAGAAAAATGGGTGTGTTTAAGACAGGGGAATGGAGGGGGGGAGGAAGCTAGAGCTTCCCAAAATCAAAAGCCTACAAGCACTTCCCTCCCTAGAAAGCTTTTCCTTTTTCTAATAAGGGCAGGAAAGAGACTCCGTTAAGCAGGACCAACAGTTTCTTTTAAGGGAAAAGTTCATTGTAAGTCGTGGAGCAGTATTGCCTGTATTGTGCAGCATTTGAAAGAGAGAGGAGGATGTTCCGGGGAACTTACCCCTCCGTCCCCAAACCTACATGTCCAGTCGAAGACAACAGCATTTCTCCTTGCAGTGTTAGCTTTCCTCTGGTCATTTAGAACTTGAGCCCCAAAAAGATGTAGCATTTGCATATGTGAATAGTCCTATTCACTTCAACGGGACGAGTCACAGGCATAAAGTTAAGCAGGCGTTTCAGGCCTTGTCTACACTATGGAGGGGAGATCGATCTAAGTTACGCAACTTCAGCTATGTGAGTAACGTAGCTGACGTCGACGTACTTAGATCTATTTACCGCGGGGTCCACCCTACGCCATGTCGACTGGAGACGCTCTTCTGTCGACTCCCCTTGCGCTTCTCGTACAGGAGTCGATAGGAGAACGATCTGCGGTCAATTTAGCTGGTCTTCACTGGACCCACTAAACTGACCACAGATGCATCGATCGCTACATGTCGAACCCCCGATAAGTGTACACAAGGCCTTAGTGTTTGCAGGACTGGGGCCGTAGGTGCATGCGTAACTCTACTCATGTGAGTAATCCCACTGGAATCAATGGGACGAGTCACTTGAGCAAAACTACGCACATGCCCTGCAAAGACCCATTGGCTTACTCGCTGTGCATAAAGTTAAGCATGATTTGCAGGATAGAGGCCTAAGTGTTTGCAGGATCTGGGCTTTAAGGGGAGTTGTATTATTCTGTCAGTTAATTCTGCTGTTAAGTACCAGGGGGCAGGAATCACACTTTCCTCTGTGTTTTGAACAGCAGCCAGCATACTGTCAGCATTTTTAATAATAATAATGAGACTAAATGTTCCTTCATTCTAAACATGCAGTCACTTCCCAGGGAGGGAACACAATTTTGTCCCACTTTCCCCCTCCCTCCCCCGGCCTTGTTGCTTGCATGATCATTAGCCGTGCCTTCCAGACTTTTTGTGGCTTCCCAGGAAATTCACAGACAGATCACTGGGGATGCTAAACATATGATGTGTATTACAGTTACAAGACCTGAAACCATTATTTAATGGAATGAGGCATTTATTTAGGTGCCCTCTGAGGGGGCTGAGGCCCATGCTTAACTTTACACACACCATTCACTTCAGTGCCATTACTCACAGGTTCTGCCCTACACCCTGCGTCCTCGTTTATGCCCGTGGGTGTAAAACTCCTACCAGACCGGAACGGTAGCATTTTACACCCACGTTGCACTGATGCAAATGACTATGCCAGGGCGATGGAGGATGGGGCCCAAATTTAAGCCTGGGTGCAATCCTTTGTGAGATTGGGGCCTAATTTATGCAGGGTCGTGGAGGATTCTCCATCACTGACAATTTTTAAATCAAGAGCGGTTTTTTCTAAAAGATTTGCCCTGGGACTTCTTTTGGGGACGTTCACTGGTCTGTGTTTTCCAGGAGGTCAGACTAGATGATCGCTATGGCCCCTTCCAGCCTTAGACTCTAGGAATCTCTGATCTATCAGTGCCAGTTACCAAGGCGATCTGTCGTCCAATCAGCGGAAGTTGACCATAGTGGGCGACATGCTCCATCCTAAATACTGCAATAAATAAACTTGGAAACTCTTTTGAGTTCAAAAAGGGAGGGAAGGAAAGGATAAGTCCCTGTGTTCCTTTAAAACCCAACTGTCCCTGTAATCCCTCTTGGGTGGAGGAGAAAGAAACGCACAAATTTCCCCCATGAGGGTTTCAAATTTAAAAAAAAATGGGTTTCCAAATCTCACTCTTTCAAGGTGAGGCCTCTCAGACCTTGTGCTCTGCCACACTTCTCCTCCAGCCGCTATTCCCCACCCAAGACCCAGGTAAGACAATCAGCATCCCTTAAAGTAATTCCTATAGATAGAGATTTGTAAAGGCACAAATATAAAAAAAAAAATGGTACGTAACTTGGCAGGCACAGTGTAATGTGGGGGATGGGCTGAGAGTCTCTCTATAGCTCGTACTTTAAAACCCCTCTTCAGTACAGACTGACATGTCTGTGGGCTCTCCTGCCCTTTCCCTGCAGAAAGCTCGCCATCCTGGGCTGAGGAAATCAAACACAACAACGACAGAAAGTTAGTGCTGTCTGGCTCGAAGCTCCGGAAAGGGACTTACCAGCCTTCTCTTGGGCTTAATCAGGGGCCGGTTCTGCCCGTTCATTTTGTGATAGAGTCCACAGGCGTTACACAGATAATGCCCGGTGCCATCTCTCCTCCACAGGGGGGTTGAGGTAGCGCCACAGTTTACACACTCCCTGCCTTCTGGAAACAAGAGGGCACATAGTTCACTTATGGAAAGCAATGGGGGGGGGACAAGTGTGAAAGGCCTCCCTCTCCCCCAAGCATCGCCTTCCCCCAGGCCCTCTGCAAAGCTCTAGCCATCGCTTTGGGCAGGGCTGTTTGTTCATTATTTCACACACACGTTGTCGTTCTGGTGGCCAAACAAACCACAATCCCAAAGCTTTAGGGGCCCGATCCTTCCCCACCCTCCCCATAGGTGGAGGCAGGATCATCCCTTGCTTGTTTTGTCCGCGCTGCTGGAAACTGTTCACTAGCCTGCG
Source organism: Trachemys scripta elegans (assembly GCF_013100865.1). NCBI lineage: Eukaryota > Metazoa > Chordata > Testudines > Emydidae > Trachemys > Trachemys scripta. Next base: position 11,226,266 of record NC_048298.1, on the reverse strand, counting down.
CAGAGATCATTACAGTTAGCAAGGGAAATAAAGGGGGGGCCTGATCCTGCAGGACTGGCTAGCACCAGCTGCAATGAGTTACACGGGACTGCTTCTCCCACACACTAATATCCACAGGCGATCAAACCACAGGGGGCCCGGCCTGTAACCCTTCCTCACATTGGTAGCCCTTACCTAGGGAGCGGTTCCATTGCAATGAATGAAGCTAGTCCTGCCAGCAAAGACACTTTGAATAAAGGCTCCATAGAATTCCTAACTCCCTCTATCCCTGGCCTCGGCGGGCAGGTCAGAAGTTTTTGGTATATTCCAATGAGTTAGGGCATCAGCCAAATCGCATCGATTTGGCTTGACAACACCAATCGATCTTTAAAGACTGAATGAAAGCCCTAGCCCAGCCCCTGTGCTGCCTATGAGGAGTTCCTAGAGGGCTGTGTTTTCTTTTAAGTCAAGCAGCAAAGCAAACGCATCAGCAACCGGTTCAGTGAAGAGAGAGATTCGGTCGATTACTGGCGTAGTCAATTAACAGGGACCGTATTTCACTCGACTGGTGGAAAACAAACCGAAAACAAACTCAGATTCGGTGCCTCACCCGCAGAGGTGCTTTGTCACTCTCCTCTGTTGATGAGGCTTTTAATTAAGTCTTCCAACAGAGATACTTAGGGGATCCTGCAATGCACATATGGGGCCAGTGCCGTGGCTTTAAAATATTTTGTTTTCTCTCCTTCTTATCAACCTGCTTCCCAATTCCTTTCTTTCTCAAGCAGGGAGGGAAAGAGATTGTCAGCTGTCTACTGTTTTAATTCTGATCCCGTATTACTGCCATTTGTTTAACCTAAATAAGCAATACCTTTAATATTGCCCTGGCCTATAGTCTCCATTGCCTCCTTTATCCGCACCTAGCTAAAGTCAGGCTGAAATTGTGACAACAAACATTAGGCTTTGCTCCTGGCTTTGGTTCAGACAAACCATTTTTAAATCTAACCACACATCCCCAGAGCTTTCAATAATAAAATATCCTGGTGATTATGCTTATTAGTTTGGTTAAAGATGATCGCCTGCAAACTAATAAATGTGGCTCAGAGAGCAAAAACGAGGATGATCAAAGTTGATCACTGCACATAGAAGGGTTATGGCCCAAAGTTTACTTTTAGGCATTTGGGAACAGGAAATATATGGTTTTTTGCTACAGTCACAGGAGTGGTTTTTGTGCTAAGGGCTTTGTTGAACCAACCCAGCCACTAACAGTACACGACCCATCCTCCCGCACTGAAACAATTCATTTCCATTCGTTCTTTGAAAGAAAAGAAGAGCTCGTTTGTAAACCTCAGAGCTGCTTGCGAGCTGAGCCCCAGACTGCTTTAAAAGCCTTCGATTTCAAAACGAAACGCTTCGGGTTAATCATAAAGTAGGGGCCCGATCCTGCCATCCTAACAACAGAGTCAGAAAGGGGCAGGCGCTAGCCCGCGCTTGGGGGGGTGTGTGTGAAGGAGGTTCTGCCCCTGGGAAAAAGGCTGCGGGGTTCAGGTCCCCATAAGGCGCCCACCGAGAGCTCGGCTCAGGCAAGCCCACAGCCAAGGCGCGCCTGTTAGGATCTGATCGCGCCTAGCACGCCCCAGGGTAATTAACTCGCGCTCCTGCCTGGCTACACCGCGTTCTAAGGCCGTGTCGCCACGTTCCAGACAAATAAGCCGTCGCCTCCCGAGCCTGGCTCGAGCCCGGCCGGGCCCAGCCGTGGGGGGAAGCGTCGCGCTCCGCGGTTTGCTTGCGGAGAGGCCCCGCTGCAGGGGGAATGGGGAAGCGGGGTCTGTGGGAGCCAGGGGGGGTGGCTCGCGCTGTGTAGACACCCGGGTGACAAGAACCACAGCGTGACAACCTTAAACATGGCAGCAGCCACTTGCAAAGGGCTCCCCTTTCCCCCACCACCACGCTGCACTAAGGACACTCACTCCCTGAGCAGCCAGGCTGGACTGGGGGCCGCTGGCGCAGCGAGGACATGCTGCCGGTTGATTTGATTCACACCGTGCCTTTGGGGCCCATTACAATCCGTGCATTAAAGAAGAAGAAGAAGAAAAAAAAGAGGCATCCGCACCCTAACCACAAACTTCAACCGTTTTTCCAAAACGCTGCCGCCTGGCCTGCCTGTTGTAGAGCATTTGCAAACAGCAAAACCCCACAAAGGTAGCAGCCGTTTCTCCCTCCTTCACCTGCGACACCTCCAGTCCCTTTGCCCACCCACCTCCCCGGCTTCCCAACTAGCTGAGGTTGAAATGGCAACCCCACCACAAAGCCGGCGCTGCTTTTGGTGCTGCAAACCGCAGCTGTCTTTCTAGAAGTAACAGAGAGTGGCAGCAGGAAAACAAAAACAAACAAGCCAACAACAACAAGAAGCTTTGGAAATGACTGGCCGGGCGCACACACCGGGGAGGCGGTTTGCGGCACGGCCGCTGCTGCAAACGCCACCTCCCTACCATCTCCTGGGCACCCTCTTTCCTGAGCTGCCGGTCCGGGTCTTAGGGCTGGGGGCTCGCCTTTCAGAAAAGGTAGGAGGCGCATGGGCTGTCTAAAATCAAGACAAGAATGCACCGGACTTGGTTCCCTTCAGAGTCCATTTGTTTTCCTTCCCCCTTGATACACTGATCAGTTTGTTCCCCTTAACGCTGGACATCACCAGTAAGTTCCTCTTACTGTTCTATTCTCTTTCCCTCTCTTTTGTTTCACTCCATCTCTCTCTTTCTCTCTCTCTCACACACACACCCCGTCTGCTTTCATGTACAGAACATGCAGGTCTGGGGTTTTTTGTCACTCTAACCGCATCCGGACCCTATTAAAGTTCCTGGCGTTGGATAAACAATGCAACTGTCGCGTGCAGCAGTCTGAAAATAATTGGATTAGCTCGAACATATCAGCTAAATAGAGACAGTCCCTGCCCAGACAGTCAGAGTAAATGTCACCCTGGAAAAACCCTGAAAACTGATCGCGTTCATGCCAGGCAGCCCTGCAGCAGCCTCCACGGAAGGGGGGGTGGGAGCTTTGACTAATCGTCCCCTGCTGCACACAGAGGGAGAGAGCATGGAATATATTGGTTTTCAAAATCCTGCTCATGAAATCTTTGGGAGTGAGACCCCAGCCGCACAGTCTAAACAAAACTCCCTTTGCAGAATGCTTTCCCAACGCTGCTACAAACTGGCGTCTGGGGGGGCTGGGACTGGACAGTGGGCTCTTTGGGGTGGATAAATCCGAGCTGCTCTGTTTGCCTCTTTGCCCAGTAAATCACTGGACAGATATATACCCGTCAGGGTCCTGTGACAGCTCCCCGGAAAACAAAATAAAGCTGAAGTCCCCTGTTGTCCCAGGCCACTTCAAGCACACCAGTTACAGAGCCCCTGGTTTTAGCAGCTTTGGGGTGGATTGGGGGCTGCAAAAGGGACTGGTACAATTCCTTCTGGTTCTCCTCCTTGCTGGAAGCAAGGAAGGGCCAGGGCATCACCCAGATTCATGTAGACAAACTGGTAGGTGGATTCGCTGCCCTCGAATTAATCTCGGGATGCAAACTTCGGCTGGGACTTTTCATAGCCTTTACCCCTGACTATGTGGCAGGGCAGCTGTGATGCCCCCCCCCCCCCTTCACACACACACCTTTGTTTTATTACAAAGTCCTGTTGCACATGGCTTCTCACCCTCCTCTCCTAGCTCAGTGTTTCTTGTGGTGGGAGGGGAGCTGATCTGGCCCGTAGGGAGGCCAATATAATATGCCCCGGAGGAGATTGAAAACACCTTCTCCAGGGGCTGAGTTTGAGAGAAGGAGTGTGTCTGCAGGCCTGCGCATGTAGGTTCAGGGCCTCTCCATATTTCCCCTCCCTACCCCGGGGGTTAATAATCCAAGAACCCTACCTGTACTGGAGCGGGCTTTTGGTCTTGATTTGCACCCAAAGCCGGTAGGCGAGCCCCCTAGGAGGCTGCTGGGGGGGAAGAGTCCAGAGCCATATTCTGGGACGTAGGGCGGGTAGGTGGTGATGGGGTGGTGAGCGGAAGAGGAGGCCCCTCCTAGCGATGCCATGGTACTGCGGGAGTGAGAGGACTCCAGCTTCATGGTGTCAGCCAGAGACACCTGGTACTTGATGCATTCCTTCTCGTCCTGCCGGCTGGAGCCGGTGGATCCCGGGGTGGAGATGGAGGGATCCGGGGAGACATCTTTGGGAGGGGTCGGAGGGAAGGTGAAAAGGTGCGGACTGGAGTGGCCGGCTGATAAAGCGGAGGAGGAAGCCGGCGGGTAGACGGAGAGGGGTCCCGGAGAGCTGTGATGGATCGAGGTCTTGGAGAAGGGACTCAGGTTCCAAGGAGACGCACTGTGGTGGCCCCCTAGGGGTTTGCTCCCGTCCAGCCAAGGGAGAGATCCGTGAAGAAGCGGTGGGCGACACACCTGGCTCCCTGCTAGGAGAGAACAGAAGCAGGCCAGGTTACACTCCCTCAGGGATGGGCCAGCACATGCAGGACCCCCAGGCGAGCTCTCTTCCTCACCCCATCTCAGCCCTCCTGGTGCTAACCTCAAGAAACAGCTCGCACAGCGCTCTGCTCCCGGGTGTCAAACCAGGAGAGAAAAGTGCAGCAGCTAGGGAACCAAGAGCTATGAACCCGCTGGCCTGAGCAAAACTGAGCGTAGAGCCCCGATCCTGAACTGTAGTGTCCCCTCCCCAGGCCGTTTGGCTAAAAGCAAGAGGCTAGAAGTAAAAGCTATTATCGGATCGAGGCCCAGAGTGGTGCTCAGGTGTGGTTGGCTGGAGGGCAAAAGGGAGTCAAATCTTCGGATATTACTTATGGATTTGTCAAGCCGTTATTAAATTTCCCTCTCCAATCAATCGTACAAGGCCTCTCCGGTGAAGATCCCACATGAAACTGCCAACCCTCCAAGGAGAATCAATTCTTGCTAGTTTTGAGCTATTATTGGGTTCTTCATTCCCTGCACTTAAGTAACCATGAACTACGAGACACGGAGATATTCTGTCCGCAAGAAGAGAGCCAGGAGAAGACACTGATGTGTTAATAACTTTTTTTTTTTCACCATTAGTCTGTTTTCGCACATGGACTTGTGTGTGTTCGACCCAGACAGCTTTATAAGGCTAATATCATACACACACAGTGTCACTGGTCTCAAAAGATCTTTACATTAGATATGTTCAAACCTTATCTTAAAATATACAGCTAGACTTCTTAATATTGCACTGGATTTTTGCAGCTGACATTTATCCTTTTATGTGACTGCAAAAAAGAAAAAAAGAAAAGAAAAAAACCTTAATGAAATTGACATTTTTAAAAAATATCTTAAGACGGAAAACATATTGAATCCGAGGAGAGCAGCCAAATTATGCTTCTTGTGATATTTCTAACGATATATTGATCTCCACGGAGGCATTCAGATCTATTGTGATCATTCTAAAAATAGAAAGCTACAGAGATCGAAATAGATGCAGATATGTGGAGACACCAATAGCTAGCTGGAATGATAGATAGTCTCTCTCTCGATGTATGATCTCTGTGCATGTGTCTTATCATGTTAGCCATTTGAGAACAATACTGAAAGTCAATGTGCTAAAGGAAGGGGAGGTGGGTTAAATGAACACGAAGGGTCAAAATTCATTATCTTATCCAGGAAGTAACGTAGTAAATAATATTCAGGCTACATCCGAGAGACCGCATTTCCACTTTCTGCTGATAAATTGGGGCGGGGGGGGGGGGATAAAAGTTGCTGATCCTTAACAATTATTATTTTACAGACTCTAAAAGCAGAACAATGCATTTACTGAACAGCGAGTAATGCTTAGCGGCTCACTCAACAAGTAGGTGAGGTCCTGTGCGCAGATCAGTGAATCCGGACTTGCTCCGATGCCCAAACGGTCATCCCTTTCCATTCAATTTTGGTTTATTTTAGGATGTTTTTTTTTCCTAACTTATTTCAAACCTAGGGCTTCTGCAGCGTGGGATCGCTCCCAGGCTCTCGAGGTTATGCCCTGCTTTTTAATCCGAAAGAAAACTCCAGCGCTACAGTTTTATCGCTTGAATTATTCTTTTTAAACAGGGGGCAGGAGAAGATTCATCCTGAAATGGATTTAGGCCCCGTAAAAACAGTCCATGTGTCTCCTCGGTATAGCTGTGTATGAAGCTATGTGTTTGAATTATGATATAGATCGTAAATTCACATTCTATACGGCTACATACATAATTACATGTATGTGGTGTATCAGAACGCAACACGAGATGTCTAAGTATATGTACAGTAATATATAAAACACACTGTCATGCGGCACAAGGTTAGAAAGCCAGTCTTTAATATCAAATGTATTATTTTCCCATCCAGGGTTAATTTAACATCCCAGCCGTGAATACACACATATATCGCTATGCCATCTCTTTCCCCCCTCTCCCCTAATATTAACTGATAATGCTACAAAGAATTCTAATGTAAAGGCAAAATAAAATTAAAAAACAAATCCAAATGGAGTTTAACTGTTGAGGGTGGGGGGAAAGACTTGCATCGACTACTTTTTCTTTAGCAATTATTTGGGACAAGCCAACTCAAAAATTCAGCGGTGGCATAGTCTTGCCACCGGCAACAACGTGGTTGGGATTTTGATGGTATTGGTTGGTTGGAGAAATAAATACGATCTCGCTGCTTCTCGCAGGATTTATCTATAATATATAGCTAGTAATAGGCCCATACCAAAAGGCCATGCATGCGTTTTACGCAACATGAGGGCATTTTGCAGATGACAGTGTTCCTGGGATTAATTCACGGCGCCCTTGTGAGTTGCTAACTGCTACTGGTTGCCTGCCCCTATTGCTTATAATGCTTTAAATGAGCCGTTTATAAAATGAGACCCACAAACGCAGTCCTGTTTCCGGCGCGAAAACCTGCCCGCTGTCAACCTGAACGCAGCTGCGGGGGTCCCCACACCAGGGCAAGGTAGGGGAGAACTCACCGTGATGGGCCGGCGGGTACCTCTGCACCGTGGCTCGGACCGAGTTGCTATAATAGGAAGGGACGTGATTCCCTTGTCCGTCGATGTTAAAAAGTACATCCACCTCCTCGGCCAGCGGGTACTGAGTTGGATCCATGTAGGAATGGCCGAGCCCTGGGTGATGTGAGTCCGGATGCTGCCCATTCAGCACCGCGGGGTGATGGTGGCTTACCCACCGCGGCTGGTCGGCAGTCACCTCCATCGCGCTCTCTCGGTGCGGGACTGTCTCTCTTCCTCCTCCCCAAAGCTGGGCAGACTTTCAACGGGAAGGTAGGCGGTGAGTTTATAGACAGAGAGATGTTGTGGTGCTTTTTTTAAAAAAAAATAAAATAAATAAAATGATAATAATAATAATCGATTCCAAAAAAAGATGAAAAAATAGTAGGGAAAACAAACAAAAATCTAAGAAGCGAGATCCCAACCGTATCTTCCGCTCTTTGCAGATGTTTCTCTTCTTTGATCACCTGCAGTGAGAGAGAGGAAAGGGGAAGGAGCGAGAGAGAGGGGGAGAGAAACGTGTTTGAGTACTTCTCTGCTTTATCACCTGACTTTTAGGCAAGCGAAAACAAGCCCCTCCATAAACGGCGAGATCCTTGAAAGCCCACCTATTGTCCTAAGCATAGACCCACCTATTCTACCAGGACACACACACTCTCTTTCTCTTTCGATCTCTCGCTCTCGCTCTCTGTGCAGCAGGGGAATGAAATAGACCAGAGTTACACACGCAGGCGTTGCTGCGGGCTGCTGTTGTTGCTGCCCTTTTCCTTTTTTTTTTTTTTAAATGTTTGGTCAGTTTCACCAGCGATGCGCCTGCTTAGAAGCGGTGCAGATTGTGGCCGCGGAGAGCCTGAAGCATGTTCAGGGTTTATTCATTATTGTGCAATCGAAAGAAAGAAAGAGAGAAAGAAAGAAAGGAAGAAAAAGTTGTTAAAGAAATTCAGCACAAACCTTGGTGGAGAAGGAGTATGTGACCCAGGAGAGATGAAGCTGAAACTGCTTGATCAGATCAGATTGTGCTCTCTCTCTCTGTCCCCCCCCCTTTTTTTTTTTTTTTTTTTTTTTTTTTTTTTTTTTTTACAGGGAAGGCATTCTTTCTGAAAGGAGCAGGATGGCGCCAGCCGGCTCAATGCTCACAGACAGCTGTGGCGAGACGCAACTTAAGGAGGTTCTACTGTCATCAGCACTGAGGGGGAGGAGCCTGTCATGGGATAAGGAGGGGACAGGGCACGAAACACAAGTTAACTGCAAACCAGCTTCACTCCTTTCTACTTTGCCCCCCCCCCCCAATATCCCTTCACCCCCGTGACCGGAAAGTCTCTGAAAGCATCCCCTCGTTCGGCTGGAAATACTGAGACAGAGTTAACACGACTTTTTAGAGGGGGAGAATATTCGGATGCACGTGAAACAGAAATGTTATTAAAGGCGTATCCAATACGTGTGTCTTGTTATATGATGTTATTAATTATTATTGTTTTCTTTCGTTCCTATGCCCCATCCCTACTCTCACTTACAGCACTTACTTTGTTCAGGAGATGCACAGAATCTGAAGACACAACCCGGCCACCAAGAAATGATTTTCTACGGTGACTCCTGGCCACTCTCGGGAGAGTTTCAGAGAGCAGGTGAAGGATACGTGTGGAACTCTACGTGCTTTGTCGAGCTACTAATGTATCGTTTTAAAGCATTACCCCTTCCAGGGCAATTAGTTAATGCCAAGTAGGACTAATCTGGGGCGACAGTTGTACTTTACAATGTGTGCGAGAGGGGGGTTGTTCCTCCCAAGGTGTCAACGTGCTGGAACAACGCGAAGACCCATTATTTCAGAAAGACCCATTCTTTCGGAGTTGTTCCTTTATTACATCCGATTCCATTCAGTTGAGAAGAAGAAGAGATCCAGGAAACAAAGTTCAAGCAGAGGGTAGTTTAACGTACCATTACAATAGTGAAGGAGGCTTGGGCCGAGGGGGGGAGGAAGAGGTTGTTGGGGGGGGGGTTGCTTTTGTTCTGTTTGTTTGTTTTCTAGTCGTGAAACCAAGCTGCAGCGTTGCAGCGGAACACGCCTGCTGCGATCTCCTCTCTGGGGCTCAAACTCCGCGAGCGAGAAAGAGAAAGTTCCTGTTTTTCTCAGCGCTCATCGGACCACTTTCGTTTCCACCGCCGGCGCAAATACTAATGAACACATTCAGGCCCCGTTACGACCCATGCGGCCTGAGTGTGCAAACGAAGCGCCCAGAGCCAGCGCCGGGGGTGCAAGAGGGCTCGGGACGAGCCAGGCAGCCACTGGCTCCTGCGAAGCGGGGTGCACCAATCAGGAAGGAGCAGGAAGTGGGCGCTGGTGAAAGCCTTTCCTGATTGGCTGGGAGCTTTCGAACCGGCTCTGGCAGTTCGGTCTTTTGAGCCAGTGCATCCCCTAGCGGCTCCCAGGCAGGCGAGGGCTCTGGCTTTTTGAAATGTGCAACAAGTCCCATGGCTTCCCTGGCGGAGATTGCAAACTAGCAAAGTGTCAAGGAAAGCAATCATGAAATGGAAGTGTGCACGGATGGGCGGGGGGGGGGGGGGGGCAAAGGCGAAAGCGAAATAAACTACTAGGCAACAATATATACAGGGACATAGACACGGGCAGCAGATTGGTCATGTAACGTGGCCCCTTTGTGTGAGTACAAGCCCCAGCGCTTTAATGAGTCTTTCATTCATGCAAAAAGCGACCTCCGCGCAGTCCACTCCCCAGCGCTCCGGGCTAACTGGAAAACGGGGTGCTTTTAAACCTATAGTCTCTTCATGCGGCCTCGCGCATTGGCCCTTTAATTTCATCGGGCCAACACCTTGATTTGGCCCACAGCAGCACCGAACGAGGCATAAAAACGTGCCGCATACGTCAGTCCTCCAAAGCTTGAATTAGTCAGCCTTATGTTTAATATGCCAACTGGAAATTGCTCAGCGCACAGCCGACAGAGAGAGAGATTTTATGAGAAAATAGTAATGAGAATTAAATACATTTATTATGCGCATATCTGCATGTATGCCAATTGCATTGTTTTTATTACAAAGATGCTGTATTCTAATTTGTCTTTCTCTTCGTAGCGGATAAATCGCTACCTACATTCAGTTACTTTTCTGAGTCGGGCAGTTCTGAGGCGTAGAGACAGAGAAAACATACCGCAGAACTGTTGTGCTCGTAGGAGTAAACGGATAAATATCGGTTTATCCATCCCGGTTTGAAGATGAACTCTGGGGATGCCAGACGTTTAAAAGAGAGGAGGGCGGTCACGGATATAAACAATTCCAAGGGCTTTTAACTAATGCAATAAAACGAGATGAGCTAATCACTCAATAGCTAATCTCCCGGGCTCTCATTCGGATCTGCTGAGTGTACAGCTCCGAGCACCGTGCTAGTGATTTCTGGGTGCGCTGGCACGGCTTGTTTGTTGCCTACAGGCGCTGAGCGTTCCCTCGCTGCAGTCAGGTAGGCACCCGGGCTGAGTCGAAGGGGATGCTCTGTGTAATGGAGCCGGGGCTGCAAGGAGGGGTATTCAGTGTCTGCTTCCCAGCTTCTCCCCCCGCCTCCCTTTGACTCCTGGATTGACAGGGTGTAATTGGGAAATGGGAGGTTGCTCTTTTGATGCTCTCTGCATTGCCCTTCGCTGGCCAGCCTAGCCGACGCCACTGGGCATTGACGTCAGGGGCCGAGCTCAGAGCCATGCTGCCGAGGGGAAGCCATGCTGCGTGCCAGGGAGCCCATTAGCGGGGCAAGAGGCAGGCAGGCAAGGGGCTGCAGAGAGAGAGGGGGGGGGCGCTTCTCGGGGCTGGAGGGGGGCTCTCTCTCTCTCACACACACACACACACACGAGACACGAACCAGGCGCTCAAGGAGCCCGGCATTAATTAATCTTGATTAGGTTTGGATCAACTCTTCAATCCTTATGCAGAGTAACGGTGCAAGTGTGTCCACACACGATTCCCTTTTCCTGATACTCTCTCTCTCTCTCTCTGTCCTCGCTTCTCCTCCTCCCCCCCTCCACCCCGCTCTGGACTGGGATGGAGGGGGGAACATGGGCAGGATCCCCCCCTCTCTCCCGTAACATTTGCTGGCCTCTCCGGTTCCCTTTCTTAGCCTGTTCTCTGCATTAGTCAATTTCACCATCGGAGAGTGGATGCTGCAAAAAAGCGCCGTCTCTCTCCGAAGACACACAGCTGTCTCCTATAGGTAAGAGGGATTCTACTTGGATTTCCTTTTTTATTTAATGTCGTTATTTATTGCTTAAAGCGATCCCAGGAGGGGGAATCCTGCCGGACTCCATCAATTTCAAGGGAAATTCTCTTTTGGGGGGCGGGGGGAGGCGGGCAGGGGGTCATTTTAAAGGCAACCCCTTCTCTCCTCTCTGACTGTACAATGTGTCAGTGCGTCTTATGATGAGACAAGGAACATTTTATGAAGACCCTTTATACAGACCGAAAGCCCTCGGGGGAAACACGAGATTTCTAGAACAGATTGTCTTGGAAATTTAAAAACCCTCCCCCCCTCTCCCCCTCCCAAAAAAGTGAATGAAGATGAGAATGAAAATGGTTCGTTCCTTGTGGTTATAGGATGATCATCGTACTAAGATCAGTGTTTTCAAAGCGCAGATGTTAAGATGCCGTGACAGGTGAGGTGAGATAAAACTGTATTTAGAAAGAGTTATAGCCAAGCCCACATAAACTTGCAGGCGTACAGCGAGACAGTCAAAAGGAATATCCATGTAGAAGTCGTAAAGTGGCTAATCCCAGCAAAGAAAACTTGTGTTTCTGGGAGCCTTGGGCGATCATTAAACTTGTTTACGTAAGTGATTTGGAGAAGAAATGTTTCAATTTACTGCAAAAACATAAATATGTGCATGAGGGCAAATATGGATCATATCCGGCACGAGGGTAGAACTGGAAATTTGTACTTTGTGGAACAATCTGACACCGATTAGGGCATGGACTAGAATGGCCTAACAAGTCTAACTTCTATAGCTCTAGGAGTGAACTCTGCTTTGTAAAGGACCCTGGACTAATGCCACCTGCATCCCCCATCCCTTCTGTTACAAAGCTCTCACTTTCACTTACACATGTCTCTGTCTTCTCTGTAACTTAGAATTTTCTGTGCAACTCTTGAGACAGAATGCGGAGGGGGTGAAACCAAAAGGTGGTCAAAAGAATGCTGGGGATTTGGGGCTGGTGGATTGAAAGCCAACACCTCTGATGACGCGTGTATTAGTCGTTATTCTGCAGAAAATAATCATGACCTATTTCTTCATTAGTCCTAACTACTCCGAACATAGTCCGGGGATAGAGTTTAAGAACAGCATAAATAACAAAAGAACAGCAGTGATAATGACACGACGATCTATTCACCCATGGTGGCTCCTTGAATATTAACATCAACCTTATCATTACTGGGAAGCTAGGAGAGTTAGGATTCCCTTTGCAACCCTTAATCGCCCCCCCTTCCCCCGGGCTACCCGTTAGACTCAACCTGGACTGTCCCTTCCCCATCCTTGTCCAGTTGAGTACGGTGCAGTTGACATAATTCCTCTCACCCCAGCGGGGGCCTTAATTGACAGCTCGGCTCTAACAGGGGCCCATTGTTGGAGCAATTAGCAAAAAAACAATAGGGGTTGCGGTGGGGGGGAGGCGTTTAATTCGATTTGAAGGTGAGGGACGTGGCACTGAATTCATGCAGGGCGGGCTGTAGATCTTTTCCAGCTGAGAGAGCGAGAAAGAAGCCAGAAATCACAGCTGCTTGGGGCAGGCAGGAACTGGAGAGGGGGGTGGAAGGAGGCAGTATTTTTTTGGGGGGGAAAGGGCTCCCTGGCTGGAAAAGGGAGCCCTTCCCCTCACCCACACAACAGGCAAACCAGAAGATCCCCCGCGCGATCACAACCCCTACACTCCCCTCGAGAAGGTTTCTCTGGTACCCCTATGCTCCCCACCCAACCGGGGATGCCCGCCCCAAAGCCATCCGTGTCTCTGCAGGTTGCCGGGCCGCTGCAACCGGAATGGAACTTGCGGAACAAAGCCAGACCAGTCCCTGTACCCGTGTAAACAGCTTGGGAGAGTGGGATCCAGTCGTGAACAGCTGGGAAACCACTTTCCCGAAAAGTCTCTCTCCCTCTCGAAGCCTGTGGGTTAGTTCGGTGCCCATCATTATTACCAGCACCTGGTCCGAATTTCTACGTCTCCTTGGGACAGGGAAAGGAAGAAGCAGCCCCCCCCCACCCCCGCCCCTTTAGACTACAATTGACTGAAAGCGGATTAAATTACGTGCGCCGGGTTGGGATTTTTACAGGGAACGAGAGGAGTACAGGTAAAGCTGTCTAAACAGCCTGGGGCTACAGATCGGAGGGTTATGCAAAGGACACGGCCCAGGGCAGAGCTCCGAAGACTTTTTGCCGTGTAAAACAACTTGTGCTCTGTCAAGCGGGGTGGGGGGCGGGAAAGGGGGGAGTGGGGAGCCCTATCTTCCAGCCTCCGCCGGGGGTGGGGGAAGTATAAAGCAGCCTAAAGTCAATTCTGCGTTGTTACCCCCTAGGATGAAGACAACGGAAGACACAACCGCTTAAAGCCAAACAAATCAACCCCCCAAAGCCCGGCGTGTGAGAACGAGAGGGCCGGGGATGAGGCTGGATTTGCTGAACTGTTCTGTTTAAACAAAGAACGAGAAAGGGGAAAGCTTTCCCCCCCCGCCGCCCCCCCTCCCGCAATGAATCAGCCAGAAATGATCTGTTCTCCCCCACCCCCTTTATCTGTGAAAAGGAACCACAAGCAGGAAGTGCTGCTCGGTTAGGATTTTTTTGGTTTTATTTTATTTCTAAAGCAAGCCTGCCCTAAATGGACACGGAGCTGCTGCCTCGCGCCCTGGGCTCTGAAAGGAGCCACATGGTTTCTCGAATAATTTCTTCTCTCTTTTGCAAACCGGGAGGAAACACAAAGGCGCAGACACACACCAGACAGAGAGAAAAGATCAGCTACTGATTACGCCGTTTCCAATGATCTTTCCCCTTCCCCTGTCGAACCCTAACCCCACAGCCCACCCCACAAAAAGAAAAAAAACCCGATGAATTGTAGCTGGGTGGGTGGGTGAAGAGAGGGGGAAATCCCTCTTCTGCCGTAAGAAAACAAATTCCAAGAATGAAAATTGGGGGAGGGGTTGGGCCTTTTCCTGCGGGGGGAACCCCTCCCTCCTTCCCCCTCCCGCTTTGAAGCTGAGAAGAAGGGCTACTGCCCCGGGACACAAAGTCTGAGAAAGGATCAAAACCGGCTCCGCGAGTCCCAGAGGCGCCCTCTCTGCCCCTTGCACATTCCCAAACTGCACCGCAGAGACAGAGAGAGAGGAGCTTCGGGGAAAGGAGAGCTGACCTGTCCGGGTTAGTGGGACCCCCAGCTCTGCTCTAGGACGGGTGATGACACCCACATAGAGCAGGGTTTGCTGTCCATGCAGGTCAGTTTCAAGCTCCGACCTGGTAAATTCCACTTCCGTTTTGTCTTCAACATCACACACACACACACACACACACACACACTATAATAACACCCCCATCTTTCAAACGTAGCTGCTTCGAGATTTAACACGAATCAGTCCGCATTTTGGAAAGACGTCTGGAGAGGGGAAAAAAAATCCGAAGGTACAGCAAGATAATTCACTGCCACTGAGGAAATGTTCCGAGACAGTCTTACAGGAAATAAAGCTATCTTCTCTCTTTGAATCATCACTTAGACGTAGAAAAAAAAAATCTACCCCCCCCAACTCATCCGATTGATCTTAATGCCAAGAGTTGAAGACGTTAATTTATAAACGAGTCCTGCTTAAACCCACCGATCCTTGCTCTGGTGTTATTGTGGGCTACATTCGCCTTGAAAGAGGAGTGAATGCTCATGTCTAGTTAGGAATTCCTCGCTTCTTTTTAAGCAGCCAAATATTCTCTGTCCCCGCCACCCCTAAGGAAGCCTACGTGTTTAAGTAAGGGTGGATTTATCGCCTATCCATCATTCATCGTTTAGGACAATTTTGATCTGTAGATTCAAAGGTGAATTTAAACGAATCTTGAGGGCAGCTAGGAACCCGGCGGGTTTTTAATTCCAAACGACGCTTTATTTACCCTGAGAGTCCCACAAAATGGCTACGAATGAAACTGTAACCAGGTTTAAAGACTTTAAAAAATACTTTTGTCAGCCCCGCATCTGGTCAGGGGCCCACAACAAAGCAAAACACAATGAAAATACACGGAGGTAAGACGGACATACGAATGAATTAGCAGCACAATTTCCTTGTGAGGGTGAAAACATTTCTCTTTTTCCTTTACTGAGCAGAACGTTTTGAATAAAAATGGAAGTGACTTTTTAAGGAATGTCTAATTCTCGCTACTGGAAGGGAATCGAGAGCTGTATGTATCCCCTAAGCTAAATGATGCATTCCCTAAAATAAATCTCTATGTCCCTTTATGCATATATAGTCTGTAACATGGGTGTGTATTTTTGGTGTGACATACAAAAAACTGCAGACACCGCACGATGCACACACACATCATACACGTCTCCAGATATACACACATGGATGCATACGGACATACACACACAGCGAATGGGTTCTTTTTTTTTATGAAAACAGAAGCTGAAATCTGGTTTAATTTGCCCTTTGCTAAATGTAACCTCGCTGCGGATGGATCGTTTTATTTCCCCGATCTCACGAAGGTAGATCGATTCAGGGGAATCTGGAAAAAAACGAGACATGTGCACCAGCTGTTTTATCCTGTGATATTCCATCGCTTTCCCTGTTCGGTGGGACGCTGGATCTGAAAGGGATTGTCAGACTGAAGACACATTATCTGCCCTAGGTAAACGCTCTCACAGTGGGGTTTTTCCTCTCTAAAATCTCCCAGACAGAAGCGGGCGTTTGCCAGATAAGTCCGTAGTTTTCGAGGCCGGTCATTGCTGCGAAGTGATCTCCGGCTGGTGTCTAAACAGCGACTCCCCTAAGCTCTCTTCGGGCCTTTTCGGGGATCTTGAGAACATTTGAGTTTACCTGGATCGATTCTGTCCCCCTACCTACGGGCCACACAACTTAACACAAAGACTGAAACACGAACACCCAGGCTGCAGCGCGCACCAGCTAACACAACACAAAGGTGACACACGTTAACACAATTCGCCTATTGAACTACACACTAACGCGCAAACTAACACAGCCTGGGAACCGAAAGCCCCCTGGGAACCGAAAGACACACAAGCTCACACACTACACAGATGACAACACACACTAACCACGAACTCATACAACACAGAGAGGGAACCATACATTAACAATGCCCAGGCTCGCACAACACACGGATGGAAACAAACTTAATATACTAAGTAACGCAGTGAAACCCATTAACACAAATCCTAATTATTAACACACACACAAAGGCATAAACCTCGAAATACACAAACTTCACATTCTCTCGGACACACACAAATACAGGTCTACAACTTGAAATACACACAAACACACCCCACACCAAATGACACGAGCCTTACACAAAAGACCCGGTCTATCTAGCTTTACAACTGCAGTCCATAAATAATGAAGAAAACAAGTATATCCAATGAGTATTAATTATCCGGTTACAGTCAAATCCATCACCTAACGCTCCCGCTCCTATTTATGGACAAATGAAGGTAAGAGGAGCTGACATTTTTGACTGATCTCCATTACAGCTAATGCCCATTTCTTAACACTCAAATACATTTCCAAGGCACCCAATTACTAGTTTAAATATCCTACATGATCTAGCGGACGGCTAGTTTGGGGAGGGAGGGAGGAGGGATCCAGACACGCCTTAGGATGTAGTGAAATCATCATTCTCCATTATACAGGTACCAGTCCCTTCAAGAAACCTGTCTTCAAACACCCCTCACGTCCAGCCAGACCATCTACCGTTCTTTAGAAACCAGATTACATAGAGAGCAGGATCTGAATGGATCAACGCTGCGCTCAGAATACAGCCAAGAAGCTTGTTGAGTGACTCTATGTGTGTGGAGATGTGATCTGATGCAGCCTGGTAGAAAACAGTGTCGGATTTTATGTATACGCACATGCAATTGTGTGTGACAGAGATGGGCTATATATGTTTCTGTTCCTGGTACACGTATACGTAGGGGTACTTTTATTGCTACCTAATATATGCAAGTGTGTGTGAGAAAGAGATTAGATACACACAAAAATCTATATTTCGGGGACAGTGTGTATACACCTCTTCGCTCATTAATTAATTACAGTCTATCCGTCTATCACGTCATTACTCGCACATATCTGTCTGATAGCATTATCCACACATCTAGAATACACACCACAGTAAACACACGCGTATACACTTCTCTCATTCCCCCCGTCTACACATGCCGATGTGCGAGGCCATCTGTGAAAGCAGCCCCTGTCCCCGGCTACCCAGTTGTGTGTTCTGGCACCTACAGGCAAAGCAGTTGTTGTCAACCTCTTCCAATGCGCCCCCCACCCCCAATCTCTAGCTTTCAGAGGCAACAAGCTCTCGGGCAAGTTGTGTCTTCCCCCAAGGTCACCGAGAAAAATCCAAATCGCTCCAGCGACTGAAGGCAAATAAGAGTGGGGTCGTGTTACATTTCAGCCAGCAGTCTGCTGCCCCTTTGAGCCGAGATCCCTTCTAATTCTCTCCACGTGGAGAAGGGAACGAGTGAGGGTGGGGGGAGAATCTCAATATTCACTGACCTGGGCAGCTGCTTTTTATTTTTTCCTGATCTGCTGAAGATCTAAGGGCAGCAATGACAGACAGACTCGACTGCTCCGGCTGCGACTGCTGATGGCATCTCTCGAGCTTCCAGCGAGAAGTAAAACGTGGGTGATCCACATCCTCTGAACACCCACCCAAATCTCTGACCTCCTCCTCGCCTCCTCCTGGCTGTCTAGAAGATCAGAGCTCTTCCGGGTTGGAAAAGGGCAGAGAACGAGTGAGAGAAATATGATGGGCAAGCCATTACACACCCAGCCTGCGAATCACATGGGATGGGGAAGAGGGAGGGTGGAGGGAAGAGGCAGGTATCGGGGCTGGAAATCGATTGGAACGGGATGTAATCTGTGCCAGGCACCATTGTCGGCGCCTGTAAAGGGTTTTCTTTTTATTATTTCTTTTTTTATTTTATTTTATTTGTGTTAAGGGTATAGTCGTATAAATATCACCGAGGTTTGTTCCATTTAGATCAAAAGCTTTCGAGGAAAAGTGGCCACACTCGCCGCGTTGGTTCTTGTTGTTGTTGTTGGAGTGTGAGTGGGGGTTTTTTTTTTTTGGTTGTTTGTTTTTGTTTTTTTGTGAGGCACTTGTGAGCATGAGTCAAACATCTGGAGAGAAAATAAACACACACCGATCTGGGGAGAAAATACAGAACTAGAGAGAAAACACAAATCCTCTAACACACTCACACATGGAAATCTGCAGAAAAAACACAAACACACACACACGCACACACACACACCGCTCTGTGGAGACAACTCCCACCCATACACAAAGACCCGAAGAGAAAACACACACTGTCACGCAAAGTCACAAACACACCCCCTGCAGAGAAAACTCTCACGCACACACTCCCAAACCGATGGCGGATTTTTAATTCCACCGGCACCTTCCCATAAAAACTGTTCAAAGCGGGGGAACAGACTTGCTAAAGTTCTTTCTCCCGGGAGGTGAGCTACCCCAGACATTGTCAAAATCCGACGGTGAACTTCCTAAAACGCAACAGGGCCAGATTCAACCCCCGTCCAGAGTAGAGAAGGGCTGACCGTTTTAGAGTCGGGCCCTGCACCCAGGAAATTAAACTGTGTAAACATTAAACGATGCACGAATCACCTAGGTTTTCCTTCCCCAGAATGATACAGTCAAATGCCGTCGCTGGTGATTTTTAAACACGCTGTGTGTTGTTAAATAGACCTCTGTTCTTGTGCCAGTTAGTTTGCACAAGACAAACAACAACAAAAAAGGCTCTTGATCTTAATTCAGCTCTGAAAGGGGGACGCGGGGAAAGCACCTTTTGCATGAATCATGCCTAAGAAAACACCCCACTTCTAAGGTGGTGGCTGCATTTCAAACGTAACCATGGGCTTTCCGTGCCCAGAGAGCAGTAAGTAGCTAATACAGAGGGGGCAGCCTGGCTGTGAAATCTTCCTTCACTGATGCAGTTGTTGGACAGGTTAAAACTCAGCAATAACCCACTGCCATAGTCCACTTCCGTGCCCTCCTAGTTCGGGTAGTTCTGGGAGATTCGGGACGTGCTAATGTTAACACTAAACCTTCGGACAGTCAGGAACCATCACGTGTCTATTTCAATCAGGCGCTTCCCGAAAGATCAGGGTTCGAATCGTTTCTATTTCGCCGAACTGGGGAGGGGAGGAGAATCATTGACACATTGGTAGTCGGTGCACAGCTTTGGTGATAGGGAGACAAAAGGCGGCTGTGCCCGGGCGATCCAGCTGTAACGCTTTCGATCACGTAGCTGGAGCGCAGTTTAAATCGAGACTGAAGTGAGGGTCCAAATCGGATTGAGAATACGGAGAGCACCGGGCTGTTTCCCCGGGGCACGTTTTATGTCGCTACCGTCCAAACCTCACGTGTGTGTGTGGGGGGGGGGAATAAACAAAAGTAAAATCAAGCCACCGATTTCTGCTCCCTGATGCAACTGACCAGGCAAGGCAGCGGCACAGGGTGGAAGGGGAGGTTATTCTCCCGTCAGGGTATTTGTACAGAAGAGAGCGACCTCCCCCACCCCCCGCGAGATGCTTTTCTTTTGTTGGTGGAAGGATCTCTAGTCATTGATGAAAAGCTTCGGACACTTCCAGAAAGACAGAATGCCGGGCAGACACGTTTCATAAGGAATCACTTGGAAATGTTGTCCCTACAAAAGAAGCCCAGGGCAGCTAGATTGTATTTTTTGCCATGATTCATATTTCACTTTTAGTATCAGAGAATAGAAGGCTGAAGGGTGTGGGGGGAGGAACCTCCACTTGAGTTTCGATGCAATCTCTTGTTTCTACACTCCCCTAAATGAGCCGGTGCCTACGAGGGAGACGTGGTGCCCTGTATAGCGCACAGCGATCAGACCATGCAGCGGCAGGGCCCTGGTGCACCTAGTCCGTGGCGGTCCGGTCATTGATTTCAACGGGCTTTGGCTCAAGTCTTATGTCACCGGGCAGAAAATGCACCTTTCCTGCTCTGCCGTTAGCTCATCAGCCAAACAAGGGGGCCGGGCCTGACCGCCAGCAGTGGGGCGTGAGAGAAGGGGGGTTGGTTTGGTTTTACCCCAGTTGAAACTGCGCTTAGTAAATCAGGGAGTAAATTGATCATTTAAAAAAAATCCACTCCTAGCTCTGGGTTATTTTTTTTTCTGCAGACGCTGGCAATTTGCTATCTCCCTTTCTAAAGCGACTCTTTGTAAGGGGAAGAGTAACAGAATCGCTCCCCCAATTCTATCTTTAGCGAGCACATCCAATTAAGGCGATACATTCAAGATAATTAGGACGGCAGAGGGGAGTCGCTTCTCAATGAAATACAAATAAAAACAGGCAAGCGAGACCACTGACATTTTTAATTCGGATCCCGTAGAAACGGATGGAGAGCAGGTAGAGGGAATACAGAAGTATATGGGCTCGCTATTCAACGTCGTGTTAAAACCACAAGGCGTGCGAGATTTAAAAAGCGTGTATTAAGCCGATGGGAAGAGCCGAGGCTAAATTCTTGAAGAATAATAAAGAGCGAAGTGGGAATAAAATGAATTAATGGATCGTTTCCTCCATTATTAACCGATAGAATTATTTGCTGCGGTATATTTGGGTTATATTGTGGTTGGTTAAATGGTTGTAAGTTCAACAATTAAAGCTGGTGTCTACAGAAGCTCGTCCCAAACTAAGTTGTCTGCTTGGAAATATGTAGGCACAATAAACATGACGCTGCAGTATTGTGGGGCTATGCAGGACTGCAGATATTCCGGGGAGGGGGGAATATTGGATCTAGCTGGATCCGACTTCCCATGGGCAAGGGGGCAGCCTGCGAAATTGTGAAAGACAATCCAGACACCTTCTCTTTTGTTTCAATATTCAGCCTGTATCAAGCCCGTTTCTGCAGCAGGGACTGGTAGCTGGACGGATACACACACACACACACACACACACACACACACACACCGAGAGAGAGAGAGAGCGATTAACCCCACACCGTTAAATTCATTTCCAGAGATGATGGCTGGCGATTCAAAGGTTAAACATCACTAATGAGGTTTTAAATGGCACGCCGGGTTTATCACAAATACCGCAGCCCTCGATGTCTGCAGTTTCCGTCCCAAAATACACGAGAACAATATTCAGAGAGCGAAGGGTTTTTAAAAACAGGAATTGTGTTTTCAAAAGAAGCCAGCGTTCAGCGATTCGAAACTTGCAGCGTGTGTGAGAAAACCACACAAAAGACACGCCTGGGATACAGGTGTAGATACACACGTTTATATTTGTAGCCATCGGAATCAAGGACCTAAATACACAGAATCTATCTAGGATCCAGCAAAACAAAGATTTGCAGTCGGTTCCTCCATAAATATAATCTACATGGCGTGGTTATTGATAGCCAGTCCGCCCTAAGGAATGGGGTGATTAGTAAACCGCAGGAATGTTTTATTCTCTATAATTCAAGTTCCTTCTCCTTCTCTTTTTTTAAAATGGATCTTCCTCGCCCGCCCGCCCCCCCCCAAAAATCAATAACAACCCCACTGAAAGAAATATCCTCATCTGATATTTTTTTAAAAACATAATTAGGATCTTTATTTTCCAAACTGAACAGCTTCATCTGATGTTGCCAAGCCGGCCGCTTCGGCTTTGATTCTGTGCGTGTATTCCCTTTAAAACGATTTCCATTCGCTTTAGCTTTATACATTCATAGGATCGGCCTAATGACATCGTGTAAAAGGTAAAGGGAGGGTGGTGGGGAGGGGAAAGCTTTGGAACTGAAAATTCAAAGTTCATTCCCTCCACCCCGAATCAAGGACTTTGGAAGTAAAGTCAGAGCTGGAGTCCAACAAATAACCCCGATTGCAAATTCCTATCAATTATAGACGTGATGCAATATATATATATATAAAGCACGTGGAAGTGGAGAATTTTAATTAAATCTTACTGCGGCTATAACAACATAGAAGTGATTTTTCATTCGGAGCTCGCCTCTTGCTTGTGTTTTATAGCGTTTTCTTGCCTCTGACTTTATTTTAAAATATTAGACGAGGTGCAGAATTATAAATGACTCTTTCCTTATCTGTACCGCTCACATATCCAGGATCAGAGGAGCTGATTAAGAAAGAAGTCAGAGGCACCGTTGGATTCATAATGATTCGGAATAATGAATCCTTATCTCTGCTTTCCAGATTATCAGCCTTTCAGCTCCCAATGTTTTGTTACATGGGATAATTTATTGCATCTAATACATCACAATGAATCTGATGGCAGAAAGCGATGGGCAATGTTGTGAAAAGGGGGCTTTTTTTATCCTGGGGGCAGTGCAACTGCCTTTTTTAACAGTTTTTAATTGGGAAAATATAAGGTAGATCTGATAAAGAAGAAGAAGAAGGAGAAGGGTGTACGCTGCGCTTTAATTAGTGTGTCAATTTCAGGCTGAAATTAACAAAATCGACCTCAAACTAGGGCTTGCTTATTTTCTCATAAGCAGCGAGATCCTAATTTTACATGATTTATTTTTTATGAAAAAAGGAGATAATTAATCATAGACATTGAATAAAGCACGGAGCCAAGTTAAGATAAACCTAATTTGCATCTTTTTTTTTAAAGAGGGAGCCGCCAATAACATTCAATTCTCTCTCCGCCCCTTTTTCCAAACCAACACACACATCAGAAAAAAATCGATTAGACATTTCTGTTATCAATCGCCTTGCTTGTTTTTTTTTTTTTAAAAGGGAAAAAAAGCATTTATCATAAAGTGGAGAAACACCTCTGGTTGCTTTGTATGCAAATGAACATTGAATTGTGTTTGTTTCACATTGCAGAAATTAAGGGGGGAGGTATTGTTCACCTGAAATTATTTGTGTGTGTGTGTGTGTATGTGGGTGTGTGTTTCAGACGAGAGCAGGATCTGACACTATTTTGTTGCGGCTGGATGTGTTCGTTGTAATCCTTTAAAGAAACAGCCATTCAAATATCTGCCTCTTACCCTCCATAGTGATATGATGGGATGCAGATCTGATTTCCCGCAGGCTGCCGCAACTCACCTTCCTGTGCCAAGGGCTAGGAATCACATTGCAATAAAAACTCATAAGAAAAGTGCACCTCGATTTAATGTGGCTTTGTTCTAGCGAAAGAACCATCCCAACTACTCTCAATGGGGCTCTGCTAGACTTGACGTTAGGTGATAATTTGACCTTAATTGGTTGGATCGGATCAGAGAAAATGGTGTCTAAAATTCACCCTCGTTCATAGCCCATTTAATATGAGGTGGGTGTTTCTCTGTGTCTACTTTTATCATCTGTTTATATACCCCGTGGTAGCTTACTTGTAAACTTTAGCATTAAGAAAACTCAGCTACTTCTGCTGCTAGGTCTGTGAGTTTACCTGACCTGCTCCGGCCCATTCAGTGTCTACACATTAACCAGGTGGAATATGGTCCTTTCCCCAGGGAAACGCTTCTAAAATGGGGTCGAATGGTAACTCACTCCCCCTTCCCATCCCATCGCTTAAGGTGAATGGCCGTCTGGCTTTGATGGCTTTAGATGGACACGGTGCTCTCTACACCGGTTCACAGCGAATATACATCTGCTAAACATATGATCATAGTTTTCTACCTGGTGTTGTTTTCCTAGCTACCTTCAAACGGGAATCTCTGTTTCCCTCCTATTTCTGTACAGGGCATTTCGTGCAACGTTTGTCAAGGGATTTCAAGTATCAATTATAGCAATCATTTCCCAGCCCCCAATGTGCGGATGATTTGATAGGAATATAGATATATGTAGCTAGAAACCGGGTCTGCCCTAGATGAAACAGAGTTGGACCGCGTCCCACAGCCAGATGAACATTCAATTTCCCAGCATTATCTCCGCACTTAAACTCGCTTTCCCCGCCGCGGTGCCAAGAATAATTTGCATAATATTTGCAGTTGTAATTAGCTGATGAACATCTTCCAGCCTTCCCATTTGTTTTCTCTGCATTTGGTCTTCCATTGATGCCACTTTTGATCTTTAATATTACAGTATCCCGAGAGAGTATTTTATATCTGATCTGCAGCGCATGAAAGTCTCACAAACAGGGGGGAAGGGGGAAGGACTGAAGACGAACTGGGGATGGGGAGGGGGGGACCACCACGCCGCTTTTAACTAATCGCAGTTTCAAACGGTGGCTTGAGAAGCCGGACTCTAGAGTTGCGGAGCAAAGGAGATAAATGTCGGGTCCGATCCGTTTCCGATAATATTGGGCTTGCTCAGGTTAAAATAAAAGATCTCCCTTTGTGCATCAGATAACAAATGGCAGTTGGCGATGGCTAAACATCTAGTCTCGCTCCTCAGGTTCCCTTCCCCTGCCAATGCAGCCCTGGGAGAGCCTGGGAGTGGGGGCGTCGCCCGGTCCCACCAGCGGATTTGGGGGAGGGAGGGGAACAGACAACAGAGCTAGTTCACCCCTTATTTGGGTGATCCCCCCCCCGCGGGATCTGGCTGCTGGGCTGAAAGTTTGAGAGCAGGTGATTTTACCTGGGGAGGGGGGGCACACCCCTCGATCAAGCGGCCTCCTGAGGGCAGGTCGCGACTGCGCCCCGAATCGCCCAAACAAGCGGGGGGGCAGTAGCGCACCCTGGCTAGGGCCAGGCAGAAGGCACTTGGAGAGCTGCCGGCTCAGCGGGGCGGGGGGCCAGGGGCTCCTCGGGCCGGGGAGGTGATTAGCTGGACGGGTTATTAAACCGCTTAATGAATGAGGGACTGTGGGCCGCTGGAAGGGGCCGGGGGAGCGGAGACTCGGTTTTCAGGCCGAGCCCGGGAACAAATAGCGAACATTTAACGTTTACACCCTGCCTGGCGACGAGCTGGCGCTCCACGGACGCCTGATCCGGGCTAAAAGGTCCGGCGAGCCTTTGGAGAGACCAAGTTTCCAGCTATCAGATTCTCCTGATCTCGCTCCCCCTTTCACGGGGCTTCGGTTTCAGGCTGGGCTTGTCCCGGGGCCGCTTTACCGCTGCGCGCTCCTAAATGAGTGTCAAGGAGGCAGGGATCGAATGGCAGCGGGGTCAATGCGATTTGGTTAACCGGGCGCTGGGCTGGTGGCTTTAAACTTGGGTGGGACCCAGCCCGGTGGGGGGAGCAAAGAGCTGAATGGAGAGGAACTAAACCGGGGAGAAAGAAAAGCAGGAAGAGAAAGAAGGGGAGACCCCAGGAAAAGGGACAGACAAGGGGCAGCTTAGCCCAGGCCTGGCTCAGCCAAAGCTCCCTTGGCCTCTGAACTGTTTGAAAGCGCATGGGAGATGGGAAAGCTTCCCACATGGCCCCTGCACCCAGGGCCAAGGGCTGGGACTGGTGTGTTTGTGTATGCGTGTGTGAGAGAGAGAGAGATGGGTGTGGGGGGGTGTTTGTGTGCACGTGTTAGGCAGGGATGAGTGTCGATTGTGTAGAGTGTGTGCCGTGTGTTATATAGGTGTGTGCACATGTGGTGGGTGGGCGCTCTATAGGTGTGCATAAGCGTGAGGGGTTTTATAGAGGGGGGGTGTAGTGGTTTTTGTGATGTGTTACATAGATGTATAGATGTGTGGAGGGTGTGTTATATAGGAGTGTGGAGTGGGTGTGTTATTCAGATGCATGTGTGTTATATAGGTGTGCATATGTGTGGCGTGCGTGTTATATAGGGCATGTGTCGTGGGTGTGTTATTCAGATGTATGTGTGTTATATGTGTGGTGTGTGTGTCATGGGTGTGTTATTCAGATGCATGTGTGTTATATAGGTGTGCATATGTGTGGCGTGTGTGTCATGGGTGTGTTATTCAGATGCATGTGTGTTATAGAGGTGTGCATATGTGTGACGTGTGTTATATAGGGCGTGAGTGCAGAGCTACAATTCATTTGCAAACTTAACACCATTAACTTGGGCTTGAATAGGGACTGGGAGTGGCTGGCTCACTACAAAAGCAATTTTCCCTCTCTTGGTATTGACACCTCCTCATCAGTTATTGGGAGTGGACCACATCCACCCTGACTGAATTGGCCCTGTCAGCACTGGTTCTGCACATGTAAGGTAACTCCCTTCTCTTCATGTGTCAGTATATTTATGCCTGTATCTGTAATTTTCACTCCATGCATCTGAAGAAGTGGGTTTTTACCCACGAAAGCTTATGCCCAAATAAATCTGTTAGTCTTTAAGGTGCCACTGGACTCCTTGTTGTTTTTGTGGATACGGATTAACACGGCTACCCCCTGATACTTGTGTATGTGTGGTGTATTATATAGGGATGTGTGTAGTGTGTGTGTGTGTGTGGTGTATAGGTATGTGTATATGTGTAGTGTGTTATACAGGTCCATATGTGTTATATAGGTGTACATATGTGTGGTGTGTGTGTTATATGGGGGTTGGTGTGTGCGCTGTGTGTGTGTGTGTAGTGGTGTGGTATATAGGTGTGTGTATATGTATAGGTGCATATGTATACAGGTATATAGGTGTATGTGTATAGGTGTATATATATATACAGATATATAGGTGTGTGTATATGTGTAGTGTGTGTTATGCAGGTACATGTGTGTTATATAGGTGTGGGGTGGGTGTTCGGTTGGGAGTGTGTGTGTGAGAGAGGGGGCAAGGCATGGGAGAGAGGGGTGGCTATGGTCTGTATGGGTGTGTGAGAGAGAAGTGTGGATGGGTGTGCGGCGGTTCCAGTGACGGAGGACGTATTTGTGTGTGCGAACAGGTGGAAAGTGCTGGGGTGCATGTGTCTGTATCTGGGGTGTGCACAGGGGTCAGTGGGGGTTGTGAGTAGGCTGGGAAGCGTGGAGCCTGTGAGCTGTGTGTGTACAGGGTGTGAATACAGTGTGTGTGGATAGGGGTTGAGTGTAGGCCGTGAGCTCTGTTCGCATTTATGTTTTGAATTGGTACTTCGGAGACGTGAACTTTCTGTTCCCCCACATGGCGAGTGTCTAATCCCCCAAACTCAAAGCAGGCTTGAACCAACCTCTCCCCATATGTAGAGGCCTGGCTGGGTTTAATTTTTATCACAAGGATCACTGGATTTTTAAAATGTATTTCCTTTAAGAGAAACTTGCCTATTATTGAACTAGTCAAGGAGCAGCATTCAAACTTCTCCGCTCAGATTCTCCACTCCTCCTTCCAAAGAAATACTTTATACCACTCACCTTCTTCTTCCAATGATAGGAGAAAAATCCACATGGATCCCCGGTAATGTAAACCTTAGAAAGGATCAAGGAAAGGACTCTCCCTAAGAAAGTGAATGGACACAGAGAGCCTTGTAATTTCTGGGTAGCTTTCTGATATCTCAATCCAAATGTTGTTAAAATGTTTTTAATGGCCACGCCCCAAACTTTTGCGTTTCATGAACTAGGATAGGAAAAGTGAGCCAAGATTTGTCAAAAATCACCACGGTTATCCAAGAGATGTCATGCCATTGAAATGACCCAATTCTGCATGTATAAGTTGCTATAGGGGATCGATTCCCTATATTGGCCTCCTATGGGTGCTGCACATTAATGACTTCATTTCATATATGCTACTGTACTTACAAAAGGGAATTCACGTGTTTGTGCTGCAATGACACTGGACGACTCCCCAGATAAAGCACAATCAGCGGAGTTTGCACATTAGGTGCAGCAGAAAGTGAATAGAGAGGAAAAGGAGTGTGTGGGGGGGTCAGTTAGGAGATTTAAGGAATAAACACACTGAATCATTTCGGATTGTTTTCATTTGCCCCACGTGATTAGGATAATGAGTACAATGTTTCTCTCTAGTGTGTGTATGTGTATTTGTGCTTTTATATACCTATGCATATATATAGGCGAGCAGAAGTGTGTGCATTTATATGTATGGGGTTAGAGTAAGGTGTGAGGTATGTATGTATGGTGTGTGTGAATTAATAAACTGATGTGTACGTGTGTATATATGTGTGCATGCACATTTCCATGTTTCAGTCTATACCTACGTATATATTACGTAGCTCTATTTTCGCGTGTGTGTCTATATATATATCGCCACTAAGGTTGTGTTTCCGGAGAAATTCTCAAATAGAGCAGTGTAATTTCTCCGCTGCTTTTGATTGACATGCTGTCCCTGGGATCATGTGTTAATCCCTTCTTCACTCAAGCCTTTTCATAACTCATTTCTCTCTGCTAGATGGAGACTCTGATGGTTACCGAGGCAACGATGATAGCACTAAGCCATTTCCCTCTCTGCAAGGAGACCATTATTCCGCATGCATAGGCCATTTGCAACAAAGGTCGCCACAAAGTCATCCACAACCCAGCACACGTTTATTAAACTTTTATTCTTTTTTCCCCTCCCCCCAACAGAGAAACTCATCGGCACGTGTACATTTTTGGGGGGGGAGGGGTAAATCATTGTAATATAGCTAATAATAACTGTAGCAGATATGATTGTATCCACGCTGCAATATCATACAAATCAGGAGCTTAGAGATCCTGCTCCAGAAAGATCATGTTTAGATGGGTAGGTTTTGCATCAATGATTTCTATTTGTCTTTTGTTCTCCTCTCAAATAGCAACTTTTATAGCTGGTGGAGAAAACACACACACCTGGGAGAGCTAGGAAGTGAATGTTTTAATATAAAAGCCACATGGAGATTCAAACCTCTCTTGATCTGTTTGGTAAATATCTTCCTCTCTATATATTGTGTATATATTGCAGAAAGAGCTCGCGCTATCTACCTATCGCTCTTTCTACAATCATCTTTCCTGCAACATGTTTTTCTTTTAATTAAACACAAATTCCACCTTGGATCCATACCTGTGCTCGCTGGAGCTGGATATAAATAACTGGGGATGATTCTTTTCTCAATATTACTGATTGCATAACAGTGGTAAAGTCTCCCCTGCTTATAATAGAACAGTATGTTAATATAGTACCTGAGAGAGGCCCATTGGGAGCTGATGCACTTCACTTTTGTCCAGCAAGGCATTCAGGTATTTCCATTTTACATATGCTGTCAAACTATTCTCTTCTCTTGCTTGCTAGTTCTTTGCAGCCTTTCAGTTCAACTTAGAGAGATGCTACTTAGCTCTTATATAGCTCTTTCGCTCCGTAGATCTCAAAGCACTTAATAAAGGCAAGTTAAAATTGTTAGTCCTGTTTCCCAGATGGGGAAACAGAGGGACAGAGAGTTACCAAAGTGGTAGGGCCAGGAAAAGACCCTAGATCTTCTGAGTCTCAAGCTAGCAGCCTTAGCCACTTGCCCATGCTGCCAACAGGAAAGGATGCTGTTGAAAACCCTAATTTAGAAATGTGGAAGTGGTGGTTTTATGTATACATACAATGTCACCATTTTTATGTCTTTCTTCCCTAATCTCAAATTCAGCAAATAGAAGGAGCAAGGTGTAATGTAGTCCATACCGTATCATTCAGGCAGATTTTTCTGTAGTTCACAAAGTTGATGGCTTTGTTCGGACAAGTTGCTGAAAGTTTTCTGCCCACTCGTATTGGCTTTCTGGACATACTTCTGCATCCCCATGCATCTGATGTAACGTCTTCACCTCTGTCTCCTTTATCTCACTGGATATTCATCAAGGTTTATCAACAGAGACCAAGATCTAAAAATGTCAGGCTGATTTCTATAACCACTGGCCATCAGATGGCAGGTATATACCACCTCTCTCTGGCTCTGTTTTAAGATTATTATAAAGTTAGACCTACAAAGATTTTATCAATCTCATGACCTTTTTTCCCCAGTACAAAGGGCTCTTTACTGGCTTCAGTAGTTTTCTATGTAGCACCATCCTTGAAATAATTCACTAAAACTTTTAGTGGCTTAGGAAGACAACATGGTCATTCCAATCGCTGCCTTGAAATGGGCCACCAGTTCAAAGGCAGGACGTAAGTGTGAGGATGTGCACATCACACATCACACACTGAATAGGAAGAACTATCGCCCCATTTGCACTCCCCGCTGAATTCCTAAGATAACTTCTCTTCTTTCTGTCCAGATGGCCACAATACCAGTCCAGGTCCTTCTCCACTCACATTCTGATTCCTCTCTGGCCTCCCTCCCACAAGGCCCTACTCCCACTCAGCTTCATACACAGCTGATAAGGCCATCTGCCTGGCCCATGACTCTGACCACACCACTCCCCTATTCGAATCCCTCCGCTAGCTGCCCTGGTTTCACAGGCCAGAAGGAATGACCAGATCATCTAATCTGACCTCCTGTCTAGCACAGGCCACCAATGCTCCCTCAGCTCCTCTAAACCCAACCAACAAAATGAGATTGAAACATTACAGCCCACAAGAGACCAAGCTATTGTGTGCCGCAGGCAGTGATGAGGCAGGACCAAGGAGCACAAGTGTCTGATGCCCCCTCAACGACAAGGAAATTGGTTATGGGAGATATAACCAGCTGATCCCAGCAAGTGGCCCACACCCCATGCTGCAGAGGAAGGCAAAACTCCCCCAAGGTCACAAGGTTTCACCACATCCAGTCTGAGCTTTTGGTCCTCACCTTCAAAGCCCTACACGGTTTAGCCCCACTCGTTTGTCCTACCTACTCTCCAGCAGTGATGACACTCTCATGGGCCTGTGCATCCACTTCTCATACAAACACCTCTGCGCTTTCTTCCCGTGTGGTTAGACCATGTTCCCTGGGCCACTGTGAACGGTCACTACCCTCTCATAGACTCATAGACTTTAAGGTCAGAAGGTACCATTATGATCATCTGGTCTGACCTCCCGCATGATGCAGGCCACAAAGCCGTCCCTACCCTTTCCCTTGACTCTGCTGTTGAAGTCCCCAAATCCTGTGGCTTAGAGACTTCAATTAGCAGAGAATCCTCCTGCCATCGATCCCTGCCCCATGCTGCGGAGGAAGGCGAAAAACCTCCAGGGCTTGTGCCAATCTACCCTGGAGGAAAATTCCTTCCCGACCCCAAATATGGCAATCAGTAGAACCCCGAGCATGTAGGCAAGAGTCTCCAGCCTGACCCTTGTTAGCCATTATACTATTTACCTGCCATGGCACGCTGTTCCTTTGACTAAAATCTTGTTATCCCCTTAAACCATTCCTTCCATAAACTTATCTAACTTAATCTTAAAACCAGACAGGTCCTTCGCCCTCACCGTTTCCCTCAGAAGGCTGTTCCAATATTTCACCCCTCTGACGGTCAGAAACCTTCGTCTAATTTCAAGACTAAACTTCCCCACGGCCAGTTTATATCCATTCGTTCTCGTGTCCACATTAATACTGAGCTGGAATAATTCCTCTCCCTCCCTGGTATTTATCCCTCTGATATATTTAAAGAGAGCAATCATATCCCCCCTCAGCCTTCGTTTGGTCAGGCTAAACAGCCAGAGCTCCTCTAGTCTCCTTTCATACGACAGGTTTTCCATTCCTCTGATCATCCTAGTGGCCCTTCTCCGTATCCGCTCTAGTTTAAGTTCATCTTTTTTATACATGGGAGACCAGAACTGCACACAGTACTCCAAATGAGGTCTCACCAGTGCCTTGTACAATGGAAGCAGCACCTCCTTATCCCTACTAGATATACCTCGCCTAATCCAAGACCGCATTGGCTTTTTTCACCGCCACGTCGCATTGTCGACTCATAGTCATTATGCAGTCTACAAGGACCCCGAGGTATTTCTCCTCGTCCGTTACTTCTAACTGATGCGTCCCCAACTTGTAACTAAAATTGTTGTTACTCATCCCTAAATGCATCACCTTACACTTTTCACTATTAAATTTCATCCTATTTCTGTTACTCCAATTTACAAGGTCATTCAAGTCTCCCTGCAGAATATCCCTGTCCTCCTCCGAATTGGCAGGGTCATGTCAGGTGTGCAGAGACCTAGGCTCCAAAGGGAGAAGCGGGGGAACATTCCTACTAAGATCTTGAGCCATTAAAAAGAGAAAGTTTCCTGACAGTGGAGCACTGTCACCGGATAGCTAAGAGCAAGATAGCCCTGGAGACACAGAGCTGGGAATAAAGAGAGCGTGAGCAGGCGGGTGGGGAGGAGTGGGGAGAACAAAGAATGAAAACAGCCCCTTCTAAATCTAGGGGAGGCGACTGTGTTTGGGGAGAAATCCAAGGCTGCAGGTATCTAGTAGCTATAGGGCCCACCAGAGGGGAGACGGGGAAGAGGGGGCAAAATCCAGGCCCCCTGCATGATGAAGGTCATTAGCAAAATTCCCATTGACCTCACTGGGGCTGGTATTTCACTGTGGGTGTCAACTTTGCTGTATCATTGGTGCATACTGATGACTTGAGATTTCCAGGTGTGGGGCTCTACTCCTTAATAAGTGTCATCATGTGCCAGTTTGGTCCTCGCCTCATAACACTCCTGTGTTACTCTGTCCCAGGACTCAGAACAAGCCCGCACTCCAGTACACGCTTACTTGAGCTCAAAGCTGGGAACATTTTCTCAGTTTGGGTTTTTATTAACAAGTATTCGTCATTCCTTACATTATTTATTATGATTAAAACAGGATCTTCTAGCTCCAAACACATGTAGCCGAGGCCCATAAAATGCAGTGATATCATTCGTGAAATAAGCCAGGGAAGCTACTGTGGGTTTGGAGAGAATATATGGCGGTATCTACAAACCCCTTGCACTAATTGATGGGTTCTCTATATATCATCCTAGATAAAGGGCTCTTGTGCAGTAAATGCTGATGTTTAGAACATCCTGATAATGTTTTGTTAACAAGAAGATAACAGAAGAGCAAGATACGTTTGTTTAGCTGCCTATAGATAAACCCAATAGCGTCTTTGTTAAGTTTTCATGACTGATGGCAAGCACTAAATGCGATAAATAATACCCCAGATCCTGATTGGGTACTACTCTAATACAAATAATAAATAACAGTGTCGAGTCAGAGAACTGACCTTTTAGTGCATGGGATTGGGGGGTGAGAGTTTTTGATTCCTTATATTGAAGGCTAGTGATTTTATAATATAATATAATATAATAACCCAAAGTTTCTACACCCATACTGATCTTATAAAGATTTTACATACATACACATTTTATATGTAATATACACACTGCATTTCAAATATACTATACACATGGCATATTTATCCATTTATAGCCTAAGATTTTAATAATCCAGTTGTTACTGGCGTGTGTGTGTGGGGGAAAACCTGTCACAAATATTTGGCTGCCTTTTATAAATGACTCTCTACTAATACACCAGGAGAAGTAAGGTAAAGCTTTAAACTAGAGAAAGTGTCTCCCTAGCCACACAGAAGCAAGGAAGAAGATCGTTTACCTCCTTGCAGGCAGACAAGTCTAAACATTAATGTTTCCCCCTAAAGGGAGAAAGCTGAGTCAATGAATGGCTGAAACTCCCTTCTCTGATTTTCTTTAGCTAGGGTGCTTATTATTTCTCAAACCACAATTTGCTAATTGCCAGGTCTGTTGTATAGGACCTGTTACCAAATGAGTGTTGTTATTTAAAGGGTCAAATTGTTTCCTTGACTCATTTCCAGTGCAAGGCTGGGGAGTTGCAGGGTTTTCTGAATGTGTCTGTTTTACCTTCGAACACTTCCACCATCTCCTTTCTGCAGGGTGAATAAGCAGCTCTTCTCTG
The DNA here is from genome assembly GCF_013100865.1 of Trachemys scripta elegans. NCBI lineage: Eukaryota > Metazoa > Chordata > Testudines > Emydidae > Trachemys > Trachemys scripta. Next base: position 11,192,452 of record NC_048298.1, on the reverse strand, counting down.
ACTTGATTGGAACTAAACAGGGAGGGGGAAAAAAAGAGCTGATCACAAGTGACCAGCAGGGGGAGGCATGCCCAGAAAAGACCTGTCCTGAGCCCCCAAGGTTGCAAACACAGCAAGCTTCCGAAGTCAGGCTATGAAGCAACAAAACTCCTTTCATTTGTTGCAGGGGGTTGTAATTATGACAGTCACGACAATGGGATCTTTTACAACAAATCAGTCATTTGCATTTGTTTGATGTGTTTATTTTTGATCTGTTGAATGAATGGACGGGGGAAGTTCACTCCATCCAGGGCACTCACGCTTACCCTCCACCCCAACTGCCACCAGGAGGGATATTAAAGGCCCTAGCAAGCCAGGGGCTAGCAAATTCCCACGCAGAGAATGACAGGAGGTTTACCAAATAGCAAATGGAATACACGCTAAGAAAGGGGAAAATAACTAGTGCCAAATAGCACGGGTTAAAATGTGCCTTCATCACCTTTCTTTTCCAGCACCAAGGTTGGAGGGTGATCAGTAATTTCATTTGGTCAGTTTTTTGGTTTAAGTAAGTCCCTAGATAGCCATCCTCTGTAAGTCTAGGTAGCCCCCTCCTATTTGGGCACCCGGGGTTGGCTCATGAGAAAGCTGGAGCGGGACATTGGGTTTCTGACCTGCTCCTACTTAAGTACCATAGGGCTGACCGTGGCAGTGTTTGGCCCAACTGCCAACAGACTCTGCTAGAGGGAAACCCACTTTGATGATGGGACTTTTTTTTTTTTCCTTTTCAGGTGGTCAGAAGATGAGGGCATTCTTCCACAATTATGTTCTGACCAACTCAGCAGAAAACATTCAAAAAAGGGGCTGCATCAAATGTGCTCCTTTGCTCTGTTTGCAAGAGAACTGGCGGCACGAGCTGACTTTATGTTCCAGCTGTTGAATTACTGGCAGTGGCTAAAGTTAAGATTTCCACATTTCATGTAAAAGAGGCCTCACTCTAAGCCAAACTGGGTCCTTTGGGGTTTTTACACCAGTTGTTAGTCTATTCTTTTCTTTTTACAGAGGAGTGAAGGGCCAGGTCTCTCAGTGGGAGAGAAAAGAGCAGAAAATGACGGCAAAGACACCCAAACTCCTGGGTTCTGAATTGTTTGTTTTAAGCACAAGGGTTATCACTGCTCCCCTCTCCCCAAGGAGATGCTGAAGGAAAGATGCACCCTGTCAGTTCTCATCTCATTATTGAAGCATTCCTCTTCATATATAGCCAAAGCATTAAACATAAAGCACTCTGCCAACCCCTCAAGCCCGTTGGGCAAAGCTCATTCAGTGTGTAATAATGATAAAGATCTCACACTGGGATCCATCTGGATGAAAGATGTTATATCAGAGTATTTAACATCCTGAATCTGTGTGTATATTTTTTTTTTACACACACACACACACTTCCATGCAAAAGTAAAATAGCATTCGTGCAAACACCGACGTTGAGAAAATAAGTTCTCCAAAGTGGAGTTGGTTGGAAAATTTGGAGCTAAAGAAGCAGGGAAATTTTTAAACACAGGTGTTTGCAATGTAAGAAAAAGAAAAAAGAAATTGAATGTTTTCTGCTGAGTTGGTCAGAACATAATTGTGGAAGAATGCCCTCATCTTCTGACCAACTCCACTTAGAAGTCAGGAAGTGCAGTTGTAGGACTGAGAACAAACCTTCCTCTTGTATGGATGCCTTAAATCTCTGGGCTCTCTCTGGGTCTCCTGTACACTTCAAATTTTGGTCAACATAACTATGGCCCTCAGGATGTGAAAAATCCACCCCCCAGAGTGCATAGCTAGCTGAACTAATCCCCAGTGTAGACACAGCGAGATGGATGGCCGAATGCTTCCATTGACCTAGCTACCATCACATGGGGAGGTGGGGGTGGAGTTCCTATAGTGATGGAAAAACTCCTTCGATCACTGTAGATTGTGTCTACACTATGGGGTTATGCCGGGATAGCTGCAGGGTCATAGCTATGCCACTATAGTCCCCATACCGTAATCAGGACCTTAAATTTAAGATTATTTCAATCTCTGGCCTCTCTCATACTGGAGAGATTAAGAGAGGAGATCACACGCTAATCCAGACTCTGGGCCATTCACATTTAAACTCAGAACTTGGAAACCACTAAAGTGGTCTTTTCTCCCCTACCCTCCTCAAATCTTGGCTTGTTTTATAGATCTCGTGGAGACTTTTTAAAAATCCAACCAAGCTTAAGGACTCTATGTGCCCTACTGTATTTTAAGGCATAGAAAATAAAAATCCTATTCTCTCTTGCACTGACAACACACAATAATGATAAAGATTTCATATGCTAAAGCACACGAGGGAAAAGTTAAGGCTGACCTTTCAATTCTGCATTTCCTGACTTCTGAGTGCTTGATTCCTCCTCTCCCCTCCACCCCCCCAGGGAATTTACTTTCAAAATAAAATCAGGAAAAGGGGGGTGAGTCATGAAACTTGTAAGTTCCATGACCTGGAACTATTTGGCTTGACGATACTTTAATCCAGCGAGGCCTAGAATCTTTGCAGGTCACTCACTGGGTCCTGAGAACAGGCCCTGAACCACAGGTACTGCTGCCTATTTGGCCATTTACTGTCCCTCCCCACTCCTCTAAGGCCTGTTGGAGGGGATCAGCTTAGGAGCTGCTCTGTGCCTACACCCATTCTGGCTCAACCTCTAAAAGCTCAGCAGAGGATCTCACCCCATTTCTGAAAGGTCTAAGCAGGTTCCAGAGCCTCGTCTTGGCTGCTATTGTCATTCTACAAAGGCTCCCTCCACTTGGCCTTGTCAACACTAAGTGCTGCTTTTTTAAAAACCTTGTTAGCTAACATTTTAATGAAGTGCTTTTTAACATCAAATCATAGAAATGTAGGGCTGGAAGGGACCTTGAAAGGTCATTTAGTCCAGCCTCATGCGCTGAGGCAGGACCCAGTAACTCTAGACTATCCCTGACAGGTGTCTGTCTAACCTATTCTTAAAATCCTCCAATGATGGGGATTCCACAATCATAGACTTGTAGGACTGGAAGGAACCTTGAGAGGTCTTCTAGTCCAGTCCCCTGCACTCAAGGCAGGACTGAATACTGTCTAGACCTTCCGCTCTCTCTTAGAAGCCTAGTCCAGTGCTTAACTACTCTCATAGTTAGACCATTTTGCCTAATATCTAACCTAAATCTCCCTTGCTGCAGTTTAAGCTGATTATTTCTTGTCCTGTCTTCAGTGGACATGGAGAACAATCGATCAGTGTCCTCTCTATAATAGGCCTTAACATATTTGAAGACTTATGTCCCCACTCAGTCATCTTTTCTCAATACTAAGCAAGCCCAATTTTTTAACCTTTTCTCATAGGTCAGGTTTTTTTAATCTTTTATCATTTTTGTTGCTCTCCTCTGGACTCTCTCCAGTTTGTCCATGTGCTTCTTAAAGTGGGGCACCAAGAACTGGACACGATACGCCAACTGAGGCCAAGTCAACTGGGACAGTTACCTCCCATGTCTTACATACAACATTCCTGTTAATGCACTCCAGAATTATATTAGCCTTTTTCACAGCTGCATTACATTGGTGACTCATATTCAATTTGTGATCCACTATAACACCAGGTAATCCATTAGCACCTAACAGGGTTAACACTTTTAAAACATGTTGGTTGGCCATGGTCAACTGTGGAGAAGACGGGGAGACTGCTCAGATATTCTCAGGCATGATGGTGATGGTGTTACCTTATTTTTGAAAATAAGTCTTGCTAGAGCATGGGACCTTTGTGGGAGAGGGAGCAGGAAGCAGCAGCCGCCCAAACAGGATGATGGTCTTATCACTCTAAAATTCGGTGGAAGGTTTGCTGTCATGGCAGTCTCTGCTTGTTGGTGACCTTCAGTGCTCCAGAACCTGGCCATTTTGCTACTGAACAATCAGCCACAAAGCAAGAGTCAGGCCAAGGCTGATAGTGAAATGTCAATGTAACTCTAACCACCACACCTGCATGAGAAAACTTTGAATAGACATCAAAACAAGTGAATTGGTCGTGTTCTAATGGGCTTGTTCATTAGCTCTCATTGAGAGCTACAAAACAAATCACGTGTCGCAATCAATTCAGCTACTGTTCATACAAGCACAATGATTCTGACTGCAGGGAAATTTTGTTCAAGGCATATGACACAAAAACTATTAAAGGAATTTTTGATGCCGCTGAAAAACTCATCTCTGGACAGAGATTAAACAGACAAACTGAAAACAGCCATTTGTGTGTCTGTCTATAATAATGGTGGCCAGAACTCAAATTAAAACGATACCTTTACTTCCAAAAACTATTAAATATAATTATATTAATTTAACATATTTTTGGTCTGGGAATACATTAAACTGGAGTTCAGGTTGAGTGTAAATATAAGTAATTCAAGGGTAAGAAAATCAAGAATGTTGTAATTTTCCCATAAACATGTGTTATAAACCTGAGAAAATTCAGAGTTAAGGTGAGACTTTTAAAAGAAATCCGAACATGGTAGATATGGATATGAAAAGTGGAAATGCAGCCAAACGACCTTTACTGGTGTCCCGCTGGGGAAAAAATGGAGGGAAAATCAAATGTACTTTTAAAAATCAAGTTTAATATGATCTGGGATCACAAACACTGAAATGCTACTTAATTGTATGGCTATAGAATGGCATCACTTCCAGCAGAGGTTGGTAGCAGCTCATCAGGGAGCCTGCACCTCCATGGGAAATCATTAGATTGAGGCTTTGCCCACCCACAAACTTGCAATGGTTTTAGTTAATCTGACGCAACCTCCTGGGTGAACCCTTATTTTGATGCGAGTGGTTTATTTGACTGGTTCCAGTCAACTTAAACTAACCTGACTCACATCTTAAAGTAAGCCGGTACAACTCTGTATGTTGGCAAATCCTGAATACAATCTGGCCATCTGGGGAAGTTCTAGTGATGACATCTCACTGTGTCACAGAGCTTTGGATGGATCTTTGAAGGGATTCCTGAGGGCTGCACTGATAAAGCTGAGACCGCACATTTAGGCTCAACACACTATATATGCGAGAAGGAATCCTTGATGTTCAGTTAATAATAAGATGCCTACAAAGGTAACACCAGATTTACCAAGCAGGAACATATAGCTCAAATCAGCAACCGACATCACAATTAAAACAGTTAGCTGCAAATACGGATATGAAGGGCCAAAAAAGCAGAATCCAGTTTTTGGATGGTTAACATGTCAGAGATTTACTCTGGTTTTGGATATGGTTGAACTGCAAACGCAAGGCCACTATTTTTACCTAAAGCTTTTCCAGGACTAGAATAATCTGGTTAGTTTAGAGGCCAGTCTGGAAGTCAGAAGCTCTGAATTGTAGTCTCGACTTTGCTACCTGGGACAAATCACATTAGAACGTCTGCCTCATTTTCTCCATTTGTAATACACGTATTAAACAAATTAGTCCTTGGTCATACTAAGCAAGCAATTCTACTGGATTCCCATGCTCTCTACAGGTGGGACTGATGTGAACTATCATAGCTTTAGAGTTCTGAAGCCATTAAACTAACAGAAGGGGTGGGAACAGATCCTTGCCTGGCTGAGGATATAGCAGCTCTCACTGCCGCTAACCATCAGTTAATTTGTTGCAATGAGTTGGTAGCAATCATAAAGAATTACTCAATGGAGCCCCAGTTCTATGGAGATATCTGCTATCATACTACATTCAACACCCAGTTAAGAAATGTTCTTTTCTTCAAAAAGGTATGACTCACAATAGAGCCCACTCCAGGACACCGAAAAGCTCCAAAGGTGTCTCTCCAGAAGATGACTAATTGTAGTCAGTTGTGTTTCACACAAAGGAAACCTGCAGGTCTCAGACTAGTAAACGTGTGCTACTGGCAATCTCTCACAGCAGCAGCAGCAGCAAAGAAATAAAGTTTTGATAATGATAAGGACACGTCATAGCAGACATAAACAGCTAAATTGTACAGTCATCCCAGAAAATTAAAATAGCTAGGGGGAGAAAAAGTTACGAGCACACAACTCAAACCGCTTGTGCAACATATGAAGCCAAATCTGGATTCATGCCAGAATTCCAAGCAACAACATTCTGTAAGTGTGTAACTTCACAACCAACATAGGCAATCCAAAAGTTGCAGAGAGCGCAAAGAGAAATAATGCAATCAGCCAGCCATTTAACCATGGCTCTGGTAAAGACAGACCTGTCGGACCAACGTCAAGTGAAATGAAAAGTTGGATGGACTTCAAGATCTGCAGCCAGTTGCAGATAAAAGCCTGGGGACTTTTGGTAGCCTCAAACTTGCAAACCAAGGTCTTGCAACGATGGGCATTCGGGCGTGGGAAAAATTTGGCAGGATGATGAAGTCATTAAGGTGGAGCTCTGTCACCACCTTGGGAAGGAATCTTGTCTGAGTCCGTAGTGCCATCTTATCCTTGCAAAATTTAGTGTAGGATGGATCAGTCACTAGACCCTGAGGTTCCCTTGCTCTACAAACAGAAGCCACAGCCACTGGAAAGAAAAACTTTCCATGCAAGAAACCTGAGCTGGCAGGAATCAAATGGCTCTGAAAGAGGCTTCAGTAGCTTAGGTAGACCACAATGATAAAACACAAGGAGCTTCTGGACTTGAAAGGGGGATTTGAAACACAAAAGGCCCCTCATGAACATGACCACTGTGTTAAGTAGAACCTGCCCCGCCCTTGAACACGGGCACCAAAAAAATAAAATAGAACCTATATTAACTCTGATGAATTAAAAGCCAAATTTTCAGAGGTGCTGGGCACCTGCAGATCCCATCCACTTGAGCTGGAGTTGTGGGTACTGAGCCCTTCTGAAGAGAATCAGGTCCTATATGTGCAACTTAGACTAAGACAGGTGAAGGGGAACGCCACTTGACAATTATTTGCTTCAGCAATCTCCAATCCACAGGGTCTTTTAGCAGTTGGCTCATCTTCTGGGATCATTCTCACCCTTTCCTTGCTAAGTGAATAGTGACCAGGAAAATCCTTGCTGACCACTGCTTGAACTGAGAGCAATACCAGCACCCCACTGCTTGTTGTTGAATAACAATGATCTGAGGTTCATCTGAATTGGAGCCACCATTTGGGATACACAGCCCCTGAATGCATATCGCATCTTCAGGCCTGCCTTCATCTCCAGAGCATTTGTGATGTTTTAGGTTCTTTCACGAAAACAAGTGCTCTGCCTACATCAGTTTTCTATTGCAGCAGTGCCTATAGGCCCCAAATCAGGGCCCCATTGTGCTGGGCACTCTGCAAACATTGGGCTGGACACAGGATCATTGTTCAGGCTGAACGCCATTTTGCACTTAAATATATAAAAAAATAGCACATGCTCCAAAGAGCTTTCAGTATAAACTAAAGACAAGACTCGAGGAGAAGGTATAGAAATAGATGCACAACCCCTCTCCCAAACTAACAAGAGATTTTGATGGATCCATAACCGGCCTTGTGCATAGTCACTATCATTGGGTAGTTTATCATGGGCATCATGGCACACTTGAGTCATCAGAAGCGATTGAAAGGACAGCCATGGCTTTGTGAATTGATTTGAGGAGGGTGTTTCCCTGCAAACCAAGCAGCGGGGAAGAAAGTAACTGAGAAGGAGAAATGGACAGCAGAGACCACAATTATTGCCTGGGCGGAAGGGCTGGTTCAATGCCATCCTAGGGCTTCTCCATCCTAGGCAGGATGTGGCTATGGTAACTAGAAATTAGTATCTACATTGTAAATTGTTCACTGAGCGAGAGCTTCTCCATGGGAGTCCATCAGCAGATGGACTGATGCATCTGAAAGGACTGTAGCTGGGCTCCCCAAATGTTGTCTCCTAAGGAGTGTTATGGATACCAAACAATAAGGAGGCCAGTAAGCCCAACATGCAGTGACCAATGACTGAAACATGCTGGGTCTGGCAAATTCTTTATAGTCGGCCCATGGTCATCCTGGAAAAAAGGAAAGCTGATTTTGAGACAACAGCATCCACAAGGACGGGTGCCAGTGATGTAAGTGTGTTGAAGCCTTGAAATGTGGCAATTCAAACGTAGCAGGAGTTGGCCTGAAATGGAGCAGGGACTTCTATGATAGTCAATGCCCAGCTGGGTTGCTGGATGCTGAAGCAAAGACTTGTCCATTGAGATCTTCTGGGTTGACTTGGCACTGGGCTTAGTAGACGCTTCAGGGAAGCACTGTCTGCTTTTACAATGCTCTCACTTAAGTACCTAGCAACTGAGAGTGCTATCTCATAGATTACACAGCCAACAGAGCCACAAAAGACAGTGATCATGCTCATCTGTGAGGGATATATTTTGACAGACCTCACAGAAGCAACTGAAGGCAACAAGCGGCTTTTCAGACATGCCTCAAAAAAAAAAAAAAAAACAGCAGTGGAAGATAAAAGCATCACCAACTAAAATAAGAGCTCAGTCCTACCTGCCTTATTCCACACAAAGTATCTGAATAAACAGATCTGAAGCAGCAGGACTGATGGATACAAATCCTGAGGAAACCTGGTGGAAGATGTCCAGGTATAATCTGAAAAGACACAGGATTCCACTACCAGCAGCAGTGAAAATGGAACTAACAATGCACCCACTGATGAACCGGTTCAGACACAGAGTTCTAAAGCGAGGCGAGTTCCTAACAGTCACACAAAGCGGGGGCCAGGAGGCATGGGCATATCTAACCGAATACTGTACCCACAGGAAGCTTTGGGCATCCATCGCAAATTTGAGATCAGGCGTTAGGCACTGTACAAACACATAGTAAGAGCCAGTTCCCAACCCTGAGGTGTTTACAAGCTTAATAGACAAAACACAGAGTGGGGAAAAGGAAGTGTTATGCTTTGTCCCGGGGTGTCCACCCCACACAAGGCCTGAAGGGGTTAAGGTGGCCAGGCAGGCCAATTATCTGTCCAGGCTGCACCTGGAGGAAGAGCCAAGGAGCAGGGATTAATTAGATGAGGCTCAGCTGGATGGGAACAGGAGGGAACTGTACAAAACCCAGAAGCTGAGAGCAGCTAGGAGCTGCAGGGAAAGGAGTCTGCAGTCACTCCCCGGGAAAATGGAGGTGTTTTGGGGACTACAGAGGGTAGTTTACAGTTACTGCCTGGGAAGAGGGAGTTTGGGCTGGCAAACCCAGAGAAAGGAGAGAGCCGGAAAGGCAGCAAGGTATAGAGTATCCAGATCTTGTCTGCTGCTGAGAGAGTCCCTGGGCTGGAACCCCAGGTAGAGGCATGCCCAGGTTCCCCTACCAGTAATGGAGGAAGTGACATAAACCAGGCAGAGGAGAGCAGACTGCCTGGGACAGTTTGCCCCAAAGGCTTTGTTATTCCAGAAGAGGAGGATGCACAGTGACCTGGCCGGAGGGCCAAGTTGCTAAGATGCTCCTGAAGTTGCAAAGATGGGTGGAGAGACTGCCAGAGGATGGTGCAGCACCTCTGGAAGGAGCTAATCTGCAGACCCACCAGGAGGCACCCTAGCCTTGTGGGCTCCAGGACATCCCCATTTTATAGATGGGGAAACTGGGGAGCAGAGAGATTAAGTGCCACGGTCACCTGTAACAGAGGCAAGGATGAAGTCGGATTTGCTGAGTGCTATCCTTCCTCCTCTGTAGTCACTACTAAAAGAGAACATTTACCAGCAATCACCACGTTTCGTATTAATACAGAGCTTGTCAGTAAATGACTGAAAAATAAATTTGGATTAAAAATGGAAATAATTTTGTGCAATCCCCTTCCCACTCCTATTTTCTTTCCAGCTCTCGTATCAGGAAATATTATGGCGGTGCTGCTGCATTATTTGGCTCCCACAGATAATGCAGAACATTCAACTGAAAAATCTAGAAGTTTAATAAAACAAATATTGATTGGCCCTGAACATGTGGAAGGATGACCCTGGCAACACACCCGCTCACAGGAATCAGTTGAGTTTTCTTATTAGCAGAGCCACTGCAGTTAACAGTTGTGTATCCGAGGCCTGGTCCACACTTACCCCCCATTTCAAACTAAGGTACGCAAATTCAGTTACGTTAATAACGTAGCTGAATTCAAAGTACCTTAGTTTGAATTTACCGCGGGTCCAGACGTGGCAGGCAGGCTCCCCCGTCGATGCCGCGTACTCCTCTCGCCGAGCTGGAGTACCGGCATCGACGGCGAGCACTTCCGGGATCGATTTATCGCGTCTAGACAAGACACGATAAATTGATCCCAGATCGATTGCTTACCGCCGGACCCGGAGGTAAGTGTAGACCTACCCTAAGACCTCTTGCACACAACCCACTACCAGCACTGGGTTACAACAGTACAGTGGTCCAACAACCTGCCCTCACACATCTCACAAGAACAGTAACCAATGACTGAGGCTTAACAGCTCGTGATATAATATGTTGTCAAAACTACATTTTAAAGGGACATTGCCGGGCAACGGTTTTTATTTTATAAAACAAATCCCCTCACATTTTATATTATTAAAACTGAAGTTTAAAAATCAAATTCAATTTTCACTAGTCAGACTGGTTATTTTTTGTAGCCTCCCCCCAGTTTAGGCAATACAATAGGCTTGTAAATTTAATTTTTTTTTTAAAGTCAGTTTCTGCTGATTTTGCTTTCAGGTTTCCACATCATAGCACAACACTGAAAAATGCTTCAATTGACAACAGAGCAGGGAAATATCGACTCATTAGTAACAACTTTCAATTTGAATTTTTAAAAGGATCATGGGAAATTTTCTGCTTACATTTCCCCAATAGCTTTGTTTTACAAAGCCTGTACGGTGGGCAACATTTTGACACCCTATTAAATCTCGAGCAATGCTTCATTGCTAATAACACAATCATTATTTGTATAAGGTACAAACGCAGGTACAAATACACAATATCTCTGTGCCCACTGTAGTCTTGTGTTTATGTGTCAGCCCTGAGTGTTTATTCATCAGGCACTGAAAAAAATGAAATAATATTTTACATACGTTTCCAGGAACATAGAACTTCATATTTCCAGGCTTAAAAATCAATGTTCCAGGAAAAGCAAAATGAATCCTGGGGGATTTAAAGTAATTGTAAAAGTAATCACCTTCATGTACAAAAAGCCCAGTCCTCAAAAGGTATAAACAAATATAGCTCCATGGACTCCAATGGATCTATGTCACTTTACACCAACTGCGGATCTGGCCCAAAGACTGCATCCCAGGGACAGTTCTATGAAGAATCACAGCTGCATCTTGGCTTGTCCCAAGTGAAAGAGCCAAATAGCCAGTTGAAAAATTTCATATTTAAATGAAATGCCTCAGCTTACATCAATCAGGTACAAGCCGTTAGGCTGTCTTAAATCTCCCATTACAGCATCCTCTGCTGTACTCCACACATGGATTAATAGATGCTTTATACTTTTTAGGTTACAGCTGATCCAAGATTCCAAAAGAAGAAAGAGAGTTTCCTAAATAGAATGACTGACACAATTGTGAAGAGAGACTTTATTCAGAACATTATCTAATTCATTCTACAGTCAAGGAAACTCAGCTACTTTGAGACAAACTTCTAAAGAAAACTGCTATGAACTAAAGAGATTGGCCATAAAACTATTAGTATTGAAAACTTAGCCAGCATGCCTTTAGAGAACTTCATTCATTAACATTCTTTCTGGCAAGGTTTCCATATATCAGTGTTCATTTTATACTTTAATTTGGTTAGTAGGTCTTTGTTTAATCGTTCTATTGAAAGCAGAACAAAGAAGGTTTAGGTGATACAGTGAAGTAATGCTATATATTTTATCTCTGGAAAGCCCAGGACAAAATCACAAGCTCTGATACCCTCAATTTTTTTTCTCCTTCCAGGACATTTGGAATCACATATCAGCTGAGGAGCATAAAGATCCTCACTCTACTTAACTGCAGACACCTTCAGAAGAGAAACACCTTGTCAACCATAGAAATTATGCTTTGCGTGCTACATACACTTCTGAAGTTAGATTATCTGAGTAAAAGAACATCTCCATAAATCCCCTTCAATAAAATTGCTAGGCAAGGCATTTTCTTCATACAGGCTTTTCCATAAGATCTTGCTACTAGGTCACAGATTTTTCTGGGTGCAAAAATGTGATTATACAGTTAATGAGTGTAGTTAATTACAAACATCCTGGGAGCTAGTTTTTCAGGATTCTCCACTAGCTTTCAGGCACATCTTATATTACTGGTGAACACACTACACACCTTAAATATTTCTGTGTGACTTCATTCAGTTAGAGAGCCAAAAAGTGGGTCTTTAAAGCACAAAAGGGCAGGTTCTCAGCTGCTGTAAAATGGAAAAGGCTCTGCAGATTTTCATCATATTAGCTCCTGGCCCAGTACCGACAGTGAGATTCAATAGGTTTTTTTCCTACTACAACTTTTATAAAGTTTTCCTTAATTTTACTCTTAGTATTCGCTGCAGTGGCTTAAATCTATTACTTGTTCTGATTTACTGATTAATGGAAAAAAGAATACCCCGTCTTGTTTTTTACATATATGTAGAGTTCTCTCTGTCTTCTCTATGCACTGAAAAGTCTTTCCTCATAGGTCTTTACTTTCCAAGCCTTTGGCTAGGTTTATTACTGTACTCTGAACAGTGTAATTGACAAGACAGAAACTTGTCCTCTAAAGACAAAGACCAGCAAACTTTCCTTTTGATAAAGCCTTCCCAACGTTAACAGGCATGACATTCACCACATGGACACCTCTCCATCAAAAGTAATAAAATTGAAAGCCCCAAAACCACAAGAAAAAAAAAATCAAACCACAAAACACAGCAGAAAAGACTCCCAAAACAAACAAACATACAGATCAAACACCCAACTAAAAAAAAATAACTTACCTCACACCATCGGAGTTTCTATACCCTGAAAAGGGGTAATAGCCAGAAATTCCATGAGGTCTATTTGAGACTTTGCTATTGTCAATCTCTTACATGGAAGGAATTAAAATAATCCACTCAGGTGTGGACTATAAAATACTAATGTAGGTAATTTTAAAATGGCCACTCAACAGCAGTCAGATGGTAGCCACTTTTGGATCCTGATTCTTCTCTTACAACCAGTACTAATGCCCTTGACTTCTGATCTATTCCAGCGCAAGTGAAAGGAGAATCGGACTGCTCATTTCTACTGTCCAAGGCTGGATTCAACCTTGTGACCTGGTGAAAGGCTTCATCTCCCCTTCCTAATCCCATGAGCCATTCAAGCCTCCTGATAATGATTCTTTGGTGATATTACTGCAAAGATAATTTATTAAAAAAAAATGACCCGAGTTTAGGAAAACAACCCTGAAATAGCAATGGACAAACCCGCAAATTCCTGAAATGCAAGAGAAGTGGCAAATGTGAGACTTTTCCATTTGTATCTCAGTTGCATAATTTAATCATTTAAATGTGGGAAGTTCTGATTCACCGAACACAGGGGGAAATTGATAAACAAGTTATCAAAAGCTAAGTTCTTTATTGTGCAACCAAAGCAAAGAGGACCAAAGACAGTATATTTTGTGTGTGTCTATGATACAGGAAAAACAAGAATAAGTTTTAAAACATCGAATGATCCAAAGTTAGAAATTAAAACCAAGAACAGTCTTGGCTAATGTGTTGACTGGTAATTAGGAATAGAATATAAATGAGGTGGCATGGAACACAGAAGGTAACAGTGCACTTTTAATAAACCAATTTCATCCATATCTCCACTGATTTGCAATTTAACAGTCATATCAGGAAAACCTAATTTCTTTACCTAGACAAGATGTTTTAAAAAACATGACTAATTCATTCTCATTAATATCAATTGAGATGGCATTTTAAAAAAGTAATTTGTAATATCTGTGCAACAGGTTAAATGTTTGCATTCTAAAACTCAAGATGCTTATCACTGTACAGTCCAGAGTAGAAGCACCCGAAAATTAAATGACGATGGCTGGATTTACCCTATAGCTTTTGAAACATAAGGCATGATATTTAAAATGACAGGTTTCAGAGTAATTTATAATTTAAAATGTAATGCTATATACTTGATTTACTCTCAGACACACTGTACTAAAATATCTCATACTGTCACCGTTTTGTGGCATTCTAGAGAATTATTCCTTTGTTTAAAATGGAGAATAAAACATACAGTTCCATAGCATACTTTATTTGTCTTTGCAAGGTAATACTGATTAAAAGATACACTAAAAGAAAACATCACAACAAACACAAAATGGCATAGTATGCTTTCTAGTCTTTCTGGAATACGAACGACACTTCCTTTTTCTAAATGCGAGCGCAATCATTTTGACAAACACAGAAACACTTGCAAATAAAAGGATCAGCTCCAGCTACAAATTAAAACTCAATTGCTACCGTTAAAACTGCTAGATCCCATTGCGTAAGGTCCCGATTCAGAAAGACACTTCAGTACCTGTCTCACTATGCATAAGAACAGTCCCAATTCCATGCACTGGGATTATTCCCCTCTTAGAGTTACGCATGTCCGTAAGTACCTTCCTGAATCAGGGCCTTAAGCAGAAGGTTGGTTGGTTGGTTTCATTAGTGGGCCGCCTGGAAAGCTCCTTTTGGGGTGGGTCTATCACAATCCTTTAAAGCCACAGTAATGGCCATAAATCATACAGAATTTTCATACCTGCTAGGATTAGACACTCAAAAAACCCCAAACCCATAAACCTTAAAAAAAAAAAAAAAGAATTTTATAAATATCAGGTATTTACACGAGAGAACATCTTTTAATGAGAAGTGTTTTTACACGCTGATGAAATATACAAGCAATGAAAAGGTACACTGACAATGACTAAAAACAAAAAGTATAAAATATATTACAGGTCTACCGAAAACAATTCACATGGAAGAAAAAAAACAACTGACACAATAGAAACTTTCTTTTAAAAAATAGAAGATATTTCACAAAAGCTTGAACATGTTTATTTTATGTTAGTACTAAAAATCAAGGAAAAAAGCTTCATATATTCTTATCACAAAAATATTTACCAGCCACTTTTTTTATCTTCATGTTATGATTATCTGGCTATGCAGGGATAGAGCTTTGAAAACTGTATTCTGACTACAGAAATCATTCCAGTAGGTCTCCTTAGATTACAGTTACTGCAATTTACATATTTCTCCTCTCTTTTAACACCTTAATGCAAAGGCTCAATAAAAACAAATCAAAAAGGACAGAGGAGATATCTTTATTTACAACATTTGTCATTGCTGCTGCTGATCTGCAAGAGTGGGAGCTGTATCGTTAACTATTTAACCCTCGGTATCACTCTGTGAGAGTTTCCTTCAGTAAGTGAAAGCCAGTGACAGAACATACTAAAATCTAAACCACTGGGGCTCACGCACAGTTTGGAAAAAACAACAGTCCAGAACGGACAGTGTATTTTTGTTCCTGATTCATTCAGGAGTCAATCCATAAATCCTGATGACGGATGATGAGGCAGAAGCACAATAAATCCGTCTACCAAGGAGTCAGGGCAGAAGTGCTGAAGCGACTGTATGACTTAAATTCACCGCGAAGACTTCAGTGTGCTCTGTGCTTCCGCTTCTTATGTTTTTTATCTTTCTTTTTGCTGGCACACTTAGAACAGAACCATTGCATTTCTTCTGGGGGTGCAGCCGTAATTCCAACACAAAGCCTATAAATTTGACAAAAAACCCACAAGGTCTCAATAAATCAACATGTTACTTTTCTTTCTTATCCATACTGGATGAACTTTTCAGATAGGAAACAGAATCTGACTAAATTTTTTAGCCCCAAATCCCATAGCTTGGAAATGTAAACCTTCTTGTTTTGAAGCAATGAATTTCTTAGAATGCCACTTAGATAAGAAACTTTTTTTTTTTTTGGTAAGATAATAAGAGACGTCTACTGCTTTTGGGTGTAATAGGCCAGATTTTAAAAGATGCCACATCATCGTTTAAATCATTTGTGGAAAAGCCTTTTGATTTTGTTTAGCTGTCTCACAAAAATACCTATAAAGTGATTCACTTTTTTTTTTTTTTTAAAAGAGAATGTGTTTCAAAATGTGCTTTTTTCATATAATAAGCCCATAACTTGAAACTTTATAGCTATGTTCATGGTGTTTACTGTCCTGTTGTTCTTAGAGTACGTACCTGTATCTGATATTATAACAGTTTCAAAACTATTAGTACTGGTTTTAGCAGAACATTTTCCTATGAGTTCTAATGGAAACAAATAAAAAAGAAATGTGGGCACCCTTACAACTTAAAATTTACTTTTGCAAACTTCCAAAGTAACAAAGATAAAAGTAAAATCTTCCAAATTACTAGTTGAAATGAAAAGGAACTGCCAAATACAATTCTAGCTTTTTGTGAATAACCAGGTGGTTTCTAGGACAGCAGCAAGGTGTGAAAGAATGGCACAAAAGAAGAGGTTACAACAACTTACCAGTGATACCAATCATCACAGTCATCACAGCCTATCATTGGACTGCCATCGTCAGCTTTGTTGCAGCCAGGACAGATCCAGATCTGGTTACCCCATTCATCTCGGATCTGGTATAAAAAGGGAGAAAAAAGTTGATTCTTTTTAATGTCAAGTCAGCAAACATAACTGATTTTCTTAAAGTGACATTTCCTGTTTATCAGTCAAAGCTATCTAATGTTCACTCTACTCCTGGAAAGTATATCTAAGAATACTCTACCCACAAGTGCTTGGCAATACCATTCTAATTGATTTTGCTATACTGGATTCAGATGGTAAAAACAAACACAGTTTTACAGTGCTTTGTAAACCAGTAAAGCCAGTTAAACCACTTGACCCAAGAGAATAGTCATTCACTTATAGCAATCATCATGGCTTAACAGTACAGATTCTTAGCTGTTGATACCCTCCCAGTGATCTGAAGACTGATTTCTTTTTTAATTTTACACTGCTTATGGATGGAACCATGGTAGCCCCTTGCATAAGATAATAGTCTTACACGTATGTAATAAATACAGTGCAACGTGCATATATTGCCTTATTACTTATTAGCCAAACTCAACTAGCTGATAAGATCAAGGATATAAAAAAGTTGTTACTGAGTAACTTTCCATTCCTTTTATGACATTGATATCACAGTACAATTTACTAAAGGGTAAATGCAATGAGAAAGGCAGATCATTTACAATATTAAGCAATTGTTTACTAAATTCATCTCATTCAATGCCTTCTGATGGATTTTTTGGGGGTATTATTTCCAGTTTAAACCACATTACAATTTTTAAATTTCAAGATTGTTTCATTAAATAGGTCTTTTGTATTGTTTGGTAAAATCTAAACATTCACAAAACCAATTTAATAAAATGCAATTTAATAATAATAAGTTCATATGCAACTGTCAGAGGATCTACACTGATTTAATCCCTTCTGTGATTTAAGAGTATTTAGAACAGGACTTCATGTATTTTCCTTTCAATATTTGCTAGAACACATGGTCATATATCCTGTATAGTACAGAGAATAACTTTTCTTGTTACCTGCAAGAGGTTTATAAGGATGACATTAAAAGTAAGTAGGTTAAAAACAACAAAGGGTATTAAAAAGAAAAACTAAGCACATTTTGGTCTGTAAATCTCAAATCACCATCCAAGGAAATCAGTGAAAATGAACAAGGGCTGCATTCAGTTTATAATTCATGACTGACATCTCTTAGCTTCTAGGAAAGCCCTGTAGTTTTTTGTCATTCAAAACTAGATGGCAGAAAGCACAGGAAAATATGATGCAGGGCGCTATTCTACACTGACAGTGAGCTGGAGTTTGGTTTGAATGATCTTGGATTGTAATGATCATTCAGTTCTATGTATCAAATCTTACTCTGCAAAGTCATTTCGTGTTGGTGCAAAAATGTTTGCTCCTCATGTAAACTGACTGTTGGGACTTTTGGATGTTAGGGTCACACAAAATATTTTCTCTGAAGGAATCAAAGCTAAGAAAGAATCACACACCATCACTCGGCTGCAAACAAACCATGCTACAGCCTACGGGAATGCAGATTACAACCAATTATAACCTGGCTGACCAGTCTTGGCAATAAAATGCCTAGCAAAAGTAGCACTGCCCTTCCAAGATAGGCACTAATTCTTTGTAGGTGTTTAATCTGGGAAGTTCACTGTTTTCTTATATGAATCACCACTGCGATCACCTAGTTTGACCTCCTGTATAATACAGGCCATAAGATTTCTCTGAATTAATTTCTGGTTGAACTAGGACACACCTTTTAGGAAAACACCCAATCTTGATTTAAAAATGGCCAGTGATGGAGAAATCACCACAACCTTTGATAAGTTATTCCAATGGTTAAATACTCTCACTGTTAATAATTTGTACCTTATTTCTAGTCTGAATGTGTCTACTGTCAACCTCTATCCACTGGATCTTGTTATATTTTTGTCTGCTACATTGAAGAGCCCTCTATTATATCCATGTAGGTACTTCTACATTGTGATCAATCTCCTCTTTGTTAAATTAAAAAGATTAATCCCCTTGAGTCTTGCACTATAAAGTATGTTGTCTAATCCTTCAATCATTCTCGTGGCTCTTCTCTGAACCCTTTCCAATTATCAACATCTTTCTTGACCTGTGGACACCAGAACTGGACACAATATTCCAGTAGCCTAATACAGAGGTAATATAATCTCCCTACTCCTACTTGATATTCCCATTTATACATCCAAGGATCACTTTAGCTCTTTTAGTCACAGCATTGCACTGGGTACTTATGTTCATCTGATGATTCACCATGACTTCAGAGTCAGCACTTCCCAGAATAGAGTCCTCCATCATGTAAGTGCGACCAACATTCTTTGTTCCTAGATATATGACTTTACATTTGGTTGTATTAAAACATGTATTGCTTGCTTGTGTCCAGCTTACCATGTGATCTAGATCACGCAGTATCAGTAACCTGTCCTCTTCATTATTTACAACTCCCCCAATCTGTCTCATCTGCAACTTTTATTAGTAATGATTTGTGTTTTCTTCCCGGTCATTGATAAAAGTGATCAGTAGTGCAGTGGTTTTCAAACTTTTTTTTCTGGTGACACAGTTGAAGAAAATTGTTGATGCCTGCGACCCAGTGGAGCTGGGGATGAGGGGTTTGGGGTATGGAAGGGTCTCAGGGCTGGGGCAGAGGGCTGTGGTGTGGGGCCAGGAATGAGGGGTTCAGGATGTGGGAGGGTACTCAGGGCTAGGGGTGCAGGCTCTGGGGTGGGGCCAGGGATGAGGGGTTTGGAGTAAGGAGGCGGCTCCGGATTTGAGGGGGCTCAGGGCTGGGATAGGAGTGCGGGAGGGGGTCAGGGCTTTGGGCTGGGGGTGCAGGCTCTGGGGTGGGGATGAGGGGTTTGGGATGCAGGAATGGGCTCTGGATTTGGGGGGGCTCAGGGCTGGGGCAGGGATTGGGGTGCGGGGTTACCGCGGGCGGCTCCCGGTCAGTGGCGCAGTGGGGGTGCTAAGTCAGGCTTGACTGGCACCGCGGACTGCGCTGAGCCCCGGAAGCGGCCAGCAACAGGTCTGTCTCCTAGGCGGAGGCACGCAAGCGGCTCTGCGTGGCTGTCGCCCGCAGGCACTGCCCCCCCCCCCCCAGCTCCCATTGGTCGAGTGTGGAGCAGCTGCTTAGGGCGGGAGCAGTGCACGGAGCCCCGTGGGCCCCCCACCTAGGAGCCGGACCTGCTGCTGGCCGCTTCCGGGGCACAGTGCGGTGTCAGAACAGGTAGGGACTAGCCTGCCTTGGGCAGCACCACCGATGGGACTTTTAATGGCCAGGCTGGCGGTGCTGACCAGAGCCACCGCGACCCAGTGCCTTACATTCCTGGGTTGCGACCCACAGGTTGAAAACCGCTGCAATAGTGTATAGCCAAGAACTGATTCCTGCGGGATCCCACTAGAAACATGCCCACTTAATGATTCTCTGTTTACAATTACATTTTGAGACCTATCCATTTAATGTGTGTCATTTTGCACTGTTTTAGTTTCTTAATCAAAATGTCATGCAGTACCAAGTCAAAAGCCGTGCAGAAGTCTATGTATGTTACATCAGAACTATTACCTTTTTCAACCAAGTCTGTAATCTCATCAAAAAAGATATCAAATTAGTTTGACAAGATCTATTTCCCACAAGCGTATGTTGACTGGCATTAATCATATTATCCTCTTTTACTTCTTTATTAAACTGAGTCACGTATCAGCTGTTCCATTATTTTGCTTATGATCAATGTCAGGCTGACAGGCCCATAACATCCCGGGTTATCCCGTTTAATATTGATGCAACATTAGCTTTCTTACAGTCTTCTGGAATTTCCTCATGTTCCAAGACTTAATGAAAATCAATATTAACAGTCTAGAGAGCTCCTTGGCCAGCTCTTTAAAATTCTTGAATACAAGTTATCTGGACCTGCTGATTTCAAAATATTTAACTTTAGTAGCTCTGTTTAACATCCTCCTTAGTTACTGTTGGAATGGAAAGTATTTGATCATCTGATATGACTACACTATCTGGCTTTTCCCAAACAGAAATATTTATTGAACATTTCTGCATTATTATTTACAATTCTGCCATTTCCATCTATTAATGGACTATTACTGTTGTTAGGATTTCTTTTGTTCCTAGTATACTTGGGCATCTCCTTAATGTCTTTAACAATGCTGGCCATAGTTTTTTCCTTGAGTCCTTTTGCTTCCCTTATAAATTTTCTACAATTCCTAGCTTCTGATTTATAGTCATTACTATCAACTTCTCATTTCTTCCATTTGTTATATATATATTTTTAATATCTGATTTCACTACCCCCTAAGCCAGGTTAGTTTTTTTAACATTCTTTCTTGATAGTGGCTTTTGAGCATCTAGTAAAATGTTCTTAAGCAGTTGCCAATTATTCAAATTTTCCTGATTGTAATGGGAACACTCTAAGGAATATCCAGGTTTTAACCCCACCTGAGATATAGCAAGCTCACAGCACATGGTGGATTGGCTACAAGCTATATGCAAGAAGTGTGCAGAGCTTCAGAGTTGCACAAGTATCTGCAACCTTGGTACACCGATAAAAAAAATTAGTAAATAATAGTGTACTGCACAAATTGAAAATTACTGCTACGTGCTAATTCTAACGTCTGCTATGTGAGGGGTTCTTTTCCTCACTGAAGGCTAGATCTATGGCAAGCATTAAAAAAGAATCTGAAAGATCTCAACGAGAAAAATATTCATGCTCAGACAACTAGAAAATATCCAAATGGAACTATAGTAGACGTTCCAGAAGAGAGACAAATTTGGCTGAGAATAAGCACAAGAAATTTCTGTACAAACAATTTTTTGAATAAGTTATCAACCCCTGAAAATAGGTGCATAAAGAGAAGGGGTTGTATACATGTGACTAATACATAACACTGTATTAGCACAGCACCTTTACTTTGAAAATGAAAAGTCGTCATGAAGAAGAATTCTCAAAAGATTGATCTCAAAAGCACTAAGACACACATTGAAGTATATCACATACCACGTAGGTACTGACAGTCTCCGTCACCACACTTCTGACCGGCGCTTTGGAGCCTCCTGCTGCAGAGACCGCAGGAGAAGGTGGTGGAATTAGAGCAGGCGAGATGGTAGCTTGTGGAGGAGGAGGAGCTGGAGCAGGAGGAGGGGTCACGTGGACAGGAGCTGGTAGTGGGGATGGCACGGGTGGTGGTGTTTTGGGCCGATTCACAGGAGTAGATGGTTTAGCCTCTGGGGCTGACACCACTTTGCTGATGACTCTGCCAGACAAAAAAGACAGACACAGACGAGTTGATGTAAAACAGTAAAATGTTATTGGCTAAATATAAGAAAATACAAAATAGACAATTCACTTTGCCTTTCAAAAAGGTTGCTTCAGCACAGCATTAGGACAATTTTCATTGCACATCGCTGCCTATCAAACAGGTTGAAATAGACAACCATTACAAACTGAACATCAGTGCAGGACACAGCCACAACTGCTCTATAGCTCACTGTATAGAAATACTCTCTGTGGCTTTACAGAAACTAAGCTCGCTACAGAAATTGAGATTCTCAGTTAGGGGGAAACATTAGAAAGGGAAGTTAATCAGCTGTGGGCAGCACTGATTTTAATCTTCAAGCTGAGGGACAATACCACTCTCTAGGAGTCTACATTAGAGGTTTTACAAATATTTGAAAATTTGGTACTTCTTTTTTCAAATGTTTATAGAATGAGTGCTGGTTTTAGTCAAGATAAATAAATGAGACCCACACAATATTCTTAGCGGCTAGCATTTACTGCTACCTTCTTTAGTAGTTGAAGTAGTAGACAGGATGTGGTTCTAATAAATATACAGTAGGCAACAATCTTGCAGAGGCAGGGGGGATGGACTAGATCAGGGGTAGGCAACCTATGGCACGAGTGCCGAAGGCGGCACGCGAGCTGATTTTCAGTGGCACTCACACTGCCCGGGTCCTGGCCACCTGTGTGGGGGAGGCTCTGCATTTTAATTTAATTTTAAATGAAGCTTCTTAAACATTTTAAAAGCCTTATTTACTTTAAATACAACAATAGTTTAGTTATATATTATAGACTTATAGAAAGAGACCTTCTAAAAATGTTAAAATGTATTACTGGCACGCGAAACCTTAAATTAGAGTGAATAAATGAAGACTCGGCACACCACTTCTGAAAGGTTGCCGACCCCTGGACTAGATAATCTGATTATTATAGAGTAAAACTTGATTATAATGCTCTAGGAGTGCATGACACTTTACAGAAAGACTAAAGACAAGGTTGCTGGTGTAAGAATCTTACAACCTACGTTAGAAACAAAGTAACGTTGAAACAGAAAGATGGTATCATGAAAGGGAGGGGTGGTTCACGCAAAAAAGGTTACAAGACTGCCTGTTTTCACAAGGGCACATCTTAGAACATTTCTTTAATTAATTTTTACTTTGCAAGGTTAGTATGGGAATGTGGGCCACTGCTGGAGAGACTGTGCAAAGAAGTAGGTTTTGAATAAAGAAGGTCACATGGCATATAGGATCAAGGTGAGCATTTCAGGAATAGGGGGAAGCAAGGGAAAACGGAAAGGAGATGCTTGTGAGTGAATACAAGAGGGTCACGTAAAGGGAAGTAGAATCAGAGCAGGGCAGTGGCTAGAGACAAGAGACAAAGGGTGAAATCCTGGCCCTATTGAAGTCAAGGGGAGTTTTGCCATTGACGTCAACGGGCCTACAATTTCAACAAAAATGCAGACAAGTCAGAGCTGGGTACAGCCTCAAACTCATCAGGGGAGTGACTCCCGCACTAATTTCCACAGTAATAGCGATAGGAAATGATGGGAGATCATCACCTGATCACCGGCACAAACAGAGACAAAAAGCAGCGACAATGCAAATCTCTCTTTCTAGGAAATACGTTGTTAAAAAATACTTAGCTTCCCACACTTAAACATTTTCATTAAAAGGGGATAAAGCATTCTTTAATGTCACAACTGATTCCTGTTGACAAGAATGCCCTAAGAGTACACTGCTGCTATTCTCCTGCGGTAGTCAAAATGCAATGTGGCTAGGACTGGGGCCATGTCTGCATTCAGCGCATCATCTAAGTTAAATTGTACAAAAGATATGAAAGTGTAAAATATTTAATGCTATGCTGAGGTATTAAAATAAAAAGATGCATTGTTCTTCTACTGAGATAGCCTATTTGCAATACTAAATTCTTGCAATCATCCTGATAAGAATCACAGTAAAAATATACATAGCTCACAAAACTAGTTTTGATATAATTAATTACCATACCAACTATATTATCATTTCTGCCTGCCAAGGCCTAAACGTGAGAGGCAATAAATAAAGGACAACCAAAGAGGAGAAACATTAGAAAACTAGCAACGGGGTAATGACGTGGGATTAATTCCTCCAGCATCAGTACTATTGTTTACAGCTTCAGCCTCATGACTGCATTTCTGAGGTAAACAACTTGACAATAATAAAAATGAGAAGAAAGACAGAGGGTGAATCAACGCAGAAGATAAATTATTTGGCACAGCAAAAGTTCTTTGGATAGTCCAGTGGAACATCTTTATCCTTCCTTTTGTAGCTCTTTTTTTAGTCATATTAAAAGCTCTTCAGGGCACCCCCTTTGCTCTAATCTGTTCTATATAGGTTTTTATATGAGGCTCATCACCATAGTATCTAAGACTCTTCAAGTGGTGCATTAGCAGTGTGACTGCAATCTGTCCTGTGTTGTTTGTTCTCTCATCTCTCCCATAAGGGAGAAGCACCTGCAGTGGAGCGTCTTATTTTGGTAAGGTTTTTATTATTATAATAAATATATCTGTTGCTATGTGTTTATATTAGAGAAGGCAAGGTCAAAGAAATGCACCTCACGCTTGGAGTGGAAAGTGATGAGGTTGTTGTGATGGTTCTTAGGTCTTGGGGAAGTTCATTCCACAGTCTCATACCACCCCTGGAGAAAGTTCTGACTTTGGCCTTGTCCAGAGAAGTAAATAGGTTGCATTTGAAAATGGGTGAGCTCACATGATTTTAAATACAGCTTTGCACCTAACAGAGACAAAGTTTAGCCACTTTTAATAAATGCATTAGCTGGTCATGGTCAGCCTTACTTAAAATTGTGTTAGCTCACCTGTTTCCAAATAATGTATTTCCCTAGTGTACACAAAGCCAGGCCATGACCCTGAATGGGGCTGTAAGAACTACTATAATAAAACTAAGTAAAAATAATACTGCAGAAACTCAGTACATGGGTATGTGAGGAACAAACCAACACAACTTAAAATATTCACTGATGAGTGCCAAATATTCATCAATTTACTGCTTTATTTGAAGTGTGTCATTAGAACATGTACATAGTACAAGACTGCCCTATTTGTCATGGCACAAGTGCCCAGGTATGACACAGGAGAGCTGCATTCTGGAGCACAGTCGGGCTTACCACTCCCTTGGGCTAATGAAGTTCAGAGGCAGAAGAGAAATGAATTGTTTAGGCTAATGCCACTTGAAGAGATCATAAGGTCTTTTCAGAGAGGGTTGGCCTCCTATATGAAGACAGGGCTGCATAATTGGCAATACGTAGGGAGAACCCAGGGTAAAATGGCAGCCTCAGGACCTAATAAATAATATTACTTCAGACTTATATAGAACCATGAACACAAAGATCTCAAAACACTTTATAAATGAGGGCAAGAATTATCAGCCCCATTTTACAGGTGAGGAAGAAGTTTGCTAGGGTCACACAGCAAATTAGCGGCACAGACCAGAATCAAAGCCAGTCCTCCTGGTAGTCAGTTCTGTGCTCTTAGACACTAGATCACACATTAGGCATCATAATTTGGAAGAAGATAATATTTCACTTTAATGTGTTTACCACATAATTCCAAATAAAGTAGGGCTTAATAAACTAAAATGTATCCTTAGTTTCACTTACTCCCAGAAACTGGGACAGGATTAAATTATTTAAATTTAAATGATTCTTAGCGGGACTCAGACAAAAACTAACATCAGCCAAGTGAACAAAAAATGTCTAGAGCCTTGAGATCAGAGTTATGTTTCTCTGTGGGCTGCTCTCCTGGCAATGTCATCACAATTATTTTCTATATTAAAAGATAACAATCAATTGTTAAAGGTCTTATGCAAATGGCTGCACCAGAATTAAGAAGTGTGAGAAAACCCTTCGACTAGATGTGGTAATGGGAGTCTACATCAACCACATAAATATAAAGTAAAAACTATCATCACTCCCTTCCCCATAGAAAGCAGAATTATTGTAGAGACTTTGTAGTACAGCTGGTTTTACCCAAGTTTAAATATCCTTTCAACTCTTTTTTATGCCAGCAGGAAATATATTTCTTACAAAATGTCATTATGTATTTATAATGGAATGGAATACACGTATTTATAACTAATACTATAATGTACTTAAAATAGGCAGTGGAATCCTTTTATAAAGGTAGATTTGGTCAATCCCCACTTTGATCATTGCTTTGGACTGATCACTACATTCAGATCACAAAACTAAACTTCCCAAACCAGACATGTTCACAGAAGCAAAGTGTTGATCTTGCAAACACAGAGCAAGTTCTACCAGGCTTTTTAATGCCAAGGCAGGTTGGTCAGGTTATAATTGGCTCTAACTGTCACAAGCTGTAACATGCTGCATCTGGAACAGA
Source organism: Trachemys scripta elegans (assembly GCF_013100865.1). NCBI lineage: Eukaryota > Metazoa > Chordata > Testudines > Emydidae > Trachemys > Trachemys scripta. Next base: position 11,166,247 of record NC_048298.1, on the reverse strand, counting down.
GTAAGACTCAAAGGTGTGAAATAATTTCCTATCTCTAGAAGTAATTGATTGGATTTCAATCTGTTCCTTACAGATGAAAGCCTCATTGACTGATTAGTATAAACACAGGGCAAACCAAAAGGAAATGGCTTTTAAAAGTATGATTTGAACCACAGATTGCTCCAAGTTCCGATCACAAAAAATGTCATTGTAGTAAGAGATATAATAGTCTAGTCAGAAATCACAGTCTGATGATCTTTGTTTTTTATAGAGGGTATGGTTCCAAACATGCATTCCCCTCAAAAACCCTGTCTAAACTATGGGTAATATTTTCAAAAATCCTAAATGACTTAGGAACTTAATTCCCATTTTCAAATGTGACGTAGGAACATAAGGTCTTGCCTATAAGGGAAAGTAGGGCCACTTTTAACTGTATCGGTACAGTATCCTATATATTGATACATCTAACAAAGTCCCTTCCTAGAGAAATGCACATCTAAATATATTTTGAGAGCTTGGACACAAAAAACCGTAGAATAAAAGTGTTTTCAAACAAGCAAATGTTTCCATTTGTCTATTCTCTCCGTGTATGTCTACACTGCAATTAAACACTCGCGGCTGGCCTGTATCAGCTGACTTGGGCTCGTGGGGCTCAGACCACAAGGCTGTTCAATTGCGGTGCAGTCGTTTGAGTTTGTGCTGGAGTGCAGGTTCTGGGACCCCGCAAGCTGGGGCGTCTACACTGCAACTAAACAGCTCCACAGCCCAAGCCCTGGGAGCCCAAGTCAGCTGACTCCAATCCCTATTGCTTTCCCTTGTTTTAGCAAATATGCCCAGATACTATGCTCAGGAACGTCTTACAAGTCTGTGGAAGGGAACAGTTCTGCTCCACCATCTATAATGGGAATCAAAATAGGGCTTTAAGTACCTACAGCTATCAGAAAGTGATCCTACTGCAGCACAGGGCTTGCCTACCTTTACAGTGCAGCTGCGCTGCTGTAGCGCTTAGTGAAGATGCTACTTATGTCAACGGGAGAGCTTCTCCTGTTGGCCTAGATAGTCCATCTTCCCGAGAGGCGGTAGCTATGTCAGCAAGAGAAGCTCTCCCGTCACCTCAGCGCTGTCTACACTGGGGCTTAAGTCGATATAACTGCATCGCTCAAGGGTATGGATTTTCTGCACGCCTAGGGTGACCAGACAGCAAATGTGAAAAATCAGGACAGGGGGTGGGAGGCAATAGGAGTCTATAAGAAAAAGACCCAAAAATTGGGACTGTCCCTATAAAATTGGGACATTTGGTCACCCCATGCATGCCTGAGCGACATAGTTATACCGACATAAAGTCTGGAGTGTAGAGCAGGGTGCAGAAAGGCCTCCTCTTGAATAATGACTATTATTTCCACCTTGTCACTGGCTCCTACCTATGCAAAAACTGAGTGATGTGGTCTGTCCGAAACCCTGATCTTTCGCCCGATGATACACTGAGCTACCAGATGAACCACTTGCCTAACAACTTTACTTAGACTGCAAGCTTTTTGGGGCAGGGATCACCTTTTTGTTCTGTGTTTGTACAGTGCCTAACACAATGGCCTTGGACCATGTCTGGGCTCCTAGGCACTAAATAATAATAATACCTCAAATCTTTGGCTCTAGGCAAGCTACTTATTTTTGTTTTAATTTCATTTTGAAACAAGTGAGACTTTGGTAACAAAAAAAGAGTTATATTTAAGGGAAAAACGGAGATATCAAAGTTCTTTTCTTTCGCACCAATTTTGTGGCAAAGCAAAGCTTTTTTGTGTGTGTGTGTAACGAAGAAGCACTTACCTGCAATTCTGTTGGGTCCATTTGATTAGTTTCTGTTTTGCCATAAAGGGAGATTGCCTACACCCATTTCCACATGCAACCCTGCTGAAGCCGATATGTGTCTAAATCTGCCTGAAGTTTTTTCCCCCTTTTTAATTGAGGTATACAATATGCTCTTGTGCAACAAACAGCAAAATCAAAAAAAATCTCATAGGCAGTAAGTGGTTTGTTTTTTAATGACTCAAACCTTTTTATAGAGTCACATTTGGAGTCATCATTGAGCACGATCCAAGTGCAAAATGAAAATAATTTTGCATGAACCTTCCAACTACCTAAAACCATGGTGATTAATTGGTGGGGTGGCTTCTGTAATTAAAGGAGAGGCTAGGGCTAAGCTTGAGGTTTGAACTAACTCTTATGCTCAAGGGAAAACAATTCTAGGTCAGCTTTAAAAGCACACTGGAAAAAGCAATGTTTCACCCATTCTGGCAATGGGGTCTGATTACCTTCAGAAGCATAGATACTTGCACACAAAGGACCCAATCCTACAATTAGGTAGATCCTTGTGGAACCAGAACAAAATCAACAGGACTCTGTATGGATGCCAGGATCCACGGATGGGGGGTTGCATGCAGGACTGGGGCCAAATATATTATCCCTTTGCCAAATGTTCCTTTGAGTATATGAACCACACCCTAGACAATGTCTTCAATAAAGAGCACACCCATTCTGTATTTAAAAAGGCATTAGCTCACTGGAGAAGTCCTCCAGCTCTTTATTATAATTTAAATGTAGCGATTCCAGGGAAGAAAACATATAAAGAGGTAGGTTTGGCCTACTCTTAAAAGTTAGAAGGGGTGTGAAAAATGTTTGTCGATGTAGCTACTGTCATTTGGGGAATTGGTGTTCCTAAACTGATGGAATACCTTCTTGTCAGTGTAGGCTATGGGGATATGATTGCACAGCTACGGTGACACAGCTATGCCAGTATAGTCTTCATAGTGTAGACATACCCTTAGGAAAACTATAAAGTTCACTGGAGTTCCTAAATCCTACATTACCCTTATTACTTGGCTGGAAATTAGATCATTTTTCACTTCTCTCCCTCCGCTCTCTTAGGTGGTCCATTAATTATATCAGGAGTTGATTTAACCAGTATATGGTTTTTTTGGTTTTGTAGAACAAGTTGATGGAGCAACACAAAGTGTTAATCCTAGTATCACACTGTTAACATTTAGCCTTTCACTGCTAAGTGCTACATTGTAAAATAATTGGGATACCCATTAGTACTGTAATAAACATAGACATTCACTGCCAGGCCTCTATTGTTTGATTTTCCAAACAGTGGTTTACCCTTCTACATTTTTCTCCCTGAAGTATCACTTTTTCCCTCCTATTTAATTCCACAGTAAGTTCTCCTCCAGAGCTTTCTGTTGAATAAGCAACGTCTCACAGGGTAACCAACACCGCCCACAGCTGTGTCCCACAATAGCCCCATGCTGCTTGCATTACATCTTTTGGAGGATTTGGTCACGGTGCCTTAACTGCTACAAACACTGGACTCATTCATAAAAACGTGCAGAAGGAGGGGCTTCCAGCAGGATTCCTTTACCTGTTTCCCCACCACAAAACAGTGAAATAAATGGAACGGGTCATGAGCTGCTTGGCCTGTAATGCAAACCTATGGCTTGACAAGTCAATAAAGAGCCAATCCTTTCCTCCCCAGCCACATTGAGAGCCAAGGTTAAAGGCAAACACAATTTGGATATACCTACACAGGGAGTTTAATGATCCCCATTATTCAGCTATTGTGGGCAAACACTATGAAGCCAGTAATCTAAATTATCAACGTCTGAATAACTTGCCACTAAATGGCACACAAAGTTCAAAAGTTCCTTCACAATGGCTTACTTATTTATCATTAAAAGGAGAACAACCATCCTTAAAAAGCCTACACATTTCCATTAAAGAAGATACCATGTAAAAATTGTAAGGATTGTACAAAATTGTATGGGGCAAATTGTAGTCTCACTGAAGTCTGTGGCAAACTCCTATTTTCTCTCTCTCTCTCTCTCTCTATAGGTGCTTTTACAACTCCCATTGCTGTAGTGTTTGAGCACCTCACATTTAAAAAAAAAATGTTTATATTACAGTAACAACTAGAAGTCTCAACTGAGATAAGGGCCCCAATGAGCAAGGCATTACACCAACCCTGAGACAGTCCCTATTCTCAAGAACTTCCAATGCACGCAGGAGGGGAAAAAATCTGTAGCCTTATTTCTATGTTTCTCTTTTGGTTCTCTGATTTCTCTCAATTCTGTTACTTTTTGTGCAACTTTTCCTAGAGATTTTGACTTCACCGGGAGTTCCTGTGAGCTCAGCTGTTTTGTAAGTCAGGCCAACCCTTAGGAGCCTAACTGTATGCACCCCATTTTTGGAAATCTTGACCTATGGTAATTTTGGTACTCGTCTGTATGCTGCATGACAAAAGATGAAGCCATATGAAAATACAAAAGCTACATAAATCTATAACACAGAGGTATTCTAGTGGGGTGTTAATACGCTATTACATATGTATTTAAAATAACTGATAAGTGAATAGGTATACAGATTGGTAGGGAAAAAAACCCTCTATCTTTGCTTAAAAATGAATTTCTGCGATAATCTAGATGTGCTGCAGATAGCCACGGTAGGTTTCCACTTGTTGATCCTTGTAGTTCCCCACCAGAATGTTTTTCCATCCATGCTCTCTCTTTCCTATGCCTTTTCAGGCAGACGCCATTTGTGCCAGTTTACATAAACGTGAGTGTGTTATGTGAGCTTCTCGTGGACGGTGTTGGACTGACAGTCGTGGAACCTGAACAGTAACAGACTCAAAAATAGCAATACAGGCTCTCTCTCTTTGTTCCACCAGTGTGCTTCTAGGTCACCACTGCTCAGTAGAGAGATTACATCTAGTGGTGAGTGGATAATTCAGTCTCTACTGCCATTCAGTCCTTAGCCTCTATTGAGATTTCCTACCAGGGGTGTCAATCAGTGCCAATTATGGTAGTGGTTTTGGTGATATGGACATTTATCCACTATGCTAAGCAGTGGAATGAGTCCACCAACACATTTTAGCTAGGTCCCTGAACGTCTCTCTCACGGTATTTGGGATGAAGCTTCAGTGAGTCAACGAAATACCAGGAGCTAAAATTTCTTCTTTCCATTCATCAATTCTTTTAAGATTTTAGTTCAATAAATAATACCCTTAGATGATATACATACACATTTATATTCTAAAAAAAGTCACATCTACCCACTTCAAAAATTTCAAGATAAATGGCAATTTAATTAGACTGGGCACATCAAATTACAAGTTAAATCAGTGCTAAAACAGCTATCTTCCACTCACTACTAGCAACAAGGTCCCCTACTGAAAGTAGAGCTAAAATACAATACTCTAAAGCCTGGAGGAAGAAGCCTGACATTTTAAGATACAGATTAAAGACTTGATTTCACAAAAATATATGCCTTGCTTCTAAGCCACAGAAGCCCTGAAAAAAATCACTTGTACATTGTTGAAGCCCCGTACTGAAGCTACATGTTGGTATTTTTGTTTTTTATTTGGCTGTAAATATAAAATGAATTTATCACAAATATCAGGAATTACAGCACATAGTTAATTTGAAGTTCATGTCAGTTGCATAATAAATGCCATGCCAATGCATTATCAGTAGATTAGCATTCTTAGACACCATAGGTGTGAAATATGATTTTGTTTGGGAAAAAAATAACTGGACAACGGACAAACAAGCCACCACATGATGATTCAACAAAACAGCTAATTACAGGAGATTTAAATTCAGGAAGGGTCCACACCAGCTTTCTCTACATGACGAATCTTAAATGCCTTCCTACACTGACTCAATTAGCGATCTTGTGCCTTGATAACACTGCAGGAAAACAACAACAACAACTTTCCAACTTATCATTCAAATCTTCACTAAAAAGGGGGTCATAAATATTTTAAAACCCAAGCAAACTAATAAGACCTAGGCCCATTAAGGATAAGATCTTTTACAGCAAATTAAATAAAACAATTTATTGAAGTCTGTACTCAAGATAAACTAGATTTACTAGCTGACCTTTTATTCATTTAAAGAACAAAATTAGCTCTAATTGCATTAGAATGGAATCCACTAAATTTCTTTTAATGTGGCATCCATGCAAGTATTGCTGTAATTGTTTACTACTAAGATGGAAATGTTTTGATTATAATCTACTTTCCACTTGTTTTATTGTGCAGTTAAAACACTTGCAAAAACCTAATGTGTAGCAGTCTTTCCTACTGTTCTATTTATCCTTCAGTAATGGCTACATTTTAATTTCTACTACCTTGACATTATACCCCATACTTATTTAGGATACTGTGAAGACCCGTATTCTTGGGATTGAGAACATATGCTTATGTAGGGCAAACATGAAATGCAGAGATCACTTTTATATCTAGGACCAGCCAACATTAGCATTCACAGAAATATAAATAATTAAAATTCACTGTCTGATTTGCACCTTGACTGTCAATCTCAGCAGAGACTAAGGACTGAATAGGTAGAGAGAATGAGCTAACTTCTAAAATCCTCCTCCTTGTATCTATAAGGAAAGTGCATTGGTAGACTTTAAAGCAAGGGTAGGCAACCTATGGCACGCGTGCCGAAGGCGGCACGCAAGCTGATTTTTGGCGGCACTCACACTGCCCGGGTCCTGGCCTCTGCTCTGGGGGGCCCTGCATTTTAATTTAATTTTAAATGAAGCTTCTTAAGCATTTTAAAAACCTTATTTACTTTACATACAACAATAGTTCAGTTATATATTATAGACTTATAGAAAGAGACCTTCTAAAAACGTTAAAATGTATGACGGGCACGCGAAACCTTAAATTAGAGTGACTAAATGAAGACTCGGCACACCACTTCTGAAAGGTTGCCGACCCCTGCTTTAAAGGGACATTGTGTCCAACTGTCCTCAGTCAAGTCATACTTAAGGGGAAAGAGAATAATTTTGAAAACATAACGCCTGTCATAAAATGATATGACACATGTGAACTTTGGGTCAGACTCTAACATTATGAAGGGCAAAAAGGCAGAAAAGATTCAGGAGCATTAAAAGTAAAGGGGAAAATATACTACTTACAACTTTTTAGGTCCCAAAGGAACTGAAATTACTTAATTCAAAAAAATTCCCACAGCAACTTCACAACAATATAGCTCTCAGCTCCCGTAACCCCCGCCCCTTCCAGTGTAGGAACAGGCTTTTGTCTAGGCTTTTCTGGTTGAGGGGGAAACACTGTCAGGCTTAACTCAGTCTTTCAAGATTGCAACAGGTAAGCTCCCAACAGGGCCGGCTCTAGGCACCAGCAAAACAAGCTGGTGCTTGGGGCGGCACATTTTTAGGGGCGGCATGGCCGGCGCCAGAATGCCGCCCCTAAAAATGTGCCCCAGCCGCCCTAGCTCACCTCCGTTGCTGCTGCCACGGCGCGCGAAACAGCTGATTCGCGTGCCGCTACTCGCCCTCCCTCCCAGGCTTGAGAGCCTGGAAGGGAGGGGGAGCAGCGGCAGCGGCGCGCGAATCAGCTGTTCCGCGCGCCGCGACGGCTTGGGGTCTCCCCCTCCCTCCCAGGCTCTCAAACCTGGGAGGCTCTCAAACCTGGGAGGGATGGGGAGATCCCGAGCGGTCGCGGCGCGCGAAACAGTTGTTTCACGCGCCGCTGCTCCCCCTCCCTCCCTCCTAGGCTTTAGAGCCTGGGGGGAGGAGGTAGGGCTGGGGATTTGGGGAAGGGGTGGAGTTGAGGCAGGGCCGGGGTGGGGTAATTAAAGAACCGGGGGCGGCCAAAATGGTTTTTGCTTTGGGCGGCAAAAATCCTAGAGCCGGCCCTGGCTCCCAAGTTAGAATGAATCTTTCAGGAGCAAATCTTTCAAGTTGGGTAGGCCCCTACCTAAACAAGGCATCCGGACCGAAGGCCTCTGCCTAACCCAAGCTTCCAGGATGCATTGATTCTTTCAAACTATGGCAAAGCTTTTTAGTTCCTTTCCCCCACCCCATTGAGTCAGCAGTCATCTCAGAGATAGACCACTCCATCACAAGGCCATTTTGTAAATGGATTGCAGGTAAGATGACACATTGAATACTGTGTTCAGCACTAGCTACCCCATCTCAAATCAGATGTGTCAGAAAAGGTCAAGTAAAGGACAAAGCAAACGACAAGAGGCATGGAAAGACTGGCATACAATAGTAATAATAATAATTGATAATAATACAACTTAGCTCATACATCAAGAGAGATGAAAAAAAGATTAGACTATTTAGTTTGGCTGTGATACAAAGAAGCAGCAACATGTCAGAGGTACATAAAATAATGAGTGGTAGGGAGAAGATCTGTTGGGCGTTAATATTTACCATATCTTAATGTAAGAAACCTGTGTAACTAAAAGGCAACACATTTTGAAAACTGATTAAAGGAAATACTTTCACACAATGCAAAACCAACCTATGGAACTTGATGCCACTTGTTCCTCCCCTCCACACACTCTTTCCCCGCTTGTGCTCTACACCCACCTGTTGCAGCTTGTCCTTATTTAGATCATATGCTTTTTGGGGCAAGGATTGTCTTATTTATTTATGTTTGTACAACACCCAGCACAAAAGGACTATTGGGTCCTTTTGTAGTACTGTACAAGTAATAATAATTAGTGAGCTAATGAACAAAACCAGGATTTAAAAAGGATTAGGCACCTACATGAATAACCACTACCAACAGTTTATACTAGCTAAGATAAAAATGTATAAAGGGATGTCAACCATCATGTTTCAATGCACAAAGCTGCTAACTGCCTGGGGCTTTGAAACTTCTCCCTGGAGTACGGTATGGATTATGAAGATTTTCATTGGCTACTGTTGAAGATTGGTCATTACCCTAAATTGACCAGTGATTTAAGACTATGTTCCTAGAAGAACATTAGCGGGGAATGCAGCAGGACAGATAATGGAGAAATTCAGAGGGTTCTCCTTGCAAATGCTGAGGTGTTTCGTTCCGAGGTTAAGAAATAAATTGGGTGAGATTTCTTTAATGGCAAGTATTTTGATTTATACTTTGTAATATGGGGAGAAGGTTTCACAGATGCACACCTTTATCAGCCAATCATTTTTAAAGTTTCCTTTATGAAAACAGGATTTATTAGAAGTGATAAGCAATGAATCTCTGATAAGCATGCACCCCTTTCCACTCGATTTCTTTGTACTTACATCTTGTCTTGGCCAGCACCCACTCTCAGCGTCAGCCTGGGAATAACTGGTGATGGAGCTGGAACAACAGGTTCCACTTTGATCTGTTCAAGGGAATACATTTAACAATAAATACACTGCTTCTCTAAACAGAGATTTAACACTTCTTTACTAATTACACTGGAGCTGAGTTAAATTGACAAAAGGAATTATCACTCTTCCCCATACTACATGCCAAAGCATGTAAGGACACTGTTGGGAGAGCCCTGCAATATCTCATCACAAATCAGTTATGGGCTGAAAAGTCAACTTGGAAGTTCATTGTGTTTGTAAATGTATGTGCAGTATGTTAATTACTGCTTTAATATTCTTGTAGAGTTATGAAAAGATTAAGCTGGTCTCCACACAATGAGGTTATGTCTGCATTGTGCTGCAGTATGGACTACAGGGGTGTGAATTGCAGAGCACACCAAAGTGTTGCAATCTAACTGGATGTTGCTGGTGTGAACTGAAAGGTACTTTGTTTGCATTAATGCTTTCAAACTATACTATATGAATGTGAACCAGTTATCTTTCAGTTTGCACCAGCAGTGTCCAGGTGAGACAGTTAATGTAACACTTTGATGCGCACTGCAATTCATACCATAGTCCACATTGTGATGCACTATAGACAAGCCCTGAGACTGATACGATATGACACATGTGAACAGTGGGTCAGACCCTAACATTGTACAGATATTCTCATTGTACTCAATAGGCCCTCAAGAGAAGCATCTTCACACCCAATTATTACAAATCCATCTTGGTATCTGGGCACACTTCACATAGTTTAGATTAAAGAAAATATTTCCCAAATACAGCAAGGAAACATACTTGCAGAATCAAAACTTTGAACACAGAAAAGGGAAAAAACCTAAGCCCCTTACCTGCAAACACTTAATTATATGGTTTCAACGGGATTACTGACATGTGCAAAATTAAGCACATGCATAAGTGTTTGCAGCCTTGGGACCACAGTCAGGATGTTCTGCAATATTGTGAAGAATGGGGCTGAGTTACTAAGGCCTAGTGCAGGGGTTGGCAACCTTTCAGAAGTGGTGTGCCGAGTCTTCATTTATTCACTCTGATTGAAGGTTTCGCGTGCCTGTCATACATTTTAGCATTTTTAGAAGGTGTCTTTCTATAAGTCTATAATATGTAACTAAATTATTGTTGTATGTAAATTAAATAAGGCTTTTAAATTGTTTAAATAAGCTTAATTTAAAATTAAATCAAAATGCAGAGCCCCCCGGACCAGTGGCCAGGAACCGGGCAGCGTGAGTGCCACTGAAAATCAGCTCGCATGCTGCCTTCGGCACGCGTACCATAGGTTGCCTACCCCTGGACTAGTGTCTGTTGTGCACCCTAAATTCCAAAACAATAGCAGTTTATGGTGCTCAGCGCCCGAGAGGATCAGCTTTTCAACTCATTTTTAGAGGGGGAGCTATAGTAACCACTACATTTAGGCTGCCCAACACTTCCCACAATAAAATATTCTTGTGATTTTTTTCTTGAAGAGTTCTCACTTTAAATGCATGCTTAAATCCAGTACTGTTCAACAAAGCACTTTAGAACAAGCTTAAGCACTGTGTTGGTTCGGGGCCTTGGAATCCAAATGAGAAAAAACAGTTCACACAACAATTCACTGCACAATCAGCTGGACTGATTGAAAGAAAAAGCGACAATTCGGGAGGGAAGAAGCATGTTTTAAAGGAGGTGTTTTAAGGAGGAAAGAGGGGACTAACTGTCAACATGATAGGAGGGCAGGATGGAAAAAGGCAAAGGCCAGAGTAGGAGGACTTGGAAGGGCAATTAGGTGTAATAATTATATATTCCCATATATAGAGATGCAGAGATACATGACTGAGAAAGTTGGACTGTATATAAAAAGCTGCAACTTCCACCAAAACCAAAACCAACCCCAACTAATTTCTGACTCTATATTTCATTTTTTTTACACAGATAACCAAGCTGTACCAAAGAGCTCTCCATGAACTAGCTTCAGACTAGATGACCCTTGCGGTCCCTTCTAACCCTATGATTTTATGCTTTTACCTCAGACTTCTCTCCACTCCTTTGGTTATATACCACAAGTCTCCTTTCTGCCATTCCTCACAAGTTGGTACAAGGCATTTTCTTCTCTGCAGTTCCTGCTGTGTGGAATGGCCTTGCTCTCTCTCTCTTCCCCTTGTGTCTCTCTTAATTGCTTTCTATCTGTCTCCGTTAAATACAATTTGGTCCAGTGAACAGGGAACTGGACTGGACTTGGGAGACTTGGGTACTGTTCCTGGCTCAGCCACAGATCTGCTATGTGACCTTGCATAAATCATTTCACTTCTCCATGCCTATCATTTGTCTGTCTTGACTTAGACTGTAGCCTGTTTGGGGCAGGAACTGTCTCTCTGTGTGCACAGCACCCAGCACAAGAGGGTTCAAATCTTGGTTGGGGTCTTTGGGTGCTACTGTAACAAATAAATAAGGGCCAAATCATGGCCTGGATTGTGTGACAGCACGATGGGGCATACAGAGCCCCCTTACTCCTTTGTGCCAGCTACCAACATCACAGGTAGCTGTGGGGGAGGGGAAGCAGGCTCCACAGAGCTCCACCTCCATACCACATAGCTCTGTCAGTGTGCAGGATCTATACACAATGCAGGTTGCTCCCCCCTGGAGCAGTGGGGAAACTAAATCACAATCTCCCTCCTGGGTTACTCCAGGGGCAGATCATATAGTCACAATCTTGTCCTGAATAATCATCGTCATTCCCCCTCTTCCTCTTCGGACTTGTGACTGAATGCCTTAATTCATTAAGCATGCCAAGGCTTCATGCTGTGATTTTTTGTGTGTCCTATATACAATATATTGTGGACTGCCCTGCATTTATCTGCCAACCATTTTGGCAGACAGTTGCAGGAAATACATTAACAAAATATATTTAAAAAAAAAAAAAATCAATACTAAGGTATGAAATCACTTACTTAACAAATCCTGGTTATAACAAAACATAGTACTCTAAATTAGAAATGTTACTCACTGCCACATATTGTCTAGTGCTAACACTATTTTTCTAAGCACACAAACATTCCCTAACTCCTTTATTACATTATCTAACACATTTGACATTTTAAAAAAATAATCAAGTTTATAATGTGGAGAGACTTCCTCCGAACACCACTCATCTTTCAGGTCATTCTTATTTCTCTGAAATTGACGCGTCATGGAATGTTAAGTGTCCAGGCAGTAACTTGATCATTTGCACTTACAGCACAACTGCTGGTTAAGTAAGCCATTGTGTGATCTAAAAGCTAAATTAAGGAAACATGTGCTTTTAGGGGTTAAAATGAAAGAGCAGCATTCTGGAGTAATACTGGGAATTGGGGCCAGCAGAAGAGTATTTACAGTGGATTACTAAGCTTCCCAAATCACCAAAGAGGTAAAGTCCAGCAATATAAGACTCCTTTGTAGCTAACTAAAAATACATTGTCAGTGGATTTGTCCAGTTTTATGTATAAGCAATACTTCTTTCACCTGAACTAATACTAGTAGTCATATAAGCCCCTTATTGCCATGTGCTGCATTTTTTTTGCTAATCTTCAAGGATTTAGCTTCTTTGCCACATACCTCAGGGCACCAACTGATAAAGCTCTAACTCTCCATTTTTCCAGGACACCAGCAGTGCGGCCTTGCAAAAAATGAAAATCGCTCAAGAGATTTAAAGGGGAAATTTATTTTTAAAATCCTGACTTGCAGCAAAGAGGTGGATTTAAAAAAAGCTTATCTATCAAGAATCAGTTTAAATTTTAATTCTATCTAGGGAGTCTTTCATGCATTCTAGCTTTAAAGTTTATCTTTTGACAGGGACTTTTTGCCAAGGTAATGGGCAGCTTTGTCAATTTAATCTGACCAAGTTTTTATTACCATTGAACTCCTTTCATTAAAATATATATTTGAGACTATAACAAATCTTTAATAGTTCAGACTCCTTTGTGTATACATTCTATTGCTCTAAAGTAAATTAAGAACAGAAATAAGCAGAAAACATAAAAAATAGTTATGTATTTATTAGGCCATGTAATGTGTGAAGAATGGTTAACATCTTTTTTGTCTGCATTTTACTCTTTGTTAAAATCTTTGGGGCAATAGGGCCAAAATGTCCCAGATTTACAGAGGAAGAGGTGTCAATGCACACAGACTAAGGCCTGGTCCACACTAACCCCCCACTTCGAACTAAGATACGCAACTTCAGCTACGTGAATAACGTAGCTGAAGTCGAAGTACCTTAGTTCGAACTTACCGCAGGTCCAGACGCGGCAGGCAGGCTCACCCGTCGATGCCCTGTACTCCTCTCGCCAAGCAGTAGTACCGGCGTCGACAGCGAGCACTTCCGGGATTGATTTATTGCATCTAGACAAGACGTGATAAATCGATCCCAGAAGATCGACTGCTTACCGCCGGACCCGGAGGTAAGTATAGACCTACCCTAAAGAATCCATGAAATGTATTCTGTGTATGTTGCAGTGGCCTGAAAGTCAGATAAATCAATATGGACAGGTAGAACAAAACCGTGACCATCATCAAGTCCTCCATGACGCAGGGGACTGGACTAGATGACCTCTCTAGGTGTCTTCCAGTCCGATGATTCTATGAGGGAAGTTAATTCTCCAGAATGTCTGGACTCTAAACTGAGAAGCTACGTTTGCCAACTTTTGCAAGATTTATTGCTCAAAACCTAGAAAGAAGACAACAGACTATAATCTCTTGCAATGGCAGGGGGTGGACTCCCAAGATCAGGCATTTATGCTGACCATGTACTTGCTGCAAAGCTGGGCACATTTAAAGCTAGTCAGTGTAGACAAGGAGAAGAGCAAAATTGTGTGTGGGTGTGTGTGTGTATATATATATATATATATATATATATATATATAAAAAAATCAAGATTAGGCTGCAACCTGATCTACATCAATTAGCAAAACTGGGGTGGGTAGAAAGTGGCTTTAATGGAGTAGTGCCCTGCATTTCTATGATTCTATAGACTTTCCTAAGTCAATAGGAGCTGTGGGTGCTCATCCCTGTGAAAATCAGGCTCTAGTGACTAAAATAAAACACTCAAAATGAGGCCACTTTTGAACATTTAGGCCACAATGACTATGTTTTGAAAAAAAATATTACTGTGCTTGATCAATGGGGAAAACAAGTTTGGTGTCTTGCTAAGAGAGAAACTTGTGGCCATACTGTACAATTGGGATGGTTAGTAGGAAGGAACCTGAGGCTTATTTAGAAATATTTTTTGCCTTCAGAAGAACAACTAGAGCTTGGATAGGTAAGTAAGGATTAAATCCATAATTCAAGCTAACACTGCTTATCATTATACCTTATATCTACCAATTTTTCCAGCAGGCTGTGGAATTTTACTAACTCCAAAAAAAAACCAGTTGAATTTTATAAAACTGAATTTAGAGCTCACGAGAAAGCTGTTGGATTGATAGCCCTACAATCAGAAGTCTATTCATCTATGGAACAAATGTGCAGCAATGACTATATAAGCTTCCTTCCACAGTGCTGTAAATCTGTCTAAACTCCGACCTAGAGGACTCACCTTTATCAGTGAAGGGCAGCTGGTCAATGTTGGAACCCTGGTAGCTCAGGTCAGATGTAAACTGATCTCAGACAATCCCAAGTTTCAGTTTTGCAAAACTGAATTCAACAAACATTTGGCAAATCTAAAACTACAGAGGCTCTGTCCGGTACTGTTGGACAAACCCAGAAATTTACACCATACCCTGTTTTGACTTTGGTGACTTGTCATAAAATAAAGCCAGGTTATCTATTAGCACTTTTCCATTAAATTTTCCTAGAAAGCAAAATTTTGTAATAAGAAAGTGTGGGAGCAAATGTAAATAATTTCTTACATGTAACATGTTAATACCATCTAAACAGCTTACTTTGTCATGTTTGTGTTTTTCTTTTTCTTTGTCTTTCTTTTCTTTCTCCTTTCTCTCCTTTTCCTTCTCCTTCTTTTCCTTTTCTTTGTCCTTCTCCCTTTCCTTCTTTTTCTTCTTCTCTTTTTTGTCTTTCTTCTTCTCTTTAGGCTTCTCTTTTTCCTCAAACAGTTTTTCAGGAAGCATTGTGGACAAGGAAGTCAACATGGTAGGTAGTCTCATGGCGGTAGGAGTGCTAAACAAAGGCAAAGGCATTTCTTTGGGAGGCAACACAAGAGGTGCTGAGGGACCCTTTATCTTATCTTCCTTACCTTTATCTTTAATTTTCTCTTTGTCTTTCTTATCTTTATCTTTCTTGCCTTTTTCTTTATCTTTCTTCTTATCTTTATGCTTCTCTCTCTCTTTTTTGGTATTGCCATCTTTCAACTTCATTTTTGTATCAACATCATCAAAGTCCTTCATTTTGAACTTATAGGAATCGAGGTCATCATCTTTGAGTAGGTCTTTCCATTGAAACTTTGCTTCCTTGGTTACTATGTCTTTATCCTTCTCCTTGTTTTTATCCTTATCTTTGCTTTTGTCTTTATTTTTCTCTTTGTCTTTTTGTTTTTCTTTCTTTTTCATTTTTGTCTTCAGCTCTTTTTTCAGCTTCTTTTTCACTTCTACTGATGATGCCAGCTTGGTTTTCTCCTCATAGACTTTGAGCAGAGGTTCCGGTGTTGGTGGTGAAGCAGAAGGAGAGGAAAAATAAGGAAAGTTTGGAGGCGGATTAGAAGGTGACCCCATCTTTGCTTTTCGAATGACTTCATCAATTGAGTCATCCATTGTCCATGAAATGTCTGAGCTTGAAGTCCCACCCGAGGGAGGCATTGGGGTGGCTCCTACCTTATTTAGACTGTTAGCAGAAACAGAAGCTTTAGGAGTTGGAGTCTCTGAAACAGAAAGTCTTTTAGGGCTGGTAAAAATTTCCCCCTCTGATTCTGAACCAGAGGAAAACTCAAATGGATCAGGTTCTCGTTCTGCACATGCACGGGCAATCACAGCATCAATTGAATCATCAATGGTCTTGTCCATCACTGCCACTTTCTTAGATGGATTTTCACTATTTTGTTTCCCAGGCTCAGGTGGTGTTTGCCCTTGTTTTACTTGGATGTTCTCTTTTCCCATCTTTTCACTTAACGCAGCCAAAGGGGTTCTACTTGGGGTTTCAAGCTTGACTGAAACTTGGGAAACATGAGCGGGAACCTTTGGACTTTTGGGACTTTTTGGACTCTTGGCACGACCTGGTGATTTCTTCTCTTTGGATCCAGTTTTTGGTGAACGTATGGGACTTCCAATAACTACTGGTGCTGGAGTAGCTTTAGGCAATTTAGTCTTCTGTCCTGGAGAACCAGTTTTGGCCTTTGTTTTAGGTGCAAATGGTTTTGATTCTAATGTTTTAGGAGCTGGCATTTGTGATTTTGCAATGGGAGCCAACATTGGTGGTTCTGGTGAAGGAGGGGCTAAATCTGTACTATCTTGAACATGAACTGGAGAAAGCATTGGTGGCACCTTTTGAGTGTTTATTGAACTGAGAGGTTCACGTGGCTCCAATGCTCCATCAATGATGTCCCCTTTAGTGATAGCTAGTTTTGGTCGTTTCATAGCAGGCATTTCCTCAGCTTCAGGACTTTCTAAGGGTCTCTTGCTCAAGAAGTTTTCATCATTAACTGCCTCATCCTCTTCCATCTCTCCTTCCTCTTCCAGGGGAACCTGCATGGCTTCTGCTGATGTACCTCCATCAGTGGGTACCTGTTCCTCTTCCTCCTCTGTTATAAGAAATAAAAAAAAAGTTACTGGGATACTTTAAAAACATGTTATACAGGAACAAATACATTATTGAAAATGAATAAGCATCAAGACAGCATTCAAACTGTATTTGGCTCAACATTATCATCATCTGCTACCCGTTCAGTGACCTACATGAAGCGAGCAAAGCAATTACATTTAGTGACTGGTAGACATCTGTCTGCAATACAAAATCCATCTTCACAACCGACACTAACTCGAACCATTGTTGGAAGCCTCAAACCAAGGATCAAATGGACTTGAAGGTATGTCTCACCCATAAAGAAAGACCCTCCAGAACAGGTTTGAGGCACATTGACAGGGCAGTGAAGGGAATTTCCCCTGCTGCTGTATTTTGCTTCATCTGTTCTATGAATAGGACTTGGTCAATTTGTCAGGCCTTTGGACATTTAATGAGTGCTAAAAGCTCACCCAAAAATATAGCTACCATTTCACAAGTGAAATGATACTGGTATCACTGAATGATATTGCATCCAAACATTTTGTATACCATAAGAAGAAAGTTCTCAATCACATATTAGTCTCTCTCACCCTCTCGGAATCTCACTCTAACCCACTGGAGTTGCTTGGGTTACAAACACACACAAGCACCTGGCTGATTCGTTATAAAAAAACAAACGTGGAGGGGAATAGTAACAAAGTTTTCTATTATAATAAAACAAATCACAAAGTGTACATCCAATTAAATAAAACCCAGTACATTTTAAATGTATGCCTTATTTGTATGCCCACAGATTTTTGATTGTCAGTTAACTTATAAGAGTAATATATGATTTTCTTTCATACTTTCAGAGAAACTATTTGTACACTTCTTGTTCACCATGAACATAGCTCCCAACATGAGACCTTTTGTCCACTTAAACATACTTTCTCCATGTTTTTCTTGCAACAGCATAGCCTAATGGTTAAAACAGAGGATTAAGCTCTACCCATACTATTTGTTGTTCTTCCAGTAAGGGTTTGTGTATATGGGGAAATGTTACCAGCATAACTATACTGATATGATTATACTGCTACAATTATACCAGTATAACACGCCATGTGGACACTCTTAAATAAATACATTTTCTCCATCTACACAAGCACTAAGTCACTTAACCTCCATGCCTCAGTTTACCCACCTGCAAAGATGGCACAACATTTATCTTTTCTCACAGAGGTGTGGTGAGGTTTATATTATATTTGGAAGGTGTTTTAAGACTCTTGGATGAAGGACACAGTACAATAGGGTGACCGGATAGCAAGTGTACAAAATCGGGATGGGGGTGAGGGGGCAATATAAGAAAAAGTCCCCAAAATCAGGACTGTCCCTATAAAATCGGTACCGTACAGTACAAATTGTTTATTGTGGTGAAGTATAAAAAAAGCTGCCCTTTTTAAGTGAGCAGGCTGTCTTTTTAATAAATATTTAAAAACTGAAATAAAATGCTGAAATTGTTTAAAGCCATTTAATAAGATGCTCTTTAAAAAAAAAAAAAAAACCTTTTGGAAGAGTTTGTTTTCTGAGCTGATGTTTCTTTACTGTAATGTGTCAATGCCCTGATTTAGGAGAGTTGAGTCAAGAGTCCTGGACTGAAGCTTGAATCTTGCCAGCATCGCTAATTAAGTAAAATAAGCTGGCAATTCTGGCTTTTGCCAGGGCCCAGAGGATTTACAGCAGCCAGCCCAGAGTGGAAACTTTGCTTGAGTATAAAGCCTTCCATGAAAAACAGAAAGTGCTAGGGAGTTAGGTTTGCTTGGCTGGGCATTCACATCCTATTTTTTAAATATTAGAAGGGAAAACTGACAGATCACTGTTGACTGAGTCTGCACCGGCTACAAATAGATCTAACTGATGGTTTATGTTTCAGGATCATCAAATCAGTTTCAATCTCTGTCTGCCTTGCTGTATGAATAAGCTCTGCCCTTATGTTCCAAACTGGCATGAGATGAAGGAGGAATAAATATTAGATCGTTATACAGCATTGATGGCAACCACGCTGTGGGGTGCTGGGTCTATTTCCTCCCAACCCCATTATGCATGGGTCCCCATCAGCCGTTTATTTTTGTTTTAAATACCCTAAGTAAAAAGAAAACAAGATGAAGTTCAACAGCAACATTGCACTTTAAAGTCAAAACTATCTACTTATCAAGGTTACAAGAGTGAAAACACAACGCAGCCAAATTCAAAATGATATGAGAGGCAAGGAATATTATCATTCTCCTTTTAGGGTGGACATAAAATGTTTTATATGGATAAAATGAGGTATGTGGAGGTATATTTTGCATTAATTAAAAACAAGAAAAAAAGCTGCAGCAACCAACATTGCTCATAGTCTGAAAAGGGTTTTGAAAGATATTTACATTTACTAGGAAAACTAAACATTCCCGCGCCAAAGATTTCCACTCGGTGTCCCAATTAAACAGCTGATATAGCATGCCCTAACAGAGAATAGTGGAATATTTTACACTGACAGAACTTCTTTCATCCCAGGCACCTCTCACATTATATCCATTCAGCACCATGGAACTATAACAGCTTCTGGAGTTAAGGGGAATAGCTACGCTGCACATGGTTCTGCATAACAGTTTAGGGAATGGAGGCAGGAATTTTGTCCAATGACAAAGAGCAAACCCCTACTCCGACATTAAGTCCACACACAGCCAAAGGAGCTTCCATTTTTGAAATCCTGCCTGGAAAGCCAATAAATGGAACTCAGATGGAGATGAAGGTCTGAGACAATCTACCCATCTTATGGTCTTCTTTAGCGTCCATCACAGCAGTACCTAAGCATTTCCAACCTTCTACATATTGAATTTGAGTCCTTCAGTCCATCACATCAGATATCTGGGGTCTAGTTCCAGCTTTCTATGTGAGCTTGGGTGACTCACTTAACCCCTTGGCACTTTTGTTGCCTTATCTGTAAAATAGGGTGATGATATTTTATCGTCACTGGGGTTTGAGTGACATCTCAATAAATGAGGTTTGGGAAGTGCAGAGACTATTAAAGCTCAGTCTGTAAAAGCAAGACTAGAACGGAGAGCCTCTTGGCTCCTCACCTCATGCACATTGTTGTAAACCACAAAGCCAACTTCATAACAGAGCAACCCACCAGCCTTTTTATAAGAACTGTGATTCCCTGGAAAATTGTATGGGCAAGTTCATAGTCCCCTGAATTGTTCTGGAGGTTCATAAGCATTTAACTAATGACTCAGACTGGTTGGGAATTTTTCTGACAAAACGTTTCTCATTGGAAAATACTGGTTTGTTGGAACAATCTTTTTGTGGAAATGGCCAGTTTCAACAAAACTTGTCAGGAAGGTTTCTCAGGTACAGTGTGGAATTTCTGGTTAGAACCAAACAGAGAGAGAATGATCCCCACCCCAGAACAGCCAATAGCCAAATGTTTATGGCCATCACCTGGGATGTGAGAGGTCCAGATTCAAGTCTCTGCTCTGCTTGATTTGGAGTACACGTTTGAACCTGGGTCTCCCACATCAATGCCTTAACTACTGAGCTATTGGCTATTCTGGGATGGGTCAGTCTCTTTTTGTGTACATTTTAAAAAGCTCTTGTTTTTGTTCCACCACGGAATAAAAACGTACATCAAAACCTCAACTTTTCTTTTGTAAAACGGAAGCGTGGTTTTCCAGTCAGCCCTACTATTGACACACACAGTGCTCTTTGGACATTCTCAGGTGGCAATTTGGAAACACCCATATTTCAGTCAAACAAACCCCAAATTTCACTTGGAACAAGGCCATGTAATGATCCTCCAGGAGGGCTATTTTCCTGCCAATTGGCAGCTTTCAGACCTGAGCCATTTTACTGTAGCCTGGTTGGAAAATAAGACACGATTTTTTAATAGAGAAAGTCTGATCTCTCAACTCTCCTCTCACTCAAAAACTACTGGACCATTTTCCTTCAAACAAATTCATATTGGGGCAAAGACCAAAGTATGGAAAAATGTCACTCTGAAAAGGTAATTTGCTTGACAATATTATAAGTATTTGAAAATGTGGAGGGATGGATTATAATGCAACTATTTTTCACCCTTAGCTATATCAGTCTCTACCAGGCACCATTCAGTGTGCAATCCTTTGTAAACTGAACTGCTTTTAACTCTCTTTCACTGTGATCTCTCCCTATCTCCAACCACCTTATGAACGGTACTACTCCTGAGTCAGCATCTACAGGTCAAATGGATATCACCTCAGCCATCTGCCCTAATAACTCTCTCCTGCACTGAAAGGAGACTAGAGCTGTTTGGGAGGTTTTTCAAGATTACAGATATTTTTGTAAGTCAAGAGAGTGCTGAATCAATATTAATACACACATTACTAAGGCTATACTGAGAAATTGTTTATTACACTAGCTGTTCACCTCTATAGTATCTTGGTTCAAATATAGCTTAGTACTCTCAGTCTGACCGTGAATGTGAATTTCTCCACCACCCAAGTCAAACAATCAGACAGCAGTCAGCCGTGCAGTCCACTATGAGGCCAGCAATTCTGAATGTAGTGTATTAGAAGAGAGATGAGGGAAGCTTGTGCACTCCCAGATCCTACCTAATGTGGTCAGTCTCTCTCATTCCTGAAAGGAAGGATGGATTATCTTTAGGTTAAGGAAAAGCCTGGAAGCCAGGGGATCTAAACTCTATTTTGGCTCTGCCACAGAACTGCTCTCTGACCTTGGGCAAGTCACCATCTCTATGTACCTTGGTTTCCCCATCTGTAAAATAAGGATAATTTCACCTACTTCCCAGTCATGTTGTAAGGCTCAGCTTAAATGTATTATTTGAGATCCTTGGATAGAAGGATAGAGAAGCGTCAGTACAAGCAGTAAGAATGTCAACATTTTTAAATGGTGGTCTCATGTACTGAATGTTGGAATTTTTTATTTAAGTTTTAAATCAGCCAAAAGATTAAAGCTGCTGAACCTTATTTAACAAAAGCATTTAAAGAGGCACAACGTTTTTTCCCTGGTGCACCATGTTTCTGTACAGCAACGTGGACTGATAGGATACGTCTACAGAGCAGCTGGGGGGAATGCTTCCCAGCACGGGTAGACAGACATGCATTAGCTCAGCTCAAGCTAAAAAGAGCAGCCTGGCTGGTGGCTTGGGGTAGTTGCCCACGTACAAACCCTCCCGACCCCCTCTGGCAGGTAGCTTGTGCTGCTGCAGCCACACTGGTATTTTTAGCACTTAGCTTGAGCAGAGCTAGCATGGGTCTGTTTCCCTCTCAGCTGCGGTGTTGACCTGCTCTTAAAGGCCAAGTGGTTACTGAATACATAACTTGGTAATTTGGCTGTGGGTCAGTAGTAGGACAGCAGCCCTCAGCATTTCTAGGATGAGTTTCCAAGTTCATGGTGATGTTAGGACTATTTGTTCTTAAAAGTTGTCACACAGGCACAGTAGCACCGAAACTGTCTTAATTTCAGAGACAGGGCTAGTGAAAGGGCTAGTTGCATTCCTCTTTCAGCAACCTCTGCCTGCCTAATACCGAGAAGGCTGAGTTTTATTCTTTCAGGTGAAGGTAAGATGAAAAGGTGGCAGGCAGCTATCAAATGGGGAGGCAGGAGAATGAGGGAAGAATGCGCTGAACTCTGGAATTAAGAGGTATGCATCAGCCTACATTCATACTTCAAGTAGGGAAAATAATGACATGCATATATAATTACCGTACTTTTGGACATAACCAGCTATTATACTTAGGAGCTCCAGAGCTCAGAGCTCAAGCTCACAACTTGAAGGCAGGAGAGTCTAGTGGACATACCACTGGACCAGGACACAAGACTCTGTTCAGTTCCTGGCTCAGTTACTTACTATGTGACAGTGGGTAAGTCACTTAACCTATCCTGTGTCTCAGTTCCCTTTTATCAAATGGAGAATCAAACATCATTCAATTATTGTGAGATGCTCATACAGTGTGGTGAAAAAAGCCAAATAAGTACCTATGTAGAACAGACGAAGTCCCTCAGCTGAGAGCCGTAGCAGAGTCATATCATCTGAAATTGGCACAGAGGCGGACAGACAATACACACTGAACAGAACATACCAACAATGCTTTTACTATTATGAACAAAAACAAACTGATGCAATGTTACTGTTAAGACATTAAATGCAAAAAGGCCAGGCGGCTAGTTTCCACATAAACTAACACCGCTTATTTGCATGAATTTAATATTTTGTCTTATTGTATTTAGTGATAGCTTTAACCTCCCAAATACACCATACCAGCTATAATACCAGACCCAGTAAGATAAATTATTAAAATATGTTAACAAGATCAGATAGTTTCTATGAGATCGGTAAGTGCTTGTCTTTTTTATATTTAAAAACTTTACCCACATTTTAGCAGAGTTTGCACTCTTTTCTTTTCTAAAAGAGTGCAAAGATGCCAAATAAAGGCACATTTATTTTACATAGTGGACTGTTCGCTGGGGGTATTTCCCACTGTGGGGAGCACCCAAATGTTGAGATTGCAAATGTCAGAGTTTGGCAATAAGGCTGGCAGACTTGTTGCGCTCCTTCCGCTCCTTCCTTCAAGGGGCTACATAGGAGGATCAGCTGGCTGTGTGCAGAGAGAGTCTCAAGGTTGAAGAAGCATGCAGCTCTATTCAGAGTTACACTTTGATTAGTAAGGTAGACAGCAGACCCTACATGTCTGGTATGCTATTTTCACTTGTACATTTCTCAATTTTAAGTGAATTTAGTATTCATGAATGGAGATAATTTAGCAGACCTGAAACAGAAATACTATCTATTTCCTAATCATTTTCCTCTATCCTGACAAAGCACACATTCCTCACTGAGGACCAGATACAGGTCAAGATTTAAATTTTATATTCTGAACCAAGAGCAAAAAGAAGCTGGCAATTTTTCCTAACACGTGAAAAACGTTTTTTCATGCCCTGACTCAACAATGGTTGAACAATTTTCTTCAAACTCAAAAACACACACACGCACCTATTGCCCGAGATAAAGCATGAGATTAAGCCAAAAGATAATTTTGGAGAAAAGTTTTAAGCTATTGAAGACAAGGACTTAGAATGAATCATAACTATAACATCCCAGCCACTATATTATCTAAATCAAAGTACTAGACTTTTGTTAAAAGTTGAATGTTGTTTTCTTATGGCACAATAACTTTTCTCTCTAACTTGTAATAACTATGGCACTTTCCCAAAGTAACTAGAAAATGTGCTTGTACTCACTAAGAGAAATTGACAGAAGAGTAGCAAAATAATATCCTGACTTCCTAAAGGCATATTAAATCTAAACCTCCCTCACCAAGATTCTTACTGTGCAATATGAACTTAAAATGATGCCATGTTTACTCCTGTGAATTTTGTACATTTCAGTACTTATCAAAAGTACCAAGTGACCAGAATTAGAGACCGAAGCGAACAATTTATCTACAAAACGGATACAGTGTTGGTAGACTTCTCTCACACCACACCACTAGTGTTCCTCAATCTCTCATTCCCGGGACCACCTTTGGGGGCAGTGAAGAAGGGAAGTTTGTTTCCTTGAGACTTTGAGCTTTGTGCTGAACCTGCCAGTAAGTTCATTCCATCAGTGATAACAGTTGTTATAACGTAGACATACGTACATTGGACTGAAATGACACCAGTATATACAGAAATCAAGAATTTTTGAGAGTGGCTAGTGATTCTGGGTGCCTACCTTAAAGGGACCTGATTTTCAGAGAGCAGGTGCTCAACACTTTCTGTAAATCAGCCCTTGTTTGAGGTGTATCAGTTAAATAACCAAAAAATTGGGGCATCCAAAATCAATAGCCACATTTGAAAATCTTGGCCCAAATGTTTAGATGTTAACTTTCTGTCACTAGTATTAATCTGGGCTGGACTGGACGCTGTTCAATAGAGGTGACAGGCTTCACATTCCCATAGTACTCAAGCTGTCAAAGCACTTCCAGGTGGTCTAAGGAGCCCCTTCTGTCACAGTGGTGAAACATCCATCAGTCTTCAAATATTGATGGTAACTGTAACCCAGTCCATGACTTATGAATTTCCAGACCAATTAAGATAAAAACCAGCATCACTTTTCACCCTACATGCCTTCTTTGTGTTCTCTGTCAGTTCTCTATACGTTTCTTTGGTATAAACGGAAGGAATAGATTTTTGTTGATAAATGTCAATTTTACTGTACAGACAAACCAATTCCATCAATAATAATTGAAATTTACAGATAGGCAAAGTAAGAAAAATGCTGCTTGAGAACTTATTGGAATTCCATTTAAGGATATTTACTTTGTATATTTTGACATGTGAAGTTGACAATTTGTGTTTTAACCATTATACAGATGTAACTTTCTGAATGTCAATGTCTACTGTCATTAAATAATTATTTTCTGAATCCTCTCCATTTCTCGCAACTGTGAAAATTTAAATTAACAAAAGTTGAAAAAAATGCTTAAAATAAACATTGATATATGTCGAAATTATTTAAAAAAAACTGAATCCGCCAAGCCTAGGAATAAAGTCATACACAATCATATTTGTGGAGACCAAAGCAGGAGTAGCAGAAATACACAGTAAACCAGAAATAAACTGCAACGGCAAAGAGCTTAGAGCATTGGGAGCTTCCAGCTGTAAATATAATATGTGCACGTAGTTTTTTTGAATGCCCACTAGTGGTGGTTCTAATTATAAATATTTCACACAACAGGAAATGTTTGTCAGACTACATTACCCAGACTTCTTAAATGACACACCCAATTTCCTGGTAAGGAGTGAAAAACAAAGTATGGCAGATTGTTATCAGTGAAGTTCACAATCTCTATCTAACCTTACAAAAGAAACATCCTACATTTGTGCAATATACTCCAGGCAAAAATATGAGAATTGGTACTAAAAACTAAAAAGGTCCCAGAGAGGAAAGAATTTACTTTTACTTTGCCCCCATAACGTAGGCCTTATATACACATACTATATATGTAATATTAATCAGGCCCATAGCTGGTATGGATTGGAAGGGAAAGGAGTCATAAAAAGATGTCTATCTTAAGTGACCCACAGAATGAAAAGCTTGGGAACAGTCTCTGTATAGACAACACGATATTGTACTAGATTCTTTATTTTATTATTTTTTTTGGGTCTGTTTGGCATCATTCCAAATAATTTTTGATAACGTTTCTTCCCTGCGATAGCCAAGCTACAGTGTACTCTGAAAGTCCCCTTGTTTGGAGGCAATTACTAAAATACACAGCATTGGAGCCAAAGGCCTCAGCGACAAATGACAAATACAAACAGATTTTGCATGCTTTTTATAATAGCTTAATTC
Source organism: Trachemys scripta elegans (assembly GCF_013100865.1). Lineage (NCBI taxonomy): Eukaryota > Metazoa > Chordata > Testudines > Emydidae > Trachemys > Trachemys scripta. The sequence goes on along the minus strand of NC_048298.1, from coordinate 11,140,086 downwards.
CCTCACTACATTGTCCTACCTCTGCTCCAATAGACAGACACTCTGCACACAACTCAGTACGGTATAAGCACAGGGGTGTACATTTTCTTTCTTTAAAAGAACATATTTGACTTTTTAAAAATGAAATTATTAGCAAAGACAAGGTAATTAGGCAATGACAATTCAGACAGTACAACCAATCAATAACAGAGTACATTAGCAGGACTGACAGAGGTGTGAAGCTGGTGTGTTATAAATGGCTATATACTGACCTGTAAAAATGCAGTGTTTCCTTAACATTCTGCACAATAAAAAACTAAAATGCTATATAAGCAAGCCAACCTGAAATGACACCTAGTATTATAAATGGCCTAATCTATATGTTAATACTGTTGTATCACATAACTGCAGCAAGAGTAAGATAACAATATGACTTTGGGGTTTCTATGGCTACATCCTGGGCTAACGTGCCTGAAAGGCCTTGCTGCTGACACCACACAAGCTTTCTGAGTGCTTCTCTTTGGTTATTTATGATATGATTTATGATAACGACAACATCTCCTATTTTCTCCCCTCGTCAGATACAATAAATTGCCATCGTTAATCACCGCTCTTGGTTAAGCTATGATTACAATAGTATAATAGGGCCTAGCTATGGTAATATTGTGTATTAAGGCATGTTTTTTTTCCCCTTTAAAGAAATATGCACAAGTAGATCTCTTTAGACAATGTCAATATCTGGAGTATTTTAATAATCTTCCTGTAAGTATTGCTGGAAGAGAATTCTATTACATCTAAGATTCTGTACTGTTCCTCTTGCAAAGATCAAATTTATGATCTAAAGACTTGAAACCCACAGAGTATTATTTGTATCTTACAATTCTCAAAAGTAATACCAGGGTTTTATATGTATTTTTCTTGACAAAGTGAAGCATATGGTCAACCTTTTCACCTACATTTCTAATCTTATTGGATAAACTTTTAAAATGAGGAATAAGTATCACAGATCTTACTAAAAACAAATACACTGAATTCATACACATATTTTTAAAGAGCTTTTTACATAAAATTCCCTTACATTCCCTATGCCATTATAGCTGAAAATACAATATTTTATGTCCAACTCTTATTTACTGACCAGTATTAAGGATATCCATTAATTAACATTATAATATTTCATATGCAAACTACTTATCCTTGCTAGCCCAGGCGTTCAGGTACTCTGAATATTGAAGAGACAAACTATTATTGAATATTGGAGTAGAGCTAAGAAGCCCGTCAGGATCAGGGCTCGATTGTGTTAGACACTATACAAATGCCTGCAAAGTCTGTCCCGAAGACTTTACAACCTGTTTAGACAAACAGAGGGTAGGAGAGATGATACAGTCCACGGCATGCACTTATTACATTAATGAACATATTTGAAAGTGTTTTCTTTATTTTGCTATTATAAATATTTGAAGTAAGAGTCAGCTATGCCGAATCTGTCCTTCAACCTAGGCATCGTTATTTAGCTGATTTCTTATAGGTGCTGTGGCAGATATGGGTCTTAAGGACAGATCTGAAGAAGGAGATGCTGGCAGCATTGTCATGATCATAAGAACAGCCATACCGGGTCAGATCAATAGTCCATCTAGACCAGTATATTGTCTCTGACAGTGGCAAGTGCTTTAGAGGAAATGAACAGACAGGGTAATTTATTGAGTGATCCATCCCGTTGTCCAGTCCCAGCTTCTGACAGTTGGAGGTTAAGGGACACCCAGACCATGGGGTTGTGTCCCCGACCATCTTGGCTAATAGCCATTGATGAACCTGCCCTCCATGTACTTACCTAATTGTTTTTTTAAACCAGTTATACTTTTTGCCTCACAACATCCCATGGCATGAGTTCTACATGTTGACTGTGTGTTGTGTGAAGAAATATTTCCTTTTGCTTATTTTGCCTATGTTTCAAAATGCTGCTGTCAGCACCAATGGCAAAGTGCTACAAGAGCATGGGGCGACCATGCTGAGTAATAATTCTACGGGCCATTTCTTGCTTGAGTAGCAAAATACAGCATATTCTAAGATGAACTATCCCAGCCTTTTTAATCTCTCCTCATATGGAAGCTGTTCCATACCTCTAATCATTTTTGTTGCCCTTCTCTACGCCTTTTCCAATTCGAATACTTTTTTCTTTTTTTGAAGAGGCAACCAGAACAGCACACAGTATTCAAGGTGTGGGCATACCATGGATTTATATAGTGGAATTATGATATTTTCTGTTTCATTATCTATCCCTTTCCTAATGGTTCCTAACTTTGTTAGCTTTTTTGACTGCCCTGCACACTGAAGAGATGTTTTCAGAGAACTAGCCACAATAATTCCAAAATCTCTTCCGTGAGTAGTAACAGTTAATTTAGACCCCATTACTTCGCATGTATAGTTGGGATTATGTTTTTCAATGTGCATTATTTTGCACTTATCAACATTGAATTTCATCTGCCATTTTGTCACCTCTGCACATTGAATCAGAAGAAGGTATTCAAAGCTCTGTTAGATAATTAAAGCAACAGTTAGACCTGCACTTCCCTTACCCTGAGAGATTATAAATAAAACACCGCAATACACTGAACAGTTTCTTTTCGACCTAGACCTTAATGTATTGTAAAAAGTCGAGCATATCAACTCTTCAGTGTGAGATGGAAAGAAGTATCCTTATCACCGTCAAATATTTTGGCTTGGGTTCAACAATTCTCACTTTCAAGTTAATCATCTATATGTCCTTCTCCCTGTTGTTTGTTACCCTCACTTGCTGTGTCACATGGAAAACTAGAAGGAAGTTGTTTGAGGGCAAGGACAACATCTTTATTTGTTCTTTAAAGCACTTAGCTCACTTTTGGGCACTGGAAGAAACAAGGAAGTCCACATGCCTAGAGACATCGCCAATCCTCCAGGATTGTCCTGGGCTCTCCAGGAATTAAAATTAATTTTTAATTAAAGATTATGTCATGTGATGAAACCTCCAGGAATACGTCCAGCCAAAATTGGCAACACTAGTCTCTCCATCAGACAAGCAAATGAAACAATGAATAAGGTGGTATTGCCCAAACAGATCGCAAGCACACTTCATAAAACCTAGAAAGTCAGACAGGGGAGATTATTTTTAATATATGAATTGAATGAGACACAAAAATCAAGGACTTGATCCTCAGCTAGTGAAAACTGGCAAAGCTCCATTGACTGTATGGACTGAGACAAGTGAAGCTTCGGTGCCTTTTCAGATTGCCACAGATGGAGACAAGTCATGGAAATTTCAAAAACGGTTTCCATTGGCCAGAAATTCTCATTTCATTCTCTCTTATAAAACAAGCAAACAAGTCATTATTTTCCCCAGAGGGAAAGCAGCCTTTTATCTAAACCATATCCAGCAGGGTTTATTGTGTACTCCAGTTGTTGGCAATAGGTACATTGAGTAGTTTTTTTAAAGACATCAGCAGCCCATCAACAACACTTAGGGATTTTTTGTGTGCCATCCAAGGCAATGTCCTTAATCAGCCAATTGTCAACACAGAATTAGACATGCAACTCCAGTTTGTGACTACAATTCAATAGCCACCGGTATCTACATGTAGATGATACACACCACAGAAGTCAGTATTCTGCACCAAAAGTGATGTGAATATGAAAACTCTTTCATTCACTGGGATGTATCTGAAGAAGCAATATGTCCCCATGAACAAAAGCAATCTTCTTGATCTGGCATAGAAGGAAATAATTGGTGATAAAGGTTTAATAAAGCTTGACAGGTCTTAAAATTAAATTGGCCTGTTTTAGGATGGGAATCCCCTTCTCAGCACTTTCAAATGGGACTTGGCCGACTAAGCAGAAGAAAAACTTCAATAAAGGAAAGGGTTTATTTCAGAAGGGTTTTTTTAAAGCTATAAATCCTATTAGCACTTCTCTCCCTGTCTTTTGGTCTGCTCTCTGCCTTCTTCCCTTCTCTCTAACCCTTCCCTGCAAAGTGCCTGTAGGAAAACAATCAGGCAGTGATTGCCTATACATCTACACAGTAGCACTTCTCAGGCAGCACTCAACAGCCATTTGAAACTGGATAGGATAGCCCTACTCTAAGTCAGTTTCAAAATGCTGCTGTCAGCACCACGGGCAAAGTGCTACAAGAGCATGGGGCGATCATGCTGAGTAATAATTCTGCGGGCAGTTTCTCACTTGAGTGAGTAGCAAAATACAGGAGGGCCTGGGAAAATTTAAACCACATCCAATTTAAAACCTCTGCTTCTTATGTTGACCTTATAATTTTTCAGAGATGTCTACTACAATCTACTGCTTCTATTTCCAGGACCTCATGGATCACAGCAACACCCTCAAATAAATCTCACTTCCAAGTGAGTTCAAAGGCTGAAAATCGAGCAATCAGTGCAGTCTCTTAGACACACTCGGAGCTGTAGAGCTGTTACCAAGCGCAAAAAGGTGAAAGGCCTTTGCAAGCCCACTGTTTTAGTAGCTATATTCACAAAACTATGCAAATAAAAAATTCTTATACTGCTGCAGCTACCGTAACACCTTTTTAGATCACAATTAAGCTAACCATCAAACAGTGGAGTAACTGGAGAAAACAGACTCAAAGATGTGGGAATCCTACCAATGCCAGGAGAGAGAAGGGGTGACAGCTGTCCGAAGCAGGGTGCTATGAAGACACATAACATAAGGCTACCGCATAAATGTTGTGTAATGAAGTAAAAACAAATTTTTAATATAGTGTCTTCTGGCCATGTACCTGGGAACATAGATCCACAGAAATTAATTATCTCTGTGAAAGTCATAGAATCATAGAATATCAGGGTTGAAAGGGACCTCAGGAGATCATCTAGTCCAAGCCCCTGCTCAAAGCAGGACCAATCCCCAACTAAATCATCCCAGCCAGGGCTTTGTCAAGCCTGACCTTAAAAACCTCTAAGGAAGGAGATTCCACCACCTCCCTAGGTAACCAATTCCAGTGCTTCACTACCCTCCTAGTGAAAAAGTTTTTCCTAATATCCAACCTAAAACTCCCCCACTGCAACTTGAGACCATTATTCCTTGTTCTGTCATCTGGTACCACTGAGAACAGTCTAGATCCAGTCTAGGCTCACATATATAAGTTTCAATCTATCCTCTCATTCCAGAACCATGAAAATCCACACACCTAGGTGAATAACAGCAACTGCTGCAAGTCTCTCATAAACAATGCGTGAGGTTGCATTTTCTACTCAACTCACTCTTGCACATGTAGCACTCAACAGTCACTTTTAGTCAGCCGTCTTCATTTCTGATGCAGTGGTTGCCCCCAGTGTGCAGAATGACCTTGACAAAATTCTGAAAAAAATCTCAGGACCTGGGGCTCTAAAGCTGTTTTAGAATTAGGTTTGAATAATTGTCCCACAATATGAGTTTCTTGATTAATTGCTTCAGATAAGGTCTCCTTTCCCTTGCTGGCCTCCAGTGGCTCCCCCTACTTCCCATAATCACTTTTGTCTCGTTCTTCTGTACATTGGGAACTGCTAAGAGAAAAATCAGAGATACACCAATTCCATTACTTGAGGATTAGCCAAGAGATAACCCTATGTATTCCATTACTGCCCATTATTTGAGTAATTATTCAATCAGTTTAGTCCATGTGAAAGATGCACTAATTGTTTCTAAGGCTTGCTCAAGCCGTATGTCAAACTAAATTAAGTTAACAACAAAACTACGTTCAGATTGCAAAAGAAAGATGAGAAGTTACTTGCATTGAATTCTGTTTGTTTGTTTGTTTTTAAACTAATTAGGCTGCTAAAGTTCTGGCTGCATGACGAGAACGGTGGGGATCTATTCTGACCAGGTTTCTACTAAACCAATCAGATTGTGAGCATAACGTAGACAGAAAATTGGCAGAATGTGGCCTTTGCCATCTAAATTATACAAAATTGGTATTCAGCCACCAGGCTTTTTGGCAGCAAATCAGAACACACATCCAGTGTGCAGTGGAAGGAGGGATAGGGAGAGGAAAAAACAAACAAACAAACAAAAATACTAACAAGCAGCAGGTTTAACCTAAACACGAAACTTGCACACATTTATAAAACACAAAAGTTAGACTGTTCTGTGCTCCAAATTAATGCTGCATTATCTTCTAGTAAAAGAGCTTTCTTTTCTTAAACACACAGGAACATCCAGAAAAATGGGAAAATAATAAATTGATTAGTAAATAATTTACCTTCACTGAGTAATTAAGTAAATCTGACTTATGGCCCAGTCTTTTTTAAAAATCCTCCTCCACCATCCAGAGATTTCAGATCCCGACATAATCTTCTATTGTCTTGGCGCTGAGTACCATTTACTGACTATGTACAGAGAACCATTTACTGACTGTGTCAGAGAGATTCTGCTCTGATTGAAGTCAATGAGAACGTTGGGTCAAAGACCTCAATGGAAGCAGTACTGGTCCTTGTTTGTAGACAGAGTTTATTTCCCTCTTGATGCGCAAGAATTTTCTTAACTCACAGGTACGTTGTGCACACAAATAACAGCCCTATATTTTCAAAACCCCCATAACTCTGACTGCTTCACTAGAATGCATATGATGCCTTGAATCAGCAGTTTAAGGCATTGTTTTCTCATAATAATCAGTGCTGTTGTTGTAGACAGAAACAACCAAGGGCTTTTCTGGTACCCCAATGGGTAGCATGGATATTCTAACAGTTTTGAGAACAAGTTAACATAATTTTGCAATTTAAACCATGTTAAATTGTTTTCTAAACTCGCTGAAATTTTTCTTAATGCAGATTTCACACTGGCTTCTAGAAACCCAGTTTTTGTTTGTTTGTATACTGCATGAATGAGGGATTTATCTATGGGAGAGCGCATGAACTATTGGTATTCTCAGGATTCGGTTAGGATGAAGAGTGAATCTTCTCAGGCGTAGCAAGGGAGAGCCTTCCAAGTTAGGATTAAAGCCATTGGTAGGGAAGCTTGTGTTTTAATGGATCAACTGTCGCAGAGAACACTCAGCCAAACTCCTTTGCTGCCTTACAATTTGTTTATGAACAGGACTTGAAATTCATTGGGGAGGGGATTATCCTCCCGTGGTGGCACGTAATTTTTAAGAACACCCACCCTATTTACCTAGTTACATGCCAAATAGTATGCAGCCTTTTGACCCAAATCCTATTAGCAACAATCTGTCATTACTTCCTTTACCCCAAAATGAACTATATTCTGGGATGTGTCTCAGAGAAATAAATTACAATGCAGGAGAGAAAATGTATTCACAATCTCTTCCACAATTCAGATTGTAAATTCCTGGGGCAGGGACCTGAGTTGTGTTTGTTAAAAAGCTGTGTGCTGCACTGAGAGACCCACGTGATTAAAAAACCACAAACGTAAATGTCTATGATTTTCTTTCCATTCCTTTGTTTCTTCCTCTTGTTCTGACTCCTGACATTTTTGCTCACCTTTATATTTACTTATTTCTTTTGTTTATTCCCCTCTCTGTGTATCTCTTCTTCTGAAAGGCTTACAAGCTGGTGCCAGGTTCCTGTCCCCTCCCTGCACTTCATTCTTAGGTCTCTCCCCTGCTAGGATTTAGCAGGAAATGTAGAATATTTTAGAGACAATAACATTTCTTCTTATTCAGGCTGCTGTTGAGGATATTTTGTGAGCTTCTGAACGAGGGCAAGAGTGGACAGGCAGAGAAGAGAAAAGAGTGTAGAGTAAAGGACAGGAAATATTGAACAAGGTCACGATGCACTGAATCTAAAAAAAGAATAAGGGAAAGAAGAGGAAACACAGAGAAGGAATGGTAAGTAAATATTAAGAGGGTGAGCAAAAGCTGGGAGAGGCAGATGAGAGGAAGAAAGAAGAAAAAAATATGGAAAGCCAAAGACACAGATCAGAGCCCTGCCACATTCAATGCACAACGAGCAAACCCAATGAGGCAGGACCCCTTACCTCTGAGTGAGCACCTAGAGCAAGACAGTGGGTAAGAATGGGATATCTTTGCTTACATTGAATCTGAATCCTTCCCATACTGTCAAATGCTGCTTAGGGCATGAACCAGGCTCTGCCACCCCTATCTATGATGGGCTGCTCTTTCTATGTCCTCTATGTTAAGTCCTGTATTTTCCCTTTCTAAGGGCTTGTCTTCACTATGGGGGTAAGACGACCTAAGTTACGCAACTCCAGCTATGTGAATAACGTAGCTGGAGTCGACGTAGCTTAGGTCGACTTACCCTGGTGTCTTTGCAGTGCTGTGTTGACGGGAGATGCTCTCCGGTTGACTTCCCTTTCTCTTCTCGGAGAGGTGGAGTACTGCAGTTGACTGGAGAGCGCTCTGCCATCGATTTGGTGGGTCTTCACTAGATCCACTAAATCGAGCTCGATTGCAGCAGTGTTGAACTTTCCATATTGCAGACAAGCCCTAAATGCTGTGGGGCTGAGGGATTGCTTTGGACAACCCCTTTTACATGCTCCTCTGGCAGGCCAACAGCACACCTGCCATAGTGGACACTATGCCTTCATTCTTAACACACATCCCAGATATTTCTGTCTTTTTTGGATAACTTTGGAGATAAGGAGTTGTTGAAATCTCTGATAAATCTTGGCATTTGTTATTAATTCATTCCATTTTGTACCTGGTGTCTTTCTGAGTCATTTGCTTTGCATGGCGTTTAGTCATCTGTTTGTGGATTTCCAGCTTTCACATCCACACGGTAAGGTGTAAATAACATCTGACTTGAAGATTCGTAGTTTGGTCTTTATCTTGTAGATTTTTGATGACCAAATTTTACTTAAGCAAGGAAAAGCAGCTGTTGCCTGCAATTTGTTATATTATTTCCTTCTGGAGATCCCCACTGGCTTACATGCTACTGCCAAAGCATGTGAACTGACTCAACTTTTGTATTCCTTTGCCTTCTAACGTAATGCTTGAGTTGGGAGTTGCTCACAACGAGTAGCACCTTATTCCACAAGTTGACCTCTCGACTTCAGTAGGGCTGCTTATCATGTAAGGTACTATTCAACAAGACCGCGGATATCATAATCTGGAGCAATGAGTTCTAGTTCCACCCAGTAAGCGTTCCACACAGAACTTTGTTTTCCATTCTTTTTATAAACCTTAGACAGCATTACCTTAGAAAGTATACATTTACTCTCCCTTTCCACTGCATGGTGGACTTTCCTCCTGTTCTCATTTACACATATATCTGTGTATACACTGATACAGTCCTCTCCCGTGTAGAAAACGGGACTGGTGGCTTCTTTCACCAGAAAGAGAAGAGCCTCCCCTATCTTGGTTCTTGCTACAAACAACTCTGATAGGAGCTAACTTTTTCCCTCAGTAGCAGCAGCAGATCATCTCTGTACCCTGAACCTGATCCAACAGAGTTCACTTTTCAATTTACCTTCCAACTCTTTAGCTTTCTACTCCCTTCCACCATATTGCTCTGTTACGGAAAGGTGGAAAGAGAGGGACTTTCCTGAGCTGGAAGTTAGGGGAAGGAAGATACAGCAGGGAGCAGAACTTACTGACTTAGTGCGATGTCCCAGTTTCTCTCCAAAAGGACCTGCCACCAAGATGTGTGAGAAAGAGACCTCCCACCCCTTTCTCAAAGGCTCCTTGACCAATAAATTTAGATTCACACAGGTGTAAGTTGTGTTTAAATGGTTGACAAGTGTTCAGGAGGCAGTGGGTCCCCCCCCACCTTTTTTTTTTTTTAAACTGGTTCACCTATTCTTGGTTTCTGAGCTATGGAAACAAAGTATGAAAAAGGCTGTCAGGACATGTCGTCTGTGACTGCTGCAATTTTTATACAGTTTTAATTATGGTGAGAAGTAAAAGAGAACTAGGAAGAGGAAAGATGGGGGAAAATACGTTGTAGTAGGGTATTTGAGAAACCGTGTAAACAAATTACTGCCATTTTTAATGTGTAGCAGAGAACTTCAACACTCTTGCCTTTTATCTCTCATGCTGGTTCACATCACAGTAGCAAAAAATATAAATCACTAATTTTCTTCAACTTCCTCAATTACTATGGATAAGATGGTCATTAAAAAGCTGTATGTATGTAGAAGAATTACACACATTTTGCAAATGAAGAGCACCAAGATACCTTCATTCTTGCCCTGAAATAATATCCTCACCAAGCCATTATTTTGCCTAAGTTCCACTACCAAGAAGTACCAGAAGCAGATGTATCAGAACAGCATGAAGAATTTTTCTGACAAAACTCTCACCAGCACAACGCATTTGCAGTCCTTCAATACACAGATTTCAAAGTAATTTGCAAAGGTGAACAAATACTGCCCCCATTTTACAGACGGTGAAATTGAGGCTCAGGAAAGGTAAATAACTTGTCTGGGGACACATAACAAATCAGTGGCAGAGCTAGAAATAAAATCCAGATTTCCTGACTCCCAACCCTATGCCCTGCCCACTGGCGCACACACTCATCTATTTATGTTTTGGCTAATAAGGTGTAGTTAGTTTACAAGCAAAGGTGCTATATATAGGGACTGCATCTTGCACAGGCAGGGGGAGAAGTAGTTATAACAAGTCTCCCATTTGCCACTTCTGTGATTTGTAGGAATATGTGAAAAATCTAGCTTGGGGGGTATGAAAGCTCACCCACACTGTCGTCCTGCATTTCTCTTCCGTAGAAGTATATGTTTTTCCTGCCCAAGAGGAAGCCATAAGTAGGGTGTTTTTGTTTGTTTGTGGAGAGTGCACTTTAAGTCCTTTGATTTATAAGCTTCTTGAACAATTTCTTAGCCACTGAGTTATGTGTGATTTGGAAATGACCAGCACTCTCACTAGTACAGTTGGGTGAAGTACCACTTAGAGAGGTGTTTTCCTGAATTTTGCAATTCTTTTGCTGTAAGTTTTAATAGCTGTAACATCCAATTTTTGTGCCACCTCATTTTTTTTTTTCTTGCTGAGGATTAGGAAGGAGAGAGGGAAGAATTATCTCTGGAGAACTATAAAAGATAGAATTGATTTTTGGTAAGAACTCTGTGGAAGTTCTTAATACCACCTTATCTTTGTGAATAGTACAGAACTGTTCCTCCACTGAGCGAGAGCCTATCTCAGAAACTATCCTCACCAATGTTATCTCTATCAGAAAAGTAGCTTTGAGGGATGGAAAATAATATACATTCCTCATTGGTTCAAATGGAGTTGTGTCAAAACCTTGTAATACAGAGTTTAGGTTCCACATTGGGTAGTTCCATAACGTAGGTGGATTCAACAGGTTTGCTGCTGTGAGAAACTACCATGAAGCAGAGATTAATTGTTCCTATGTTGAGTTATGGAATTTAATCAATGCCACTTACACGTCAATGTACTGACACAAACCCAATGAAATGCCATCTTGCAAAACACCCAAAGCATGCAAAATCTTAGATGTTAACGTTTTTATTAACACACAAGTTTTTTAAAATTATCCAAATCCTGAAATAAAAATCCAGCATGTTAAATGATTCCTTGAAGGCAGCATACTGGTTTGTACTACTTATTCAGAGTAACTCTTTTCAACAGCCGTCAACCGCAAATTGTCCATTTGGGGTGGAAAACAAGTCCCTGGCTTATAAGGTTTTTCTTATATGACAGTCTCATTGAAATGTGTATCAACCTCTGAAAAGCATCTTCTTGCCATTGTGGGGTTATTTGTATGACTAACACCTTCCTTTTTATTTTCAGGGTTACCTTGGCAACTAACAGAAGGAACATACAACAAAAATATCTTGCAGCTCCTCCATAAAGAATCTACTGCTTTTGCTGTGCCATCTCTCTCGAGAAAGAGAAGAACTTTTTGGTCATCTGTTGAGGCAAATAATTCTGTTCTTAGGACTTCCAGGATTTCTGCTATCTGATCGAATATTTAAACTGAGTCTGCATTCCCTCTGGTGTATTGACTAACAGCTTAGCCAGTCCACTTTGGTGTTCAATGAGCTCTTGTGTTCTGTTACAGAAGAAGCATGATTTTCTGTCCTGCTGAAAAGTGATACTTTTTCCTAGTGCTGAGATTTGAACCCCCTCTAACTAGTTCAAATAGGACACAGTTATGTTTTCACAATATCAGTAATATGCTCTTACCCAGATGTGCAAAAAGTTACTGTACCTGGGCCAATACAGAAATAACAGTTAACACAGAATATAGCAGACAGACTCCTTAGCTGGAAAAAAATAAAGCTGAGTACACGGTACACCCATATAAGAGTCTTCTCTTCCTCAGATTCTGCTGTTTGGAATAGTCCTCCTATATCTCTGTGATCTTATTTCAGCTCTCGACTAGATACTAATGCCTGGGTCTGGCACTGACCTGCTCTGTGGCCTTTGACAAGTCACTTAGCCGTTGCACTTCAGTTTCACCATGTGAAATGGGGATAATGATTCTTACCTTTTTTTTTTTTTTTTAAAGTGCTTTGAGATCTCAGTGTGAAAAGCACTGGGTGTTATTAATTATTGTAGTTAATCACCTGTCCAAAAGAAGCTATGCAAATGAAGTATGTATTATTAATTAATTCTCTTGTGTAGGACTTTAACACATTACTGTTCCATATGCCACAAATTTCTCAAAGGATCAGCACTGATGTCAATATATCCTGGAGAGCAGAGGTCTAAGAGGAAATTGGGGAAACAATTCAAAATGACTACAAATTGTTTCAACTTAATTTCTTCCGCAGATTTCCTGTATTTTTGTTTTGGTTATACTGCTTTATAGGTTTAAAAAATTATCATTAAACATTGGTTGCTAACGTCTTCTTTCATTGAAAGCTACAGGGCCCTGATTCTGTTCTCGGTATCAGTATCAGGTAAAACCTGTGAGAGCAGGTTTAGACGCTAAGCATCAAAATACATTTGAAACAAAATGAATAAAAAGTGGGAGAAAGAGGATGCTCAGAATTGATTTTTCTAACAAGGCATTTACAGGCACTCAAAACATGATCTCCACTTAAAACATAAAATAGTCATTGTGCTGATTTGTTACAGTACGACTTGCTAAAGTATTTGATTCCACATTATCTGAAACTAGGTAGTTATCCGAAGTCTCATCTTCTTAATGGAATGGAATGTACAAAAGCTGAGCATTCAGTTTAACACACGATATATTATCTATACAAATTGGTACTTATTCAACAGACAAACTTAAAAACCAAATTATGGTAGTCTACCAATTTGTTACTCTCTTCCAGAAAACACTATGTACAACTTGATAGCTTATAGAGCTTTTTAATTACTTTTTTTTTGGATTAACGTGTCTGTATTCATTACAGACTGTGAGGCCCTGTCTACATTGTGCCAAAAGCAAGTTAGAAAGCTCCTGTCTAAACAGAACTCTTGCTAGCTGGTCAGGGCCGGCCCACAACATTTTGGCACCTGAGGCGGGGAACTCAAATGACACCCCCATGCTGCCTCGCTTGGGCCAAAACTTTGAAAGGTCTCAATTCTGCCTTCTTCCTGTTCTACTCCTCTCATGGTACTGCTCTGCTACCTACCCCAATAAAGGAGAACTAAACTTAAAATGCCTTGTTCAAAAATTTTAAGTAATACTTAACTTTCAAATGCCTGAACAGCAAATGTAACGTTTCTTGTCTGCATAGTAAACACTGGCATTTTTATCTGTTTGAATAATAAAAGTGGTGCTTTCCATGCTTTCTTGGTTGCAAAGATTTGAACTGCTTCCTGAACGTCCACAGTCTGGGCCAGCTCATGCTCTATTGAGATGGTTGCAAGGCCGACCAGCCTCTCCTGTGTCCTTGTGGAGCGTAGATGTGTTTTTATTAACTTCAGCTTGGAGAAGCTGCCTTCTCCACTGGCAACTGTTACGAGAAGTGCTAGAAGTATGGCAGAGCAACAAAAGCATTTGGAAAAAGGGTGGTCATCTTATTTGTGCACATATATTCCAGAACAGCCTTTGGAGTTGATCCTGCTGAAATGTATCTTGAAAGGGCTTTCAGTTCATCACCTAAATCACTTGCATCAATATCGCACGTGTCATCATGTGTCAACACTATCTCTAGTGCCCTGCATTGCTGGTGTAGCTCTTCTTCAGGTATAGTGAGGAGTTTTGGAATATCATACAACATCCCAAATATACTGCTGTGTTCCTTGAGCTGCATGAAACGTTCTTCAACTGACTGTATTGCACAATCTAGCACCTGGTGAAAGAATTCAACTTTGAATTGTTCTTTGGGGTCTCTTATGGGATTGATTACGTGCCTCGTAATCAAAATGTCTTCTTCTTTGGTGACTCTTGTATTCTTGAATTGGTGGGAAAATAGCTTCTGCGTGAAGTTCCTCTGCCAACTTCTGTGCACCTTCAGAATGTTTTGAAATCCCTCATCTGACCGGTTAGACTGTAGGTATGACTTTGCTTTGTCCAGTTGTTCCACTGCTCCAGATATATCAAGGTCAACACCTTGGAGTCTCTTGCTTACAACATTTATTTCAAACAGTATGTCATGCCATAACACTAAGCCACACAGAAATTTGAAGTTATGTATGTTTCTGGTGATTCCATTTCCCTCTGCCACCGTTTTCGCACGAACAGTTCCTGTCATAGCTTTATCCTCCATAATGGCAACTATGGCATCATCTATCTTACCAATTTGGTGTTTGATAGGCTTTATCGCCTCCACTCGACTTTCCCATAGTGTGGCACTCGGTAGTTTCAGTGTCAGAGAGGATGTTCCCCGATGTTGCTTCAAAATTTGCCATCGATGAGTTGATGCAGAGAAAAATACATAGATGCTTTGAATTACATTAAAAAATTCAGCAGCCTCAGTAGAAGCTGATGCTGCATCACTGACCACCGAGTTCAATGAATGAGAATTGCAAAGGACAAAAAAAGCTTGAGGGTTTAATTCTCGGATCCGTGTCTGCACTCCTCTGTTCTTTCCTCTCATGTTGGCACCATTACCGTAGCCCTGACCTCTCATGTCAGCTATCGCAATTCCTGTATCTTCCAGCTTTTTAAGAAGCACATTTGTCATACCAGCTCCTGTAGTATCATCAATGTCAATACATTCTAGGAAATGTTCTCTGACAGTCACCACTGCAGAGACATTTTCACTAAGGTCTGTTGTTGTTACAAAATGCACCATTAAAGTCATTTGTTCCGTATGGCTGATGTCGGGTGTGCAATCCAAAATAACAGAGTAATATCTTGCTGACTTCGGATCTGCCACAATCTTCTGTTTGACTTTTGTTGCCAGTAACTGCATGATCTCATTTTGAATTGTTTTTCCAAGGTAGTGGTGTGTGTACATTTCTTGGGTTGTGACTCTTCTTAGATGCTCCTGGAGTACAGCATCAAACTCAGCCATCAGCTCCACAATTTTAAGGAAGTTTCCATTGTTTGGCAAATACAGCTGATCTGAAGTGCCATGCAGTGCTAGGTTTTGGGTAGCAAGCATTCTCACAATGGCAATGAGCCTTTTCAGAACATTTTGCCAGTAAAGAGACTCTGATGCAATCTTCTCTTGATGCTGATCATCTATGGTGGCCTTTAACCTTAGTCTCATCTCAAGCTCTTTCCACCTATGGAATGCTCTCTGGTGATTTGCTGTCTTCTGATGGCATGCCAGATTTCTAGCCTGATTTTTCCAGTCCTTTGTTCCTGTAGAACCCAATGTGGCTGGAACATTAGACTGGAAGAGTTTGCAACAAAAACAGTATGCAGCATTCTGGGTTTTTGAGTACATAAGCCATGGCCTCTCCACTTTGTCACCATTGGGGATTTCATGCCAGTAATGTATTGGATGGAAACTTCTATTTTCATTGTCTTTGGGGAACATGAAGTTTTTCACTTGCTGTGGCCCATGCATTCCCTCAGGCTACTGCTCAAGTGGGTCCACAGTCCTGGATCATCTAGACTTAAGGAACTAAACTCAGCTGCAGCTGTTTCTTGCGCCTCCACCACACTCTTCTCTGATCTACACTTTTCTTCTGGAATGTGCATGGTTACATCCATTTGAGATGGAGATACGGATGCTGCAGTAGCTGCCAGGTCACCTGCACTCTGACTAACTGGAAGATCAGGCATCTCCTCACCACTCACATCCTCCCTGGGGCCAGAAGGCTCACCGTGAACATTTGTGTCTATGTATCTCAGGAGAGCTCCTTCCTGCTTAGATAGAAAAACTTCCTTCGCGTGCTTTCTTTTTCTGAATGCTGCCCCAGAGGGGCGTTTTCTTCTTTCACTCATGACTGCTCTTCTGTAACAGCTATAGTGGCTCTCAACACTCAGTTGAAGGGGACAAATAAGCAGGCCCTGAGTGAGGGAAGATATCAGCATCTTAAGGGCCTAACTGGCTCCTACTACTTCAGTAGACTGCCTGTTCTCCTCAAGTGGGTTCAGGGAAGCAGCAGGAAACAGGAAGCTCCCTGAGAAGATGGCATTAATCAGTCCAGGCTTCTGGGGGTGCTAGAGAAGTACATAAGAGGCTCCTCCTCCTCTCTCTCTCTGCAGCTCCTGATGCTTTCTGTTATTCCCTCTCATCTTTTCTCTTCTCATCTTGCCTGCCTGTTATGTCTCTTGTGCCCTTCTTCCTCCAGCCCAGCACTCCACCATCTCTGTGCATCTAGAGCAGAGAGAATACATATGCACCAGCAGCAGACACAATTTTCTACACTCTGGGTCCTAGCGGCGCCCCCCCTCACACACAGTCTGGCATCTGAGGCGGCCACCTCAGTTCACCTCATGGTAAGGCCAGCCCTGTAGCTGGTTGATAACTTGGTTTCTCTGATCTGTGCATATACGGATGTTATAAAAATTTTACAAAACCAATCTCCTACAGAATAGGGTCTAATAACGCAATGTTGTAAAACCATTTGTGAGCACAGTGGCCAGGAAAGTCATGTCAGAGACCTGATAAAATGTCAAATTATGACTCTTGCTACAACAGTTTTAACTGAAGAACCTCAGAAAAAATATTATGGAACTAACTTCTATGAGTGATCTTGTGGACACAGGTCTTGCAGCCAGCACTACTGTATTTTACTCTCCCGTCTGTCACAAACACCTTTTGACCTCGGATAAGTTAGTTTGCAGTTGTGCCTCAGTTTTCTTATGTGTAAAACTGGGCTAACTCATAAGGGTTTACAGACACACCTCGTCACACTAATTTGTTAAGAGCTTTGAAATCCTCCAATACAGGGGTCCCCAATGGGGTGCCCATGGGTGCCATGGCGCCCGCCGGGGCGTCTAAGTGTGCCCACGTACTGGCCGGCGGACGAGCATTCGGCGGCATTTAGGCGGCGACGCCTCTGGATGCTGCTGCTTGCCAACGACAAGCAGCGTCATCCAGAGGTGTTGCCACTGAAATTTGGCGGCATTTCAGCAGCAACGCCTCTGGATGACGCCACTTGTCGGCGGCATTTTGGCGGATACTCGTCCGCCGCCATGGTCCTCCGTGGTTCGTCGTCTGGCATCTGCCAGACGAAAAAGGTTGGGAACCACTGCTCTGATAGAAGTACAGATTATTTTATAATTACAGAACCATATTGTGTTATCTATTTATATTTACTCTACTTGAAATACTTATTCATTTTGAGAAAATTAGTCATTTTTAATTTCAGACAATTTAGAATTAACATCTGTTAATCAAAGTATTGTTTTATATCAGGCCTTTGCCTAAATGGTTATACAGTCACTGTATATGTTAACTGAATTAAGAGTGAGATTTTCAAAAGTATTTCGGTAATTTAGGAGCAAACATCCCATTAACTTTCAAAGGAAAACTATTCCCAAATCACACAAATGTTAGTGAAAACGCCACCCTAAACTGATCAACCTCAAATTAAAAACTGTTAAAAGTCCTAACTGTGATGTGAATTATATAATAAAAACGGTCAAAAAATGGTGTTATTTCTGTTGCTTTTAATTGGAATATAAAAGGGACCTTTTATATGTATATAGTATTGTATATGCTATTATCAATCTAGTACACTGTACAGTGTACCAAGTAAAAAAATATTCAAGCCTGTAGCTCAGTGACAGATATCTGGATGCTGCTGGGAAGTGTGTGTTATAAACAAAGGCATTTCTCTTGAAAGTTCAATAAGGTTGAAAGCCAAAACAAATGATACAGCATCAGGGATTTATCATCTAATAATAAAAGAGTGTTTGTTCCTTCGGAGCTGCTTCTAACAAGTGGAGTTTCATGCTGAAAGAACAGGCTCAGTTGGCATGCAGCTTTTCAATTCCACTCCTTATTTTATGCTTAATATTAAAGACAGCAATTTAACTTTTGAATACAAGAAAATTATCTTGAAACTGAAGCCCTGTTTAAGCTTAAGGCCAAGCTAGAAAAGAACATCTACAAATATTTAAAAAGTCTTTGGTTATTTCTACAGCTAGAGCGCTTGCGACAATGGAGCACTTGCCTAATAACCCCCCATTTTCAGTAGCTTATAGCTTTCCCTATCAGGCTGAAATTTATCCGGTGTGGTCTACCAGAGGGTGATTTTTTTATTTAAGTTTGTGCATCATAGTTCAGTCCTGTTTCAAATGAGGGAAAAATAAAACATAACCCAAGGTATTTCTGAACATATTACAAGTGAATTGCCACAATGGGTGGAAGTAGAAAGATTAAATCTGGGCAAGCAATAGTCCTCACTGAGAAGTGCCTTTGAAAGGTCTGGCAAAAACTGGGCATTGGTTTAGCTACACAAGAAGTATAAGTGTAAGATTTTAGGTCCAACTTCAGTGGTGGCATTTCCTGACTTTGGGGTAATTAAAAGGTGTATCCTCAATGGTATTTTAACATAGAATTTTTAATATTGTAATGTAATATTTGTTTAGAGGAAGGAATTTATGATAATTTGAATTAGGGTAGCGTCTAGAGCAGGGGTGGACAAAGTACGACCCGCGGGCCGCATCCAACCCATCAGCCGTTTTAATCTGGCTCTCGAGCTCCTGCCGGGGAGTGGTGTCTGCGATTTGTCCCGCTCTGGTGCTTCAGTCAGGGATCGGGGTCAGGGGCTTGCCCCACTCCACGGATGCCGTGGCTCCGTGCGGCTCCCAGAAGCAGCAGCATGTCCCCCCTCTGGCTCCTATGTGCAGAGGCAGCCAGGGGACTCCACATGTTGCCCTCCACCCACCAAGCGCCGCCCCCGCAGCTCCTATTGGCCAGGAACTGCGGCCACTGGGAGCTGCAAGGGCAGCGCCTGAGGACGGGGCAGTGCGCAGAGCCCCTGACCGCGCCTCCGCATAGGAGCCGGAGGGGGGACATGCCACTGCTTCTGGGAGTTGCTTGAGGTAAGCGCCGCCTGGAGCCTGCACCCCTGATCCCCTCCTGGGCCCCAACCTCCTGCCCCAGCCCTGATCCCCCTCCTGCACCCCAGCCCCCTGCCGCACCCTGAACTCCTCATTTCTGGCCCCACCCCAGAGCCTGTACCCCTCACTCCCTCCCGAACCCCAACCCCAATTTCGTGAGCATTCATGGTCCGCCATACAATTTCCATACCCAGATGTGGGCCTCGGGCCAAAAAGTTTGCCTACCCTGGTCTAGAGGCCCCAAATTAAATGGGTGCTTCATTGTGCTAGGCATTGTGTACATAGATTTAGTAAGAGACAGTCCCTGCCCAGAAGTGCTTACAATCCAAGTAGACAAGACATACAAAGGGTAGGAGAAAGGAAGAATTATTATGCTCATTATACAGACCGAGAATTGAGACACAGAGTAAGTGACCTTCCCAAGGAAGTTTGACCCAGATATTCTGAATCGATCCAGTTCTTTAGCCACAAAGCTATTATGCATCTTGCATACAAAGCAAAAATTGACAGAGCAATTCTAATGCTATATTAACAGCTCTGTTAATTATTCAGGGCTAACATCAAAATAATAAAATATCCATATTTATGGCGATAGGCAGTAATTGTGATTCTCCTGACTCTTAGGAAAAAGACTTTCTTTACCTTCCCCTTTCCATTGCCATACTGTGTGGTCTACATCTCTGATAACTGTGGCCCCAACTCTTCTCATTCTATGGGGCAATTGGGTGGCTCTCAAAGGGATTCCCATTGTGGTGTGGGCACTTCCATGGTGGACTGAGAATTCTGTCCCTGAACAACACCCAGAAAAAATCATACATGCAAGACACATGACTATACTGCATCTCCTCTACTTCTGAGTGTCTGGAAACCAAAATTCCAGTATGTACTGCTCTCTCTAGCACATAGAAATAAAGATTCTTTGTCCTTAAGGTATTTTATAGAAGGCTCTCAAAGCATTTTACCATCCTGCATCAGTTAAACCCAACAGCCCTATCAGTTAGTTATTACTTGTTTTACCTGTCTATAAACTCAGGTACAGAGGTGCAATGACTTGTCCAAACTCACTCAGTGGGTGAACTGTGGATCTGGCAAGAGACCCCAAGGAGTATTGACTTAATTCCCTATTACAACAACAAGGCCGCACCAAGGGACCCAGGGAGAATGCCCTCAGGAACTTGACCACATTTTTTTGAAAAGAATCACCATGAAAACACTGACACCGGAAAGCTGTATGTGATTTGAGTCCTCCCTCCAGCCTGTAGTTGCATCGGCTTGGGTTGACATAATTCAATGTGCTGGTTAACGTTATTAATTCAGTGAAATGGATCATTTATGGACCATCACAGAAGTCACCACATCACAATGGACTCTTCCAACTCTGAAGCTTAGTATTAGTAAAGTATTTACATTTTAAATACTGCCTTCCATGGACAACAATGTATTTCGGGCTAGTTCTGAGGGACAAGTGCAGAGCCAATTCACATGGCATACCAGTGTCTTCCACACCATGGAAGCTGCTAGAGAGCAAATGCTTACTGTTTAATTTGGTATTTGGAATATTCCCCGTCAGAAGGTTTATACCTTCCTTCCAGCAGATGGAGTCTGAAAAAACTGAAGCCTAGTAGCCAACAAACCTCAAGTTTAGGGACGGTATCCTCATCACTGTTGATTTTTTCTTGTCTACATCTACAGGAAGGGAAATGAGAAGCTCCAAAGTTTGGGCTGGCACAAGATTACTACTAAGAATGGGCCACAGTTAAAATAAAGATTTTCTTCAGAGCTAAATGGGATGTGTATTCACTGATGAGATGAATTCCTTCAGTGGGTGTTTGTTTAGGAAAGTTTCAGGGTATATACACTGGATCTGGATAGACTCACACATCATATCTTAATTGCCATGCCAAGATTTTATTTAAGATGGTTTCTACATACCTTTAAACTTTTAATTTAGCACATTAAAAACAATTAAGAGGTCAGTTCCTTAGAAACAGATGTCATGTTAAAAAGGGGCATTTGGCCATTTATATGGGTCACAACAAAGATAACGACTTGAACTTCCACCATCAACAATGAAAAGGAGTGAGGTGAACAGTGAGAAAGTTGCAGGCAGTTTTCATATCAAACTTCTAAATGACCTGCATACTTGACACTTGTGTTTGTTATTGTTTGATAGGCAGAAAATCAGACTCAACAAGCAAAGCTCACAGGGATTCAAATAACTGCTGAAAAACCTCATGAAATACAGGCCTGAGTCAGAGCGGCTCCACTGGAAGACACTGGTATGCAGTAGGGAAAAGGGCTGTGGTGGCCAGGACCCAAAGAGCATGCAAAGCCTATACTACACTGCCAACGGTTTGCCAAACATGCAGCTAGAAAAGGGAAGTACCATGCTGCCCCTCTAATGTCATTTGCACTAAAAGTCCTCTTGACTAGGGCTATTACAAAACATACAATTTGTACATCCTCCAACCTGCCTTCCCTTCCCCCCCCCACCCGCATAAAATATTTTTATCTTCTCTTTTCTCCTGTCCCCCCCTTGCCGCAGCCTGGCGCCAGGCTCAGAACAGTAAACAAAACATGTTGTAACAACTGATATTTTCAGACACGTACCCATTGATGACATGCAGCTATGAATGCCTTCTCCTTTTACTGTATGGAATGAAGAGTGGTCGGGTGGCATTATTGTTTTTACCAAGTTACATCCTCAAGTCTGTCATTAGCTATAGAAGAAGCCTTTATAGAGCGGTTGTACTGTCCCACTTCCTGGCTTCTGTCGAGCTTAACAAAACCAAGTACTAAACACATTTTATGCTGTGGAGTATCAAATGTTCTTCGCTATCAGGCGAAATGGAACTCTGTTCATTTTCATTATTGCTTCATATGAAAATGTTAGCTCTATTCATATTCCATATTCAAGATGTTTAACCTGGGTTCGCTGTATGAAAAGTCAATCATGTGTGCATAAATTCAATATTTTCCCCATTTATTTCAATACAATGAATATCTTACAGACAGCAATGTTTGTATATTGATTCAAAAATATTATCTTTTTCTTTTGCCCAAGTTATTTCGTGTGTATTTGAGGTGAAGTCAGGTATATTTGGGTTAAATAATAGTTTTATCATCATTCACAGTCTATTATGTTTAGCACAAGAAAGAAAGCCAGCACAACAGAAGAAGAAAAAATCCACCTCAAAGTCATGCTGGAGGGGGGGCATTTTGCTGATAAACAGGAAACATTTTATTTCTAAAGTTAACATTCTTAAATAAGAAAACAAACACTTCAGCTAAATTTGTGGGTTTTAAACAAACTGTGGCAAACACTAAGGGAACTAAATAGAAACCATCTTTCAAGCTGGTAAAACTGGGGCAACATGAACACACGGTATTAAATGAGCCGTGACTAAGAAAGTACGTATCAGCCAATTTTAACACCATTTTAAAAATACCAGCCCCGGGAACGGGAGTAAGTGCACTGAGAACCTACATTTAGATTACTAAGTTTTGACACAAACTCACAAAATTATTTATATTGCAGTACCGCACAGGTGCCCTAACCAGGGTCCCATTGTTCTAGGGCTATATAACTAAGGCCATGTCTATACTACCACTTATGTCGCTCAGGGGTATCAAAAAAACACCCCCTAAGCAACATAAGTTGTAGAATGCACAGCACTATGTTGCGGGAGAGCTTCTCCCACCAATATAGCTACTGCGGCTGATGGAGGCGCTTTTATTATGCCAACGGCATAGAGCAGCTATACAAGCAATCGTACAGCAGCACAGCTGTGCGGCTGTAAGCTCGCTAATGCAGATGGCCTAAGTCAAAAAAAAGTCCCCTGCCCCAGAGAAATCACACTCTAGGATTATGATACAATGCAACAGATGATAAACAGATCATTAGGAGTTGGCCAAACTATGGCAAAGATGATAAATTACATAAATTAGGAATCTCAGCAAAACAAATCAAATCACTTCACAGTTACTGCTGATGTTCTGTTCTAATCTTGCTGGTCTTTTATTTTTGTTCACAGCAATGTGATTTCTCTTCAGGGCAGGAACCGTCTCAACGCTATGTGTTGTACAATCACATAGCGTCACAGGGAGCCAGTACTGACTGAGACTTATAGGTGCTAATGAAATACAAATTATTAGCGAGTGTCAGTTTTCAAACTAAATGACTGTTTTTGTGGGTTTGTGCCATAAATATCCTGGAGATCTAGATAGAGTTTTTCCATAGATGAGATCTTGTTCTGAGAAGTAAAAACAGGAGAATAGAAAGTATCAAAGGGGTAGCCGTGTTAGTCTGGATCTGTAAAAGCAGCAAAGAGTCCTGTGGCACCTTATAGACTAACAGACGTATAAGATGTATGCATCCGAAGTGGGTTGTAGCCCACGAAAGCTTATGCTCTAATAAATTTGTTAGTCTCTAAAGTGCCACAAGTACTCCTGTTCTTTTAGACGTATAAGAGCATGAGCTTTCGTGGGTGAATACCCACATGCATCCGAAGAAATGGGTATTCACCCACGAAAGCTCATGCTCCTATACGTCTGTTAGTCTATAAGGTGCCACAGGACCCTTTGCTGCTTTTAGGAGAATAGGAAGTCTTTCTTGGAAGTTTTTTTAAGGTGTCTTGTTGACCAAACAGTTTGTGTGATCAGATTTTCACATTTCTTTTTTTTAATTGGCTAAATACACATCTCGGAACATAAATTATATGTACTCCGTGGTGTACATATTAACTCAACAGATTAACTCATCTAATATAAACAAATTTTTGGTACACATACTAATATGGAAAATGCATGAGTAGCAAATAACCTACAACAGTTTTTGCAGACCTGTTACAGTGGAGCCTGTAATGATACAGTTGGTAACTGGCAAGGGCTTGTCACATATAAATATACTTTTTTGTGTGAACAAAATTAACATTTATAGTCACTGTAATACAACCCAGTGCACGTGTTATCATGGGATAAACATCAGGGGGTAGCCGTGTTAGTCTGAATCCACAAATAAATCTGTTAGTCTTTAAGGTGCCACCGGACTCCTTGTTCATTTGATAAACACATGCCTAAGTGATTGATGTCCTTCTGACTTCAGGACCTCCTGCCTAACAGAGCGCCTACTGTAGGCATGTTATTGTACTGTAACAAATGCTTTGCATGCAGGGGTGTTGCAAGGATCAATTAAAGTGCTTTGAAGCTGAAAAGTGCTAAGCAAGTGCTAAGTATTATGTCCTGTTTTATCTCATCATGTGTACTGAGTAGGTGACACAAACATGAAATTTCTTTTTTTTCCCTTTAAAAAAAGACTTTGTGTAGGTAAACAATATTTAAAAGTCTATGGAGATTTTAGCCCCAGAATACCTAAAATGATGAGGCAACACAAATGAATTGTTTGACAATTTTCATCTTTTAAGTGCAATTCATGTCATATGCACATCAGAGCATCTTGAATGGGCATATTATTCACTCTTAAGTGCCTCAAAAGGTAAAAAGTAAAAAAAAAAAAAAAAAAAAAAATCCACTTTAAAATATGAGTCCCAAATTGGCAACTTAGATGGTTCAATTCAGCCTGGAGCATTAAGGGGAAGTTATATATTCTTGAAAAGAGAGGTGTTCTAAAGGATGCAGGAAGCATTATTTATATTTTCTGTTGTTAGGGCTCTTATACCTAGGCTGAGAAAACCTCAATAAAGCAACAGGAATATTGCTTACCTATGGTGGGGGGGAAGATAAGAGTTTATCATGGAGCTAAACCAAGTTAAAAAAATCCCTGCTTCAAAGTAAAACTAATTATGTATTTTACTAATTACATTTTTAAAAGATACACAAGGCATTACCAACGAACCCAACAAAACTGAAAACAAAGCTATGTCTAAGGCCGCTCTGGCCAGGAAAAGAGCTCCTGAGAATTATCCAGGGATTCCAACTTCCCTCAAACACAGCGCCACTAATATTCTCCAGATTTGCTGGCCCAGCTTCGAACCATCTCGAGAAAATGTTTACATTAAAGTTGGGTTCAGCTAGAAGGTCAGCTAACTTTAAGGCTTTAGAAATCAGCAGCAGTCTCGTCTCCCCAAAGGGGATGGGGGATGGGGAAAAATTAAAAAAGAAAATCATTAACTTGCAACATCAATGAAACCTAATTTCACTATTTCAATTGCTACCAGAGGCGGGGTTTATTTTTTAACCCCCTTCAGTAAAACCAACAGCTTTACATCCCAAAATTCTCAGCTGCATTTCAAAAGCCTCTTTTAGGCTCAGCCACAACATCTTATGTTTTAAATCCATAATGAAAATAATAAGTACTATCCCACACAATTAGCTGCGATTTTTATCAAGTTTCTGGCTTTGAAACTGCACACGTATATGAAGTAAACAAGATAAGGAATTTATATTGTACATATTCAGACTTTATTCTTCAAAAATTGCTTCGGTGAACACCAAGTAGATGGCAGGAGATTATTTTCCATTTCATTATGTACCACACAAGAATCAATACAATCTGGTTTTATTTGGGTCAGACTGCTAAGACTACATCTTATCATTTACATCTTGCAACTGATAAATGACTGCAATAAAAGTGGGGTATTCTACAGGAAGAAAGTGTGAGTGCAGCTGATCTAATTGTTTAAAATAGCTAAAGTAATCTGGGGAAGAAACAATATTTTCCAGTCTGAAATAAATATTTTCAAGGATTTAGCTAATGTAACTGCCTGGAAAAGACGCAACAAAATTAAGTTCAGCAAAAAGGGCATCAAACAAAATCAAATTGTTTTTTTCAGATGACTGTGATATATCTGAAATATGTCAGAGGCAAGTAAAATTGATAATCAAACCACATTTATGGTTAAACCTTCCCCCCCCCCCCAAAGACCTTATTCAAAAAAGTGCTACTATTGTTCTATTCTTTAAAAAACACATTTAAAAATAGCTTGCATGTTTGCAGCCAATTGTGGGCCTGAATAGGAGAAGAATTCCCATTTGCTTTTAAATTAGGTTAAATGTACACTGCTGGAGAGCAACAAGTAAGGCAACTGAATAGGGAATATCAAAAGCAACATCTGAAATATTTCTTTTATAAATAAAATATTTTTAGCAACTAAGGAGTACATTATGCATGCAGCCCACAGTGTAAAAACAGTAATGACAATGTACCTTAAAAACATTTGCTCAGCAGAAGTTACTATGCATTAAAACAAGTTTCAGAGTAACAGCCGTGTTAGTCTGTATCCGTAAAAAGAAGAACAGGAGGTGCCACAAGTACTCCTGTTCTTCTTTTTATGCATTAAAGTTGATCCAATTTTTTGAAAGTTTCAAATAGACTTATTAAGACGACACTGTATTGAGGGTAGAGGAATATCTGCATCATATTCTGGTTCTTGTAGATGTTGTCTTAAATTTATACTTTTTCCGGACATGTCTGTACTTTACCAGAAACAGTGTGGGTATATATGTTTAAACTACACATGTAAAATTAGGAATAAACTCCAGCTCAGTAAATTTAGAATTAATCTGTGTACTGCATTAGTCTGAAAAAGTTAAAATCTCAGTTCCAACAAACAACAACAAATGGCATCAAGCTTATAAGGTGCATTTAATGCTGAAGACGTGCAAATTTTAACATGAAAAGTACCAATTACGAATGGCCTAAATAATCTTTTAAGAAACCTGTTTTCCTGCTAAGTGAATGCACTGCAATGAAATCATTTCCAAAGCTTTCACTCGTTTCGACACAAAGGATACAGGAGACTGTTTAGACTCCTAATAAGACAGGAGCCTTTAAAGCAACGCAGCACTATTAAACTGTGGATGGCGGCAGTCAAGAAAACAATTCCTTTGAGAGGAAAATAACCAGCATGTGCCTTCATGTAGGAATCGCATACCAGAGGAAAAGAACTTTTTTTGAGTTGTGTGTGATGTGACTGTAAGATGTGTATTGAGCAATAAAAAGCTGAGTTTGTCTATGCTTCTGTGATTGATTTGTAACTGCAAGACTGGCATTAATATCAGCAGCCCAAACTGACTGCCAC
This sequence comes from Trachemys scripta elegans, assembly GCF_013100865.1. NCBI lineage: Eukaryota > Metazoa > Chordata > Testudines > Emydidae > Trachemys > Trachemys scripta. The sequence continues at coordinate 11,112,773 of NC_048298.1, read as the reverse complement.
CTGCCATTTTAAGGCCCACTTAAAAAAAAAAAAAAACATATTTGGCAATACAGTATTTGAATCACTTTGAATTTACTGGCATATGTTGTTGAAGTGATTTATTAACAGCTTATCCTCAAAAAGTTACATGAAAAGATTTTTTTAAATTTGGAGTTGAGCTAGGAGTTGAACTTTAATTCTATTAGTAATTTTATGCATTTTTCCATTTTAACAGGAAAAGTAGGACACCTCCAGAGTGCCCCTTATAGATGCATACGAAATTGCAGTAATCTAAAATCCTGTGATCTATACCATGACCATTATAAGGGAAAAAACATGGTACGGAAATTAACACATCACTACTATATTTTTCCAATTCAGCAAATTTACAGCTGAAAACAATTCCATGTAACCCAATTTAATTACATTAAAAATGATGTAACTTATTTTATTAAAACGGAATTGATTGCTCTACAAAGAATTTAGATCCAACAATGAAGCTTTCTGTGTTACTTTAAAAGGTGTTCAAAAACCAATGAACATACAATGAAAGCTCTAAACCAGAAAGTAATTAGCTCAAATACAAAATATTAAATCTGTTTCACAAATTATGTAAATCATATAAAAATGAGGTATAATACCAATGGCAAACTTTATAGTGCCAAAATGGAATAAGCTGTATGTATACCTGCCTTCAAATAAGCTAAAGCAATTATACTGTAAAATCATTAGCTCAAGATATAGTTTAAAGTCTAGCTTTAATAACTTAATGCTACATGTATTTTCCAGCCACAGAAAAAGCATTATGTACATTTACATTTCCCTCTAAATTTAGAGGTTATGCTGCATTAAATGCAGTAACAAATACAAAGTGCTCAAAAAAAGGGAAAGCTGAAAATATTTATTACATAAAATATGCATGTAACTAAACCACCACTTCCTTGGGAGCTTCATTTCCTCATAAAAACAAGAACTTATGCTTTTTGAAACACTAGTGTGTTTACTCTAACTGCCATGGTCAAGAAATTTGTTTAAATAAACAACTCTCCTGCATGACAAGGAAACAGAATACAATTTCACATGATCCTGCTGATATTTAAAAAATACATATTATCCGGCCTGCTAGCTCTGTGTATACTGTGGCCAAAGAGTCTTATTGCTCTGAAACCAGGATGGGAGGGAATGACAGCTACTCACTGCACAAGTGCCTTTGTTCTGCAAGGAGTGTATTACTGACTTCCCAAACCCCCACAGAGGATGGCTTGGAAGCTTCAGGTATAGAATACTCAGACACCTTGAACTGACAGGTTCAAATCCCACCAGGGATGACACAGCTCTTCTTCCTTTTAAGATAGATATGAGTTCCACGTGGTTTACTGTGGGAGAGGAAGGGGGAATTTGACAAAATCTAAAAAAGGAGGTCTTCCTTGTTCTGCCTGGCTATTAAAGATCCTATTGTGATTTTCATAAAGTTATGGAGTTTGCTCCAGTGTCTTTTGTGTTACAGTTGTGGGGAGAATACGTTTAGAGTGTTGCACTCCATCCACCTGTTCCATTCCACCACAGTGGTGACTGCACTTTACGCCTAAGTGGTACCAGGCATACACAGCTTGTAGTGATTTGGGATTCCTTCAGGAACAAAGGCACAGGAAACTGCATGTGTTTTATATGTGAGACAGAGAGCACACATACATGATGCTTTGGGATAAAGCTTTCCTGGCATGAGTGTGGGATGATCATATTCTTTAAATGGTGAAGCTAGGAGTGTATTATGGAAATCAAACTGTATATGTCACATACTATTAGAGATTTTTATATATATGGTTTAATTTTAAAAAATTTTGGGACTTAATTTTTCTACCTGTACAGCCAAATTCTCACACTACTGGCCTCTGAGGAAGAGAAAAACTCCAACTAATCAGTTTTTAAAGCCTCAACAAGTTACCTAAAATAGCTTGTTTGCACATCAGAATTTAAGTCTGATATTTTAGGAGCTACAAGAGCTCAAAGACAGTGTATATATCCTATTGGAAGCTATGTATCCTATTGGAAGCCAGGAATCTCCCCTAACTAATTATATAAAAGCTCCTTTTTCCAGTGCTGAAGGGTCATGAGATATTGAACCTTTAACTCATCACTAGTGAAGATATTATTGTCCATGTTGGGCCCCAAGTCAAAGTCATTTTGGGGGGAGAGGAGGAGGAGGGTGAAGGGAGAAGGATTTCCACAAATAGAGCATGTGGGAAAGAAGGAAACATTTGTGTGACAGGTGGATTTTTAAAAAAAGCATCTGTTTGACGCTATTCAGTGGTTGGATGTTAGAAAAGGCCCTGGTGGAGATGTTCCAATGTGCATGATAAACATCACTTATATGGAAATACCACCACATATATGCTGTAAATACCCCACCACACTCTTATCTATAGTTATGCATATTGATTAGATATCAGAGTTTCAAGCACATGAGTACAGATGACCATGGTCATCTATTGGGGAGAAGTATTTGGGCTGCAAGGCAATCTGAGTGGGAGCAATTATGATCCAAATATAAAACGCTATGAGACTTTCAGAGCTGGATTTGGGCTGACCTTTGGTCAGATCCAATAATAGCAATCCACACTACTGTGAGGGAGGCATGGCTATGAATGATCACCAAATTAAAGCTCTAATAAGTTTCTTTGACTTGTAAAAAGGATTTCCTTTGTAGAATTCATCAGCAGAGTAATACACAGCAGGGGTCCTCAAAAGATTTTCATAGCGAAGACATTGTAAGAGGCACTGTCTACTGGACCACCTACTGTCTTATTTGTGATGGCACAGACCATCTCCCCTCTCATTAGCAATCAAACAACAGCCTTGTGGCAACTACAGTGATTGATATCATGGAAGTATTAATACATTTTTCATTTAAAAAATTAATTTTACAGCAAAAAGCAAACCACAATTTTGGAACCACTGATATACAGTAATATATGTTAAAAAGACGACACTCAGGTACTGTAATTATTTTTAGAGTGCCAGGCAGACAAAACTAAGGAATAAAGCTTCTGCATGCACATTGCATATTTAATTTAACAGAATAATTAAAAATTAGATCTTTGCCATCAAAACAGGTACAACAAAGCCAATTCTCTGACAATATATTTTATCTGGGTATTTTTGACTTATTGTTTGAATCTGTATGTGTGCCAAAAGCCACAGTACCTGCTAACCACTTAATCTGTTTCCTTTGAAACTCATCATCAAATACTCATTTTGTATAGTTAATGGCAGAGAATTTGCAATGTGTTTTCTTTTAAAAATGTAAATCCAGTGTCTTGGGACGGCAGTGTTTTTTTTTTTTTTTTTAAACTATGAAGTCTGATTCCCTTAATAAAAAAGGTAAAAAACAAGCAATGTTAACTGTAACATATAAAGCAAAAAGATGCTACTGATCTGAAAATTCCTCAGAGCCAGATTTCTCTTTACAGAAAGCTCTGATATTGTTTTACATATTTTCTGAAAGAAAAATAAATAAAATTATTTCCTTTGTAACTCCTGATTAAGCAGCCTAAATATCCTCTTCATGTTTAGCTTTGAAAAACGTATATTTTTGAAGGGGAAAAACTGGGCAAACAGCCTATGAAATATCCTTAACAAAATAGCTAAAAGAATATCATTTCACTTGTATATCAGTTCCAACTACCATCTACGCCACATTCTAGGGTTACAATTAGGATGACCAGATGTCCCGATTTTATAGGGGCAGTTCCAATATTCGGGGCTTTGTCTTATATAGGTGCCTATCCTTCCCCACCCCATCTCAATTTTTCACACTCGCTACCTGGTCACCCTAGTTGCAGTGTATCTTGACCAACAATATCCAGTCTGGATTTAGTAGAAAAAGTTTCCATTTCTATCTATACTAATGGTGCCAATGATAAACAGGGAGGAATCCAGTGCATCTACAGTAGACCTGAAACTATGAAAGGGAATGGGCTTTTCCTTTCTTAAATGTGGAAATGCTTCGAAAAGGGTGGCATAAAAATAAGTTTACTAGCAGAATTATCTGCATTCTGGAGCAGAGAGAATCTGAAATCAGACTGCAAATTTTACTTATCTATGCAGTGAACAAAAGGACATCTTGGTAAAGTTCAATGAAAAGAACTCTCAGTCATCAAATAAGCCACTAATGCTGGGGCTATGTAACAAAAACAATATTAAAACTTCTGGTTAACACAGTTAATATTACACTGCAGCGCATACATCCGCAGCATCAGAGACCTCTGCAAAATTAGACAAAGAAGAATGACTTAGAGCAAAGCATCAGCATGGACTACGTTTTTTAGGTTTGTATCACCATACTGATGAGATTAAAACATTAAATGTTTTAGCCAATTCCTCACTTTCTTTTTTCCTGTGTCCCATTTAGTTGCTACTCAGATTTACAATGGAGTGCAAGTGCAAAAATACAGCACTGGAAATACATCACATCAATGGGACGTTTTCTCTCACTGGTCCCGCAAAACCACTTCTATTTGTATGGAGAGAGGAGGCATGCCTGGAGTGAAGAAGCCAAGGAATAGCTATTTTAAGCACCATGTTCCTCTTCTATGCAAATTAAAATCATTATCAAGTCAAAGACCTTTGCCATCTGGGGACTCAGAGTGCAAGTGTATAGGTGTCCAAAACCAATAAGAGCATGGTCACAGACCTGTTGTGCTAACATTGCTGAACAGGGGACCTGGAAAGAACCTTTGCCCATCTGCCCACGAAGTTGCAGGGTTTATTTTAACACCATCTTATGCCTATAACTCATACCAGAAGTGGAGGGGAGAGAATGCAGTCTAACACCTACACATTAAAACCCATATGTGCTTCTGCTTATGTTGTTTTCCACGTGTATTGAGTTTGGGGAAGAACGCATGGCCTTTGTTTGGAAAACTGTACAGAGATAATCCAGATAATTTATCACATGCAATATGCACATAGGCACAAAAAAAAGGATTTTTTTTTTTTTAAATGTCCTGCTAGTGCAAGTTTAAAGAACAAACAATGGAGGAACCTGAAGCAAAGATCTAGATACAAGTAACAACTTTTAAGGTAGGTCCATTTTTAAGCCTGATTATCTTGACAGTATCCTTTTAAAATTCTCATTCATCTTCCAAGTGAAGAAGTTCTGGCAATATGGAATCAACAAGCTATATTGTAACTGGGTACTTGTGTGTTCTTAAAATAAACATTTATTCCCTTTGTGTGGAAATGTCATCCCTTGCAATTCACATCTTTAGAAACAAAAGCGTTTGGAAAAGTATACACAAAAACCTAGAGAACCCTATACAAGTTTGCGCAATTCATGTAAGATATACAAAGGAAATGAACCTGCAATACTATTGCTGTAATGCAAACATTCACTGTCTACTATCACAATTTCATTCATATTACAGCTTTCTTTAGACCGAGACCTTTCATTTAAAGATGGTGGATATAACACATTAAACAGAAAACATTAAATAATTTTGTTTTTGTAGATAATGTTGCTACCTAAAGTCATAATATCAATTGAATTCTGTTAGTGGTATATTAATATAAACCATGATTGGGAGAGAGGGGAGGAGAAACAAAACACAAACATAAGTGTGAACCAAGACCCCAGATTGGAATACCTTTGAACTCTGAAGTGTTTGAAATCTAGATCCAAATTTGCAGAGTTATAAATAAATAAAATAGTAACATCAAGCAATTATACAAAAAAGTTCTGAAAATAAATGGTTCTCAGAGAAAAAAGATTGTTTAAGTCCCACTGTTCATCTGCAGTATATCACTGTATATAAGTAGTTATACAGGCAACATTTCCCCATATGATCTATTCCAATATGCTGCTTTCACCATATGCACAGTTCTCACACTGACATCGATGGACCTTCTGTACATGCACAGAGACCAGAATCAGGATCCGCCCTATGATTACAGCACAGAATTTTCCTGTGAGGCACTTAATGTGCTCAGTAAATAAATTACAATAGCTACAAGAAGCAATCTTAATTTCCTGTCCTTTGTGTTTAAGTTTTCAACCAAAGCATTATATTAGTATTGATTTTTTTTTCATTGGATTTCTCTGGGTTTAAGAAAGGCAACAAACTGCAATTGATCACCCATTCAAACATACACAGTTTATTTCAATGTGCAATGTGAGATTCAAATAAAGGCCCTGAATGTGTCTGAATATTCTCACATATATACAAGATCCCACACTGAAACAAACACAGCTGGGTTTAATTTCAGTGTGTTGAACTCTCTAGATATACGCACCACCATGCCCGTGGGCAAAGATCTGGATTTCCACACCTTGATACATGAACAACTATTGGGCAAAGGGAAATATGTGTAGTATGTGCTTTGTAAACAAGTCCTTTAGAGCTTTTGAGAATCTTCTTAACGTGGAAAAATGCCACTTTTCATGGCCAGACAACAAGTGATCAATCAATTTATCAAGCTTTCCAAGAAGGAATCACTTCTGAGTTCAGAATAAGGAAATGAAGCCCAAATACTCTATTTTTGGCTTTTAGGGAAGTTATAAGTTCCTGAAATCAACTTACAATGAAAGGGTTTTCTCAGCTATAAGTATAAGGTTGCACTGCTTAGGTGTAGTGGGACTGAGAACAAGGCTGCCGTGGCATCACTAAAATAATCCCCTCACTAATAAATCATCTTACTGCAAAGGTTTTGGAGTTTTCTAACTTTGTGTCATATGTCTGGTACCAGTACAGGAAATAAAACTTGCATCAGTAAAGCTTTTCTATTATCCAGATATCATGACAAGCTCCGAAGTCCAATAAGGACTTCATTTAGATGATAATGTGACATACCTATCTAGATATTTTTACTGTGCCATTCATTACGGTAATAGGGCAATAACAAAATATACTCTTCACCAAAATTTGCCATCATCCACCATTATGACTATAACACTATAGGTGGCTGTCACACTTTGAAAATTGCCAATAAATATTTATGCAAGTTAAAATACCCTGACTAAGCAGAACTCCAATTATCTGAGAGGTAACATGGTTTACTTTAAAAGACCAATTAGGAGGCAGGGAGCCTAGAAATCTTGAGTTCTAATCTAAGCTCTGCCACTGATTTGCTGTGTGCCTCTATTTTAGTTTCCCCACCTGTATATTGGGCATAATACTTGCACAGGTCTGTTGTGACAATGAATAGTTGTGAAGCACTTTGTAAGTGAAGTATTATGTGCTTGACATTACATTACCCCAAATACATTTAACACTGCACAGTATGCTGAAGTCTAATGGACTAGCACACAAGCTGGTAAATGCAGGGTACATTAAATATTACTGGGAACACAAGATTTTTGACTAGAGGCCTTGATTCTGAGGTGTAATAGCTATAATTAAAATTTTTAAGAAGTATGGTCCTGCTGCTCACAAATGAACACAATTCAAAGGTTTATATTGGCTTTGCCATGAAACCAAGTTGCCTCAATCTCATTACTAGGGTGGTCAAAAATGTTCTGTCAAAACTGTTGACAGAAAATTGGGTGTTTGGCAAAATGAAATTCTCCTCTTCCTTGTATGGGAAAAATAGGGAGAGGGTAGAAAGAAGCATCCTTCTGATTTAAAGTAAATCTCACACAATGCTGGAAATTTATGTTTGAATTGCCTTGAAAACAACTAGAAAATTCTAATGAAATATATATATTTATTAGAGCAGAAAATGGATTTTTTTCCTGTGGAAAAATTAAACTTTTCCTTAAAAAAATGATTTTTTTTTTTGGACAAAATGTTGACGTTCTCCAAGGAAACTAGACACTTTCCATGAAAATGTTCATTTATTTGCAAAAACTATTTTCTGTTGCAAAACAGTTTAATGGAAAATTATCAACCAGCCCGAACATATACACACACACACAATATATATATATATATATATATATATATATATATATATATACACACACACACACACACGCCCCACCTACAATTATCATATTATCCCATACTCAATTTTGTGTATTAGATGAACTTCTTCTGTCTGTCTCTTACTATGAGCCTGTAAAATGCCTAGCACAATGGGGCTCAGATTTCTGTTGGGGCATTTAATTATTCCCATAATACAAATAATAATTATGAAGGCTGAGAAAATATTGGGGTTCTGTAGGCTAAAAACTGCCATTTAACTTTTCTACCACTCATACAAATTACATTAGACTTGTATATAAGAGGGGATCTACCCGAGTGAGGAAATTTATGAAACAGTAACATTTGCATCACTGAGACTTAATTCTCATTAAATATCTAATTTTCTATGAAAAAATACCTTTTCTACTATCTAAAAACAAATACAGTTAATTTACTTTTATTTTACTGTCACACCATGAAAAATCTCACAGAATGTAATTTGTGATCACATTAATGCACTAGTATCTCAGAGCCCAAACTCTTCTTTGCCAGGTTTTCTTGGCCAATTTAAAAAGTCTAGGAAACCCGAACTCCTAAAGAACGTATTTGTCATCATCTTGCTGATATAATCAGATAGGTACTGAAGATTCTGTCTCACAAGTATATTTAGGGCCACATTATACCGTTCAGTAGTAAAACCCAAGGGCAGGAGCTAGTGGCCCAAACTCTGCAAGGAAAGCAGCATTTCAATGGATGCATCCATGTCCTATAGATTCCTGGGACATGCAAAGAAAACCAGCCCCTTTCCAGCGGAGTGCTGGCTCCTCTGCTATACCACCTGGTCTCCCTCTCTCGCCCGGCTGCACGACTCCATTTGGCTGTTCCCACTGTGGCTGGGCAATCCAAGGGATGTGCAGGCACAGAGAGGAAGATAATCCTGTTAAGAGTTGCTTTAACTTCCACTGGATAGTCACACTTGTAAGAAAGTGACATACTATGAAGAGTGACTGCTCCTTGGCCCAATCCTTTCTGCCCCTAGAAACTCAAGGAGCCCCTACAGCATGGTGTTGCCATGAAGGAGATCGTGGGAGCCTGGGGAAGATGCCGTTTGTCTCTGCTCCCTTCCCCTTCTGCTGCTTTTCCAACCCATTTCACTTTCATTTGTTCCCCTCTGTGCCTGAGTGGAGAGGAGCGGAGGAGCCTGAACCTAAGTTTAGGTCACTACTTCAAAGAGCATCCACAAAATAAACAGTTATCAAACACAGCTCTAATACATTTCAAGCTGTGAAAATAATTAGTTCGTGCTACGACTGTTACAAAGAATCATGAGAGAATAACTGGCCAAATATATCTATGCAATACATGGTGCTCAAATAAATGTAATCAGGGAAAATGCACTATTTATAGTCCTTAATCTAGCATCATTTCACCAGAAGAAAAGGCAAAATTGTGTTACAAACATTTTTAAGTGTAAGGAGGAAATAAGCTCCATTTAACTATTTATGTTGTCATGGTCTTCCATAATGAAGTTATTTTTGTTAGATTAAAAAAACCTATTATCACCGGGTCATTTAAATATCTGTCACTTATGCAAATCAAAGTGAAACAACTAGACTCAGAAATTCATAGGCTATTGATTTGCCTTGATAATTTTTTTAAGACATTTGTTAGACTGTAAGCTTTTTTGGGGCAGAATCCAAGTCTGCATGTACATCAGCAAGTAGAGTGAGGCCCTGATCCTGACTGCAGCCTTTAGGTACTTCTGTAATAGAATAATCTTCAGAAAGGAAAGTAAAAACTGGAAAGATTTCAATTACCTTCCAGTTTGTTGTTCAATACTTATGAGGCCAAAGGCCCCTAAAGTAATGCTAGGAACATTAAGTCAACACCAACAATATTTCGATTTGGACAGAAACAGTTATGCCTCTTGAGCTATTTGTTATCACTGCTATTTTAGTGTAATTTACTTTAACAGGCTAAAAAAATCATTTGTTGCAGATAAAGTGTTTGTTTTAATTAACAAAGGCATTAAAAAGGTCTCCCTAGGGAAGCTCTAAGCCCACATGGCTTGTGTGTACGTGCTGTGTGCATATGCAGAGGCCTGGTTTTTCCCCTACTGGAAAAGCACATTTCTGAATATGTTTCAACTAATCTTTAAAGTTTACCTCTGTACAGAGAAATCACTAAGATAGCATTCCAGCCACTAGTGCTTCTTTAAAGATCCGCTACCAATTAGGTATCAGGAAACTCTCACAATTTGTCAGTAGCTTAATTTTAAGACTAGAGATGGACTCGAACCAAAACCACAGATCCAAACACTTAAACTTTGGGGAGACTTTAGATCCAGTCCCAAACTTTTCAGCTCAGGCCCATCTATTTAAAAGGAAACAGAGCTGGGGTTACAAAGGTCAGCCTTTCCAAATTGTTTATTGAATCACAAGGCTACAAAGCTTATGACTGCTACACCTTCAGTCTTAAACCCAAAAATCAAATTATTAAAGAACAGCAAAACTAATGGCACTCTATCAGTAAGTGGGAAAGCAGTGTCCCTGCATTTGGACTAACTCATTCTGGTTCTTTTAAGGTAGGATGCTGACACCATGGTCCTTCTGAGCTCTCTCTATTTGAAGCAGCATTGGTATTAACTCTAGAGAAAGTTATCCAAGAGACTGCGATCAGGAGCACAACACAATAATAAAAGGGAATAGGGATGGGAGAGGGGCAAGAAGTTAGAGGAAATGAGTAGAAGAGAAAAAACAAAAACAGATATACTGAGTGGGTGATGCACTTACTGAAGTGGCTTCAGAGAAAAGTGATCACCATTTTTCCCCAGAAGCACCTTTAATCATCCTTGATGCAATTTCACTAAAGCAAATTCTATTTAATTTCATTGTGCCTGACCAAGCAATGCAATTCCTACTAACTGGACACTTTCTAGCCTTCATCAAGCTTTTGCAATAGCACTCATTCCCTTGAATTTATCAGTGCATTTATCACAGCATTTCCAAAAGCGCCAGCTCCATGAGGCAGAACATTGAGCTCAATACTTTATTTGTATTCAGCAGATCAACCTTTGCATTCTGTACTGTTACTCTGATAATTTTCCCTGTTTCCAAGAGAACTCCTATTGCCTTGCAACGTAATCACCCCCTCAACTGAACAGAGCACTTTCCTTCACATAAGCTCGGATCACTTGCATATTTATAGAGATTTTTTATAACTGAGTCAAGCCAATCGTAAATTTGAGCCTGAAAGATCCTTGATGTGGAGTAACAGTAACAGTTTCCTTTTTGTTACAGAATCAGTCAGGATTCTAGATACTGGATACTCAGGTAACTAGATACTAAATTTAAAACTCAAACAATTAATGTTATGGAACCTTAGGAGAAAAAGAAAACTTATATTGTCACTTGAACAAAACTATCATGTGGAGATCAATTTAAGAAGCACTAAATATTACAACCAATGAAGAACCAGGATATTTTGTTGTGGTGCAACATTATAACACCTTGAACAACATGCTAGTCAACGAAAAAGAAAACCACACAATCAAGTTTTTCCTCTTCCAATTGTTTTGTAATGGATGATCACTTGCTAACAAAGGACCATTCGATTCATGGCTAAGGAGATTATAAACTGTGTTTCTGTTACTAAACTACATTTCTATAATGAAACCTACAAAATTCTACAAAGAGCATGTTTTTAAGAAAGTCTGTACCAAATTATTTTATGGACAACAACTTATTACTACCAAATCATTTTGTAAGGTTGGTGGCCACATGTAGTCATTATTTCTAAAAGTGAATTTTTGCATTTACCCCTTTATTCCATAAAATAATATAATGAGAGACTGGGGAAAGTGTATTCTGCATATATTCAACATAGCAAATTAAGTAGTGAAGACATAAGCTTATCTTCAGATTGGATTCAAATCAGCTCAAAATGTTCTCCAAATTTTCAGCCCAACTGACATGGGAATTAATTAAAAGTATTATATTATTTCAATGTTTTAGCACGAACTATCAAAATTTATCCAGTCTGACTGCAAAAAACTAGCTAAATTATATTCTAAATAAAACAACCAGCCTATAAAAGAGCCTTCCAAAAGCAAACTACATCTGACATGCACGAGTAAAATATAACTAGTTCCACACTCAAAGATCATGGGAAAAATGTTGATGACCAGCAATAACTGACCATCTAAACAAAGTTGCAATGCAATACTGTGTTCCACTCAGGCCCAGTTTCAAAGGAAAGTCGTTCTCAATGGTTGGCTGGTCAAACACAACATTAAATAGCAAGCACTAAAAAGTTAATTGAATGTTTGCCAGGAGACGTATGACCCATTTTTATACTGGATAATTAATTTCTTTGTTTTTATAAGAATTTTAAAGAGTGACCAACAAGCACCCTGAGGGTAATTAGCTTCATTCAAGGGAGACTTCTGACTTCTTGTGACACAGGCTTTGCTTCTATTTGGAAATACTCCAAGAATATACTCACACAGGTACATGTTTTAGCATTTTATTTATTGCTAAATCTATTTTACATCATGTTATCTTAAATCACCAATACCTTAATAATCATCCTTTGCATTTATATAGGAAGAACAGAGCTTTCAACCCAAGGATCTTAACATGCTTAAGAATGAATTCATCCTCTACACCTGTCATATTGGTAAACATCCCTGTTTTAGAGATAAGGAAACTGAGGCACAATGAGACTAAGTGACTTGGGCAGAGTCACTCAGGAAGTCAGTGTCAGACCAAGTAGTCTTGTCTCCTCACTTCCAGTTCAGTACTTAAATCTCAAGACCTGTCCTTCTGCATTGTGAGAGTTTTCAAATCCAATTTATAATAATGTAGCTTGCTGTTGACGTCAGCCACTCATTAAGATAAACTGTACTATTTTTTTTTCTTTACACATTTTCTGAGGTTGCTATCAACCCCTGTCAAGATTAAGTTTTAAGTATACTTAAACTGTCAAGAACACCAGCTCCATGCTCTGAATCTGAAAAGAGATATGAACTATTAGCATCTCCGAACAGATGCCAGGGCACTAAAGTATCTGTAGACTTCTGTTTTATGGCTTGCAGTACTACTATTTCAAAACAAAAATCTTGAATCATCTACTACCACTATGCTGCTAATTGTACTAAACAGAATACTGAATTCAGTAGTAATTAAAGAAATTAAACTTCTTATTAAGAAGAAAACATCTGCAAATCAATATGGGTTTTGAACAATTTTTATTGTTTCAGAAGACAAATGCTTTATTAAAAGGACAATAAATGTCTAACATATGCAAGAGATTTGTAGTAAATCATCAATACTGAGCCTTTCTGGTACAAAAAAATTTCACTCTCTTCAAACACTCCCTTGGGTAATCTTATAAACAGTAAGAACAACATTTAAAAAAAAAAACAGACACAAAAATATATCAGTTATGTACATAGCATGTAACTTCCATAATCTTAGCATTAACCACCACTAGCCATCACTAGCATCCACCACTGGAATGCTGAACCCTTAAACCTGAACTCTTAAATAAAACTGACTAAGATTTAAATAATTTTAAAAGTAGAGCTATCAAAACTGCTGTACAAACTGAGAATATAACTTAAAAACTTAAAGGGAGTTTACTTGAGCAATGAGAACTAGCAAAGGCCAAATCTGGGGAATACAAGAGCTCAGGCAAGAGCACGGATCTTGTTTTACCCATAGCCTCCTGTGCTATCTTTAGGATTGGTTCCTGCAAACCTCACACAGCTCCATTCTGAATGCATGAGCAGGCCCAAAGGAAGTTTTGTGGCCACCGCACTATTAAAACATTTTTAAAGAAGCATTTCTTAACTGCCTGCATACCTACAGCGGTGGCTTTTTAAATCACAATATGCAAAACTATTCAAGATGCATCATACATCTGGGTACAATGAAACACAAAGGCAGTCTAAATAGCTGTGAACAGCTACAACAAAAACAACAAAGTTATATAATGTTTAATGAAGTTGAAAGGAAGAGCAAAAGCCCTCTCAGTACCTTAATCTGACCAGTATAAAGTCAAGCATTCAGTAGGGAGGGGGAAATGTGCTATTTCCTGGGGCAGTCAAACAAAAAACGCAGACCATATTCCTGGTTACATGTCCATCATACTAATCTTTAGATTGGTACTAAACTCCTTGATTTTGAAACCAGCTCTCAGTGAAAAAAAATCGGTGTCTTGCTATATGAAGCACCCACAGACTACGTAAACAAACTGCAAAACAACAAAATATTTACTGTAAACGTTGCCTTAAAATACTGGAATGAACTGGTTAACATAGATATGCACCATGGCCCTCTGCTGAACAGCATCAGAGGGGCTTATTTTTGCACCATTGACCCTATATACTAAGAGCTGATGGATATTCTGCTTAGTTCAAATGGTGGAGTCTATACTTTTAGACTTCACAACATCCCATGGCAATAAGTTCTACAGGTTGTCTGTATGTTGTGTGAAGAATACTTTCTTATGTTTGTTTTAAACCTGCTGCCTATTAATCTTATCAGGTGACCCCTGGTTCTTGTGATATGTCAAAGGGTAAATTACATTTCAGTACTCACTTTCTCCACACCATTCATGATTTTATAGACCTCTATCATATCCACCCCTTAGTTGTCTCTTTTCTAGGATGACCAGTCCTAGTCTTTTTAATCTCATCTCATATGGAAGCTGTTCCATACCCCTAATCATTTTTGTTGCCATCCTCTGCACCTTTTCCGATTCTAATATATCTTTTTTGAGATGAGGTCACCAGAACTGCACACAGTATTCAAGGTGGATTTATATAGTGGCATTATGGTATTTTCAGTCTTCTTATCTATCCTTTCCTAACAGTTCCTAACTTTGTTAGTTTTTTTGACTGCCACTGCACATTGAGCAGATGTTTTCAGAGAATTATCTACAATGATTCCAAGATCTCTTTCTTGAGTAGTAACAGCTAATTTGGACCTATCATTTTGTATGTACAGTTGCGTGTTACTTCACGCTTATCAACATTGAATTTTATCTGCCATTTTGTCGTCCACTCACTCAGGTTTGTGAAATCCCTTTGTAACTCTTCGCAGTCTCTTTGTATCATGTGCAAACTTTGCCACTTCACTCTTTATCCCCTTTTCCAGATTATTTATGAATATGTTGAACGGCACTGGTCCCAGTAGAGATCCTGGGTCCTGGTGGACCCAGCTATTTACCTCTCTCCATTGTGAAAACTGACCATTTATTCCTACTCATTGTTTCCCATCTTTTACCCAGCTATTGATCTTTGAGAAAACCTCTAGCTTATCCCACGACACCTTACTTTGCTTAAGAGCTTTTGGTATGGGGCCTTATCAAAGGCTTCCTGAAAATCCAAGTACACTAGAACGACTGGATCACCCACATCCACATGCTTCACAACTCCCTCAAAGATCTCTAATAGATGGATGAGTCATGGTTTCCCTTTACAAAAGTTATGTTAACTCTTCTCTAACATACTGTGATCATTTGTGTGTCTGATAATTCTGTTCTTTCCTATAGTTTCAACCAATTTGCCTGGTACTGAATTTAGGCTCATGGGCCTATAATTGCTAGGATCGCCTCTGGAGCCTTTTTAAAAAATCGGCATTACATTAGCTATCCTCCAGCCATCTCGTACAGAGGTTGATTTAAATGATAGATCACATCCCACAGTTAGTAGTTCTGCAATTTCATATTGGAGTTCCTTCAGAACTCTTGGTTGAATACCATCTGGTCCTGGTGACTTATTAGTGTTTAATTTGTAATCTGTTCCAAAACCACCTCTACTGACATCTCAATCTGGGACAGTTCCTCAGATTTGTAACTTAAAAAGAATGGCTCAGGTGTAGGAATTTCCCTCACATTCTCTGCAGCGAAGACTGACTGATGCAAAGAATTCAGTTAGCTTCTCTTCAACGGTCTTGTTTTACTTGAGTTCTCCTTTAGCACTTGGATCATTCAGTGGCCCCACTGATTCTTTGGCAGCCTTCCCACTTCTGATGTAATAATTATTGCTGTTAGGTTTTGTGCCTTTTGCTAGTTGCTCTTCAAACTCTTTTTATCCTGCCTTCTTATACTTTTACCCTTGACTTGCCACAGTTTATGTTCTTTTCTATTTTTCTCAGTAGGATTTGACTTCTAATTTTTAAAGGTGGCCTTTTTGCCTCTAACCACCTCTTTTACTCTGCTGTTAGCCATGTGGCACTGTTTTGATCCTCTTACTGGTTTTTTTTATTTGGGGTCTGCACTTAGTTTGAGCCTCTATTATGGTGTGGTTAAGCAGTTTCCATGCAGCTTGCAGGCATTTAACTCTTGTGATTGTTCCTTTTAACTCCTGTTTAACTAGCTTCCTCATTTTTGTGTAGTTCTCCTTTTTGAAGTTAAATGCTACTGTGATGTGTTTCTTTGGTATTTTCCCCCCTACAAGGATATTAAATTTAATTACATTATGGTTGCTATTACTGTGTGATTCAGCTATATTCACCTCTTGGATCAGATCCTGTGCCCCACTAAGGATTAAATAAAAAATTGCCTCTTCTCTTGTGGGTTCCAGGACTAGCTGCTCCAAAAAGGGGTCATTAATAGTGTCTAGAAATTTTATCTCTGCATCCTCTCCTGAGGTGACATTTACCCAGTCAATATGGGAATAGTTGAGATTCCCCATTATTATCTGTTTTTTTTGTAGCGTAATTTCCCTGAGACTTCACAATCATTGCCACCATCCTAGTTAGGTGGTTGGTAGTATACTCCTACTTCTATACTTTTATTATTCAGGCATGAAATTTCTATCCATAGTGATCTATGGCACAGTTTAATTCATTTAATATTTTTACTATATGGTTGCAAGTGGCCATAGCGTGCAGCACAACGACAAGAGGGAAATCTTTGGTGGTCACAGATTTATTTCTTTACCCCTTGGGTTTAGCTCATGTCAGGTACCACTATCAGATACTTCTTCTAATTCCCCATCTGCGTCTACTTTGGAATGGTAGTAATGGTGAGGTGAGTTGCTAGGAAAATTTATGCTGTCATCTATCTTTGACTGGATGCTTTCTGCCTAGGGGTATGTCTTCACTACAGAGTTAACTTGGGTGACTGGTACCTGGGTCCGAGCATTCAGGTTAGTTTAGCTCAAGCGTGAGCAGCTAAACTGCAAAGCCCTACCCAATTTACTATCCTCACTGGGTGCTGCACTCACTGTTGCTAAGACTTCTGGGAGCACATCCCATGGTTCTTTGTGAAGCAGTAAGGTGAGCCACTATGATTCTTTCCCAGTGAATTGTGGAAGAACTTATCTGT
The DNA here is from genome assembly GCF_013100865.1 of Trachemys scripta elegans. Taxonomy (NCBI): domain Eukaryota; kingdom Metazoa; phylum Chordata; order Testudines; family Emydidae; genus Trachemys; species Trachemys scripta. Next base: position 11,095,557 of record NC_048298.1, on the reverse strand, counting down.
CCTTCTGAGCATAGGGGGGAATTGTGGGAAGGCACTGAAGGAGGACTGTCAGCACTACAGTGGTTTAGCCTGCATCTTCACTGCAAAGTGAATATGTTACAAGACCAAGTGGAAGCCTTGCTCAGCCTATTCTTGCCTGAGAATCCGGTTTCTTCTTCACAATGCATGCAGCCTAGCCCTGCAATAGGAACCCTTTTTTCCCCCCCTCTTTCCTGGATTTGTCTTTGTTGACAATAAGATAACAAAGAGGAAACTGCAACTCTCTCCTTTAGAGGCAGAAAGATACATGTGCATATATAGGGATGAGTGGGGGCGGACAGAAAGCAAGTGGCAGAGAGCATCTGTGAGAGGGGCCTAGGATATTGTACCAAAGTGCTCAGCCATGATATGCTCTAGTGCCTGTCAGTTTGGCAAGGAGGAGCAACCCGCAACCCACCAGCCACAAGCTGATGTCCTGAGGTTGTACTAAGTTCAACACTGTATGTTACCTTCTGTTCTAAAATAAAGCATACATTTATTGATCAAATATGAATTATGTAGCAGCAAAAGGTTTTCATAGCTGTATTCTATACATATACTGTACTACCATGTAACACTGCTGTAGTCGAGTTAAAGCTGATATTCCATTTATACTGGCAATTTTCCACTAACAACAAAGTCAAGTCCAGTAGATGCAACATTTTCAAAATGCATGTAAACTATTTAGATGAATTCTTTTTATTGACAATCCCAGGGGAATGGAGAGAAAATGATTTGTTTTACCCTCAGAGCTCAAAGCTCTCTTGGGAGGTAATTCAATTGAAATTTCACATTCAGTCTAGCCAGGCAGTGATAAACAGATGCTTAAATTAGCTACATTACACCATAAGCAAATATCTTAAGAGGGGAAAAAAGTTCCCAATAAACAATACAGGGGGGATGGGGAAGCTTCCTGATATTTTTAGACAAAATGTTTTTCATACCTCTTTCAACACTCTACTGCAGCTAACATACCATTAGGTACAGAAACATCCAATAAACCATGCAGAGTATATATGCACACCTACAAACATACACACTTCTGGCATTTCACTAAACTATCTGATAAAGATTTAACAGGACACAGTCAACTTAAAATCTAGTAACTTTCAAAAAAGTGTAGAAAAATTTCTACACATTTTCTACTCAATGACATTAGAAATTTAATTTCTAATACTACTTTTGCTTCTGAGACTGTCTACATACACTGGAGGTTTACATTTTTTCAAATGGGTTTCCTTGCCCCGTAGCTGTCTGAGGGCTGGTCTACACTACAGCCAGGATCGATGATCCGAGATCGATCCACCAGTGGTTGATTTGCGGGTCTACTGAAGACCTGCCAAATCGACAGCAGATCGCTCTCCAGTCAACCCCGTACTCTACCCCCAATGAGAAGAGTAAGGTAAGTCAATGGGAGAGTTTCTCGCATCGAACCCCCGCAGTAACTCGACCTAAGGTACATCAACTCCAGCTACGTTATTCACATAGCTGGAGTTGCGTAGTGTAGGCTGACTTACCGTGGTAGTGTAGACATAGCCTGACACACCATACAAACAGGGGAACAGTAAAAATGACTGTATCAGTGCTGTTATGCATCTTATGTCACCCTTGTATACTTGGCAGTCCAACACCTCCCTGTTCCAGCCAGAATGTAATACATCCAAACAGGGCTGCATACCTATACCTATCTCACAGAACTGGAAGGGACCCTGAAAGGTCATCGAGTCCAGCCCCCTGCCTTCACTAGCAGGACCAAGTACTGATTTTTGCCCCAGATCCCTAAGTGGCCCCCTCAAGGATTGAACTCACAACCCTGGGTTTAGCAGGCCAATGCTCAAACAACTGAGCTACCCCCCCCCCCAACTGAGTTCCTGTAGAAGGATTCTTCTACAGTACCACTTACACCAAACTCAGCCACAGAGAGTTATGGTACTTGCCTTGCAGGTTGTCAGGTGGCCTTTTTGCCTCCCCACTGCTGAATTTCTGACAGATGAGAAACCAGCAAGAGTGGGGCAGAAACTAGACATGGTGGGAAGAAAGCACTTGCTCCAACACCCCAGACACACTACCCAACCCAACTGCTCATACAGCTGCCCCAGCTACCTCTCCCATCCCTCCCTAGAATTCCCTTAATATTTGTTTGGAGGGGCCCTCCATCTGCTTCTATGGAGTATTAAAGAAGGGGACACAGTTATATCAAACTCTCAACCAAACTTGCTCCCACTGGCCAAGAAACTGAGGGAGGAATCAGAAACGGCAGGGTACACCAACTGAAAAACTGCATTAAAAGCAAAAAACAGGAAAATTGAAAAGCAGAGAAATGGTCCTCTTGTACTTTTGTTTATTTTAAAGTTGACTATCATTTTAACTAGCCAATAGATATTCTGTCAGACTGCTGGCCCCTGCAGATCTCCACCACAGAAGTCAAAACAAGCATGCAACTGCTACAATGGGGAACAGCACAAAGTACCACATAGCATCTACAATTACAAATAAATTGGACGCCAATTACTAAGCTCAATACAGGAATAATTGGATGAAATTCTCTTGCCTGTGTTTTACAAGAGGTCAGATTAGATGATCTCATCGTCTCTTTTGGCCCTAAAAAACTATGAATCATCTTGAGGTTCAGTACAGCTTGAACTCTTATACAAAGTAGCAATAAAACCCATATTGAATAGCTGACTGGTGGAGAATGACTAAGGGCTTGTCTACACTTACTGTGGATTGAGGCTATGGCGATCGATCCACTTGGAGTCAATTTAACAGGTCTAGTGAAGACCCACTAAATGAACCACCAATCGCTCGCCTGTCGACTCCAGTACGCCATTGGAACGAGAAGCATAAGGTGAGTCCCAGCGCGGTGTAGACACTGCAATAAGTCAACTTAAGGTACGTTGACTCCTGCTACGTTATTCATGTACCTGGAGTTGTGTAACTTAGGTCGACTTAACCCCATAGTGTAGACCTGCCCTAAGATGCAAGAATTGAAGTCCCTCTATTTTTGTAAAGCTTTTATTCTTTTTAATTTGTTTCATTCCGTTTTTCAATCTGTGAAGTACCAAGCAAATTTAAATATGCAATCTACAGCTTGTTGTGGTTTGTTTTCTTTTGGGAACTTACACTTTTTTTTGCTTGGTTGGTTTTTAGATAGGTTGTTGTGCCCTCCTTCCTCTCAGTTCAAATACAATCCTCATTAACTTACCCACAGTAACTAAAAGGTATCTCTAATTCTCACTCTCAGATAACAGGTATTCTCTACTGGGGCCACGCTCCGAGCATGAAATTGCTGGGAATTTCCCAAGCCTTAGAATTCAAAAGCCATTAACTTTCTTGTCAATAAGGGCCATGGACCAGTCTTTGATGAAATACGTATTGTATACGTATTTATACTACCTTCTGAGCATAAGCAGCTCAATGAATGTACACCTAAAAGCAATGCAGTGGCACAGAGTCTTACAAAAAAATCTTTGTCTATAGAGAATAATTTCTTATCTCAGATTCTTTTACATTAAATTAGAGGAGTCTAATTATTTCAAGACACTACACTTTAAAAACCAGGGTGATATCCCTTGCGGACCAAAAGGATGCTCTTTATTTAGTCCTTAATTACCTCAATCTATATCCTAGCAGAAGTTATTAAGCAGCATTTGATCAGATGAAAAATGTTTTCAAGAGATAATAATACGACAAGATTTTATATCGTGACTCAAACATTGCATAGGGGTGGGAGTTTCTTAAAAATAAGCGGTGTCAATATATCTGTGTGTTTATTTTATATGTTCTATATACATATACAATTCTGCCTAAATTTACCAAGAGTGAACAGCAAATCTGGATGCCCAACATCAGACATCTTCCTAGGACCTTGTTTTCAAAAAGCATTGAGCACAGCTATCTAAAACATCCGGTTCCTTTAAGGCAGTGGTTTTCAAACTCTCTCATTTGCAGACCCCCTAAAACATTTTGAATGAAAGTGCAGACCTCTTTGGAAATCTTATACATAGTCTGCGGACCACCAGGGGTCCACAGAACACAAGTGAAAACCACCGTTCTATGGTAGTGACAACCTTTCACGAACCCCTTAGACATAGCCTGCGGACTCCCAGGGGTCCATGGACAACAGGTTGAAAATCACTGCTTTAAGGTGTCACAAGGTGGGCACCCAAAGTGACTACTCACTTTTTGAAATGTAGGCCTTAGCCTTTATTTTCTTGAAACACTGGCTATCACCAGAAGTGCAAGTATCAGAACAAGCAAAATATTTCAATGTTATCTTTGGTCAGAAGAAGCAAACAGCGAAAGCTTGTAAGTTTCATTAGTTGACAATAATACATCTACGATAAAAGCAAATATATGAATATATTAAACTGGCATCATAAGGTAAATGTGTCATGCCTAAAATATATTTTCCTGCAAATCACATTACTTCTCATTACAATAGCTCAGACAAGGCTCAACATTCTAGTGAAACAAATACAGCCCCTTCTGACTGTAGGACTTGAAAATTCAAGGCTACGTACAAGAATAACCTATTTCAAGTTGAATGTACGAGGAAGCAGCTGCTATGAAAGCATGGCAGCCCAGTTAGAACATAAAGTTTCACTTAAAACCAGCAGTGTAGAAGCCACAGTCAGTAGCACAGAGACCCACTTCACAGGAAAAGCTTGATAGACATAGTGACAGACCTAATGCTATAGTTCAAGTTCATTTGACCCTCAGGTTACTACCACACTGCAGGCAGCTGCTGTGGTGCCGTTTTTTTTAAAACCCAATGACTCAAAGATAAAACAGGATACTTGCAGTTCCAGCTTCATTTACTTATAGGGCTGAGGATATACAATAACTGCAATAGACCAAATACTATCAAGACAATGACTTGAATTAATTTCTCCTCCAGACCCCATACAACAAAGAGCCAGGCCTTCAAAAAACAATACCTTTCTAGTCTTCATATTCATTTCCAAAGGGAACATATTGTATTTTGAAATAGCTCCGTGAATTGGGATAAAGCCCTTATGATAATTTTTTAACTAAAGCAATAATTTTTAAACGGATTCTTATACTCAACGCAAGAGACATTTCTTGGTGTTCACTAATGACATTTTTTTCTGACCTTGTACTTAAGTACATATCATTTTTGTGGAGATGATGGGCTATTTAATGTGGGCTTTGAAGTTATAAATGCACTGAGAGGCAAATTCCGGGCCCAGAGAACTCAATGGTAGTTCTAAAAGTAATCTAAACGGGTCTGAGACTTGACCATTAGAGAACCCTCAGGAATTGTTTAAGAACAATAGAGAAATCCAACCAAAATAAGTATTCAATGAAAAAGTCCAACAAAAGCTGTCCAGTAATCCCTGTGGTTTTCCATTTAAAAGGCTCAAGAAAATTTCAACTTTTGCATTTGAGAAAACATAGCAATTACACACTGAACAACTTAACACAGGAGCTATGTAGCTGCAGGACCAGAACTCAGGTGACCAAAGTTGTCACAATATCTGGTCGGTTTAACGTTTAGTTTAGAGAGGAGAGAAATAAGTAGGGACTTGATGGAGGTACCCGAAATAATGAGGGGACAGTCAAAATTCTACAGCAGCCAATTTAACACTGATAAAGAAATGTTCTTCCACAATGCACAATCAATTTGTGGTACTCATTGCCATAACATATCATTGAGGTGAAGCGCATAATAGAATTAAAAAAAGAATTTGATATTGTCATGGCTAATGAGACCATCCACAGTTATATTAGCTAAGGTTTTTTTTTTTTTTAGGGAGGGATATAAATCCTCATGCTTCAGGGCGTAAGCCTAACAGCTGGGGCTAGGAAGAAACCTTCCTTGTGGGCAGGTTATTCCATAGTTGTTCATGGAGGGACTTCTTGCACCTTTCTTGAAAGCATCTGGCACTGACCACTGTCAGACACAGGATACTGGACTGGATCCTTTACTAGGATACTGATCTGGTACGGCAATGTCTGTATTCCTGGGTTCTTAAAGGGATTTAGATATCTTTGTAATTCGGACACCCTGCCAACTCTGTTATTCTGACTTTTGTTGTAAAAATGATCGTAAGAGAATTAATTCTAAAGAAATATTTGTGATCTTATGATTCACCATGTCACGCAACTTCCTTCTCCTCTTAAATCCATTCTTAAAACTTTTGCAGCCCTCCAAAATTGATTTACCATTCCTACTTCTATTGCATTACTCTGTATTGTACTTGTCTAAATTGTAAGCTCTTTGGGCCAGGGACCCATCTATGTTTGCACAGAGCACTACATGCAGGATAAATGACCATATTTTCATAGCAGATTCTAAAATTATTTAAAGGTAAAAGGTCCATATTTTCCCCATAGATTACTTTTAGAGCAAAATCTCAAAGCAACAAAGCCATTTTTAGGTGTGATTCTATACTTGAGAAATATTTTCATTGGAAATTGGGTGACAGAGTGATGGTGAGGCTTCAAGCAACCTGCATAGGAACAGGACATATACATTCAAGAGGGTCTGCCTAACATAAGAGCATTAACATACATACATACACATATTAAATATATGTAAGTTTCTTTAAGCTTGAATGATCCTTCTTGTGGGAGAAAATACTTTTAACTAATATGCATTTGTAAACTTCTTTATTTAGCAATACCTTTTGTTTGTTCAGGCAATCCATTATTTAAGGAATAGCAATTTTAAATCAATTTTTTTGGAACAATCAGAGCATTTTAAAATCCATTAAGGGTTGAAACTGTTGAGAATGGTGGGTCATCACATTTTCCCATGCTGTCATATGTACCTGTTAAGTCAAAACACATCTAGCCTGATGTCAATTGGACAAAAGTTGTCTTGGAATTGCAAGGCTTAACACACAAACTCCTGTATTTGTATTCAAGTATGATAGTGCAAAGGTCTTTCAAATGTAAGAATACAGGAAATTTTCCTCTCCCCTGCTTGGCTGATTTATGGATTTTGAGATTTTTAATTTTACAAGGTCATATTATCATGAATTGTTCTAACCATTTGAGTGGCAGCAATTCATTCATTATATTACTTGGAACAACTTTTGACCAATCAAGATACAGGCACTTTTAAAAACCCCAATTTATATCTCTTTTACTGAAACCTGTAAGAAAACTAGCACACTTTTGCATCACAAGATAAAAATCTACCATGAAGAAAAAGAATACAAGGCAATATATTTTTTTTATATACTGTCCTTCATGCAGAGCATCACAAAATGCTTCCACTGTATAATCATAAGCTCCAGGGGAAAAGGAGGTCATAAGGTGAGATTCAGAGAGAGGATGAGGCTCAGTGGGATGGAGAGAGGCAGAGGGTTCCAGCTAGCTGGGGCAACACAAGTGGAATATTGTGGAATCAAAGGAAGGGGAAAGACAGGAGGCTAGAGGTCTGATCCTGAAGTCCTTCTGCACATGAAACTTACACTGAAGTCAGTGGGGCTTGTGTTTGCACAACTAACAGCTGCAGGATCAGGGAGTAAGTAAGTGGCTACAAGGTTAATGTGGAAGAGAAAGAGGAGAATTTGAATTAGAGTATGATATGGAAGGAAGACAGAGGATGGGAGGGTGAAACAGAAGAACACTCTGAACCCCAAAAGTCATCACTGCAAGAGCAGACATAGGAAGGGAGTACTGAACAAATAAGGACAGAGTGAATTTTGACCACGTTCTGAGGTACGGAAGAATGAAATCCGAAGAGTCTAAGTAAATTTGTATCCTCATTAAGATGCAAACTGTGGAAAAGAGTAATCTCATCTTGATGCATTGGCAGTTATGCACATAAATCCCAATGCAGTGAGCAAGGTAAGTCCAAAGAATGTAGTTGCCACCACCAAATATATTTAGCTTTGTGTACAATAGTGCAGTTTTACTACTATAACCATCAGGACAAACTCTGCATAACTGAACAATCAAGTGGGCAACGTATTTGGCTCCTGCCAAATATACATAAAATATAGTCCCACACATTCCCATAATTTAGAAACAAATATATTAAAAGTAGTATCAAACTTGGATCAAAAACAAAAACAACTTTTGTCCGCCTGAGGCTCTCCTTTCTGAACCAAGGGCAGCAGAGAGACGTCTGAAATGACAGCCCCACCTGCACAGTGCAACATGAACCTAAAGTCTCTTTCTCTGGTGGAAAATAAAGTTTATTTTAATAAGATAGGCCCATTGCATGCCCTTTTAGGAGATCAGTACTGTAACAATGACAGTGTTACTTAGCAACCTCGTCTTCCTTTCTCTGCCTCATCTTGGCTAGAATTTGTCCACAGTTATTCAGGCAGCAGCAGAACACAGAAATCTACAAACACCAGAACACTAGGCTAGTTATCTAGATGCAAAAAAAATTTAATTTTAACTATTAGTAGCAATTATGAGGCATCTCCTTTGAAAGGCCATAATTAGGGATGATAGACAAACAGTGGATGTGGCAGAAAAAGATAGTACAGGTTCTTTGATAGTACAAAGCAAACAACCAAGGCAGTATGATAGTACTAGTTTCATTCCTTTTGGAGTTCATCAGTTGTGAGCGATTGAATTCTGTCTTATGACTGATAAATGCATATTTTGATTTGTTTCCCCTTGAAAGCCAAGTACTCTTTTATTGGCAGGCTGATTAAAGTGGAATTAAAATGTTCTCCAAGGAAAGAGGTGAAAACTTGTCACCTTTTGTGCAATGCTCTTTTTTCTCCCTTAGTAGATAAGGGTTTTTCTGAGTCACAGACACCAGATACTTTGGGGTAAATTAACCAAACTAGTAACATTTTAAAAGGACGATTGTTCTATTTTTAATGCTCTCATTTTCTGAATATTGGATAAGGGCTGCATTACAAAAGATAACTTTTGCATACAGTCTGGTCTGTTTTTTTTCCCCTTTTTAATTTCACGTTAGATTTCAGCTCCGGCCTAGCAAGCCCCATCATGACTCCCTGCTCCACGGAAGCTTCCTTACTGTAACGATCTCTGCAAGGTTTTGTCACAGCAGAGTTCAGCTACACCAACAAACAGGCAGCCTGCAACCCAGAGCCCAGAGTCAAGGTGCAACTAAGCTGGAAATAAATACAAATATTTAAAAACAGAGAAACTATTAAAACAGGCTTTTTTAAAAATTAAACATTTACATGATATAAAGCCACTAGACTAAAATGAGCATGGTCCTCATGAATCTGCTGTATCAGTTTATGTTTCCATCAATTTAAAATTTTAACTAAAGAGACTAAGTACAAAACCCTGGAGAGAAAAACAGTAGAAAGTAATATAATTATGAGAGCAACATCAGCTATTGCGAGTGATATTGTTATTCTCCATCAAGGCAGCAATAACTTTGATGAATAATCCCCTTAATGAACCACCAAGATGGGGTTCTGCCTCCCTAATTAAATTAAATTAAAAGTGTCAGGTATCAAACCTCAGTGGTAAGGATGAACAGAAGCCTCCTAACATAGTATTAACAACAATGATTTTGAATTTCTGAGAATTAAAAAACCATGTATCTTTGTGCACTCATTAAAACCACAGGGGGGAAGATATCTATAGACGAAAACCATAGGATCTGATTTACAGATGCACAAATAAGCAAGCTATGAGTAAAGGTTGAAACTTTGTCCTTAATTTAGTCCCAATACAGAGCTATATTGGCACATGCTGCATGGTTTAAAAGATCAACTTTTTTAAACAGAGAAAGCAGGACGAGTAACGTAGGGCTATTCAATCTCACCTATAAATTATCTTTACTTAATATAAAACAGATATTCAAAATTGTTTTAATAGGTTTTTTATGGGTTAATTTTGTTGCTCTCCATCTGATACAATAAAAGAACACAAAGCCCGAAGGAAAATAATCCCTTATAATTTGCATTTTAAAATGCCTATACATAACATACATATTTAAACAGATACGTCATAACAGATGGAGCCATTAAGTTACATAAGTATTAGAAGGATTATGAAACACTTATTGATTTGATTGCATAAATATCTATCTAGGGGAATTCGTAACACAAATGCAACTGGCTTTAGCAACTCTACAAAAGCAAAAATCAAAGAAAATTATGTGTCAAGGAAAATAAAAATTCTAAAAATTGTCAGCATGTAAAAAAACAAAGTAATTTTGCAGACATAGGGGCAATCACACCATGAGTACCTATACCTATATTTTTGAAGGTCTGTCCTAGGAATTTGTTGAGGTTTTTATGTTTTGTTTAATACCAGAAGGATCTAATCCAATTTAAAAAATAAATGTATATAACTTTAAAAATAAAAATTATAGGTCTGTAATTATAACAGCACAGGCACCATTATAAACAAATATTTAGAGAACACACACACTTTAATATGACAATCTCACAAGCTTTAAAAATTCATTAGGCTCTTGTAATAAATATTGTCAATATATTTTACTGTAACTGTATTGATCCTAATGCACTTTACTTATCTATAGAGATAAAACTTATCTTGACCTTGTCAAATACAAACAGTCTGGACTAAAAACCTGTGATAGCCTCTCCTGGGGAAAATACACAGAGATAACAGCTACAGAGATGACACCGGAACAGTACATCAGTACTAATGTTTCCGATTAAATGAGAATTTACTTTAATATTAGCTTACCAACTTGATATAAGGAAATGCTAGTAAATAGGGGGATGTATGAAAAAGCTTTGAAGAACAAAGCTGTACATTTAACTAGAGTATACTTGGGGATATTAGTCCCCTTTAGAAAACCTACAAGACCAGATTTTTGTAGCCTCATGCACAGTTATGCTGAGTATGTAATTTTATTTTGTAGGAAGTGTCCCCTTCTGGTACAGGTAAAACCCAATTAAACTGACCTGTACTTGTACAAGGTAACTCAAAAACAAAGCTTCTCTTCAACTTTTGTCTCTATTTAAAGTTTTTTAGTTTTCATCCACAGCTCTGATGAAAACTTTAAATAGTGCATATTGGTATCCCAGCACTGATGCTGCTGTACACATACAGGCAATCTAGGGCAAATCCTGCAAAGGTTCTGAGTGTCCTCAACTTCCACAGTGCCTATAGTGGAGGGCACTCGTGAACTTGCAGGATCAGGCCCTATTTCTGGATTTTCCCTAGAAGCCCTGAAAGGGGACAGCCTCACTACACACTTTTGTTTTCAAACCTCCTATGTCGTTCCTTTCCTTGAAAGCCTGCCCCCCATTCCATTTAGTCCAGGATGATAAAATTAACATTTTTAACTATTTAAAAAAATTGAAACCAGCTTTTTCTAAGCACACACACAGACTGTCCGACAACATCTTCCAAGCCTTTCGTGTTTTAAATCTTGATGTTTATATGAAAGAGAGCCTTGCTATCTGAAGGGTGTGTACATCTATTTCTAAGGTGAACTTCTCTGGGCATTCATAGAACTCAACTATTTTATAGGCAAAAACCTAAGAGATAGTTGAAGCAAAATTAGAGCCCATTCTCATAATGAATCCTGTATGTAGTTACCAATTCAAGAGTCAGCTGTAGCAGAAACACAATTAACAGATCTCTGACTTCCAAAGATCTTTACTTTGCATCCAGTCAGAGCCTCTTGAAGGTAATAAGAGTAGTTTTAAAATTTTAGACCACTGTTACCTTGGGAAAACATTTTCTTTTTGTGTGTGGCCCTAATATATCAGAAAAGTTTACAGGTTCCTGGATGTTATATATGAACTATTTCTAGGTCATAATTACTTTGCATTTATGCTTGATCATTGTGTAATTAATATTTCAATATGCTAAACAGCACCAATGTTGTATAAGTTCGCTCACCAAAATGCAGCAGAAACAAACTAGAGAAAAAAAATCAACCAACAAAATCAATAAATATTATGGGTTTACATATATATTTTAACAACCTGCAAGTACTGATCATCCACCAATATTATCCTGTGCATTTGAATACAAAGGTAAAATTACTGTGGCACATTAACTCTGTTATTTCTTGAACTACAAGCAGGATATTTTAAAGATTTCCTATTTGTCCAGAATGAAACCCACAATACTGTTTTATATTTCCACCTTTAAATATTATTTAGCTTTGATAGATAGAAATAAAATGTTCTACATTTTGATAGGCAACAATATTTTGCATTGACTGAAGGCAAACACAGACAAAAATAATACTATCCACAGCAATGGCACAAAGAATAAGGCTCCATTGCTAATTATGCAGGGAACTGAATTCAATTACATGGAGAACATTAAACACTTTCCAAAATAAAAATGAAGAAAACTGAAGACAAGACTTTCAAGTGCCTTTAGTGCTACAACAGTGCCCTCTACTGATACACTAAAATACTGCTCAGCTTCTACAGAAAAAAAGAAATAGAACATACAACCAACTATATTTTGGGATCTTTGCTGCTTAAAATAGAGCACCTTCACAATACCTAATTAAGGTGACTTTCCTTAGGATGAACAAGCAAGCATGGCATTATTATATGCATGCATTTTGCAAAGAAATTACTTAAAATCTTTTAAAATGTTTCTGCAGTTCAACGAAATGTAAACAATTCAGAACTTCAGACATTTATTTATTTTTAGTTTGCTCCCACAGAACCATCAGTTAGGATATTCCTAAAGAACAATCTTTTAGGATACTTACATTAAGCAATGCTTTACTTAAGATCTAACTTTGACTGACTGTGCATTATTATAGAAACAACTAGATTGGAGCATGTCAAAAATAAAGCTTTCAGAATCCACAGGCTATAAAATGAGCTAAACTAATCCAATCCCAAATTCAACATGTTGCTGTATGCATCAAGACACAAATTCCCATGTAATAAATTACTCCAAAGAATAAGAGTGCCTACTAGGTTCCCATTTAATAATCAGGATAGTGCTTGTTGAAATTTCCTAAATTTTAATTTTTTGACAAATGATTCAACATCAAAAATTGACAAGAAAAATTTGGAATATAAATTTTTCAATTATAACTTGACAACTTCCCTACACATTTTTACCAGTTTTTTGGATCAGCTCTATATTAAGATTTTATCTTTTTTTTTTAATCTAATTTAACTCTTCCTAAGATAGTATATGTAAAGTTCATGTTCACAAACAAGTTTAGTTTGTTTACATATACAAAATAATGATTCCTATAAGAAAACTCTTTTCAGTATGTATAAAAGCGGATCCTTCTTTTAGAACTGATCTTTGCGGACAAAGTATATGCCAATTCTCCCCCTTTATTTCTCTTGGTCCCCCAGATTAAAGAGGAATCTCAGCTTTCATGTTTTTTTACTTTGAGAAGAGACTTGAAAATGAATCAATGCAAACTGATCACCGGGATTAAAAGCTTAGCACTGATTTCTCCTGAAAGTCACAAGTTATTCGATGATCCCTTCTCACAGCCACCCAAGGCTGGCTTTTAGGGTCCATGAAAACCATAGCCATAGGCTTCCAGATTTTGGGGAATACCTCAGAGTCTTACATCATGCAGGCAGCAACAATGTGAAAGCAACCACTGAGGGCATAAGCAAGCTCCCTACCAGCAGCTGCCTGCAACTGAGCCAACTCCTGTGTTCAACTAACTCTGTGACATCTGGACACAAGAAGGGGCAAGCGCAACAGCATGAGGTGCAACATGATCTAAATCAGAGTTTCTCAGCCTTTTCAGATTGGAGACCACTTATTCAAAGTCAAACATTTTCGTTTTCTATATGGAAGTAAAAAGTGTACCAATGATAACAATCCATCTCTATAATGTATTGGTACGTGTGTTTTGAGAGGATGACAGAAAACGCCCCTTGACATTGAAGAGTAAGGGTGCGCGGGGAGTGGTGGCTGGGGGACAAGATTTTCTTTGCCTTAGATCATAAGTAAATAGTCACGGGTATAGTTCAGATACACTGCTCTAAATGACTATGCGAAGGAATGAGAAAAAGGGACCAACACCAGCTTTGAGACTGATTTCATCCTCAATGACCTTTGTCAAGTCTCAGTACAACAACATTTTCAATGATGGGTGCCTCAGATTAGCCACTTACTTCCAGAGGTGCCGAGCAGCCACTGCTCCCATTACCGTCAGTGGGAGCTATGAGTTCTCAGCAACCCCTGAACATCAGGCCCTCTTATTTAGGTGTCTGAATATGGTTATCAGCACCTGACGTTGTGCATCCAACTTTAGCCTTAACTTCATTGTTCCTCATCTATGATCTTGGGATAAAACTTCACCCTCCTGTGCCCTGCAAACCAAGATGTTATCCATTAATGCAGAGGAGGGGTGGGATCACAGTGGACAGAGGTAAATCTTTTTGAGGAGGGGGCTGGTGGCACAATATTTAGCAGGCCTGACCAAGGCCAGCCCTGCCGATTTTGACACATATCCCATGCTATATATAGGTCGCATATTAGGGATTCCAACCATTTTTTTTTTTAAACTGCGATGTAATTTCTCTCACACACAGAGGCTGTCCCAATGAGTTGCTGTATTGTTTCTGGTGCAGCACTGGTTCTTGTTGCTAGGCACTGCAGCACAAGTAACTTCCACCTTACCAGGTATTTTAAAAAAAAAAAAAGCACCCAATCACTGTTGGGTCGAGGTGTTAAGCTTCATTTAAGCAGCCCTGGTGGCAGAGCGAAAACCTCACCAACAATACAATGTCAAGGATGTGTAACATTAGCTTGCACATATGGCATACATTTAACAAATTGGCAATTGAAAATAGTCCACATGAATGGTGGACGAGTTAATGTTGGTATTGACTCATACGTTTTCTATTTCCTCACTGTTTAAACCTGCAGACTTAACCTAATGTAGGGAGATATAGATTACCTTTCTGGCTCTTTGAAAGAGAGAGAGAGAAAGAGACATTATCTGTATACTATGGTGTTGTGCAACTCTATATTTTTATATTAGACACCACTATCCACACATATATTATCCTAGCTGCACAGTTGCCCAATTGTGTTTTGCACAACTCTGTAATACCACAGGTTATTATACAACTTAAGGTAGTAACTTTACTTCTGAAAGCAACTGTTTAAAGCCACTTATAACTTCATAATTTCTTCCATCCCTGATTCTGAAGCGCACTTTAGCATGTGACTTCAATGGAACTCAAGCCTGTGCTTTCCGATTTCCTGAGTAGGGGCCATAGGGACTATCCTTCACTGAGGACTAGCCACCTGGGAAGACTGAAGTTCTGAAGGTCAGCTGCTTTTGAGTTACATATACACACATGCACGTACACCCACAAACGTCTGAAAAACATTTTCCTCCCCACTCAAAAACTGCTGAATCAATTTCATTCAGATCTCAGAGTTATTAATGAGATCAAAAATGTGAAGTTTCAGCCAAACCATTTTTACTCTGCCGAAAATTGAAAGAAAGTAGGTGTTAAAATGCATATGGTAACCTTAAATAAAGCAGAGAGAATGTTACATATGTTCCTAACTTACTACAGGCCTATGGCTTAGCTACTGTTGTCGAAGACCTCTGTAAATTCACTCTCCCATGATTCCCCCTCTAAAACAACTGTATCCCCATCAATTTGAAGAGTTTATGGCAGATATTCCAGCTGCCAGCCAGGGCGCAGAAAGATGGCAACAGGCTGCTTCTCCATTCAGCTGACCTAGAAGATTAGATCATCTCCTATCAGCCGCCAGACTATTTACCACCAGGGGTTTGGTCCTGCTGATTGCATCACTATAAAAACCTGCAGGGCTAGAACCTGGGACCATGAGGATTCCGGGCCGCTGATGCGTCCACATAACCATAGGAAATGTAGGCTGGGCTCCCACCAGAGAACCCTGTGAGGCTGGGCTCAGCAGGAAGTCCCACCCAGCAGGACCGGAGCTGTCTGAGCAACAACACAGACTGCCTCCCTGTCTCTGCTTCAGGCTCCATGTGCAAGAGACCCCAGACTCCAGCTTCCAACTCCTCCCCTCTCCTGATGCCTGGCCGGTCTTGGACTCTGGCCTTCTGGTACCCAACCCGGCCTGACTCCAACTCTGACCACTAGATCTCACTGCCCATGTCCTGGTCATGACAATCACCTAGCGTCAGCAGTGTCTTTAAGAGAGAAGGAAGCTCTGTATTGAACTATGAGACTGCAGTATTTCCTCCACTCCTGCAGGTGAGTGGTCTCCCTTTAAACACCATTACTGCTCTCCTCTCCCTAGTCCTTCTGCCACTCAGAACAGCCAGGAGGAAGGAGGAGTGAAACTAGAGAACCAGGAGAAGAGAGAAAACTAAAGTAACAAGGTAGGGAAATGCAGGGAGTGACCTGCCATTTTTCACAAGCAACTACTACCACTGCCTGTGCAAATTGGGAAAAATTATCATCATATACTTGCACCAGTTTAGGTTATTGTATGTACAAAAAGTTGCACACAAGATCGTGGATGTTATTTGAGATTTTTTTTTAAAAGGTCTGGCCCTAAATTTTCAAGATTACATAAGCAGCAAAGGAAAAACTTAGCTAAAGACATAATTCGCTCTCGAACAGTCCACCCTAATTCATTTGAAGGGGAAGAGATGATCAAATAAGTAGTAACTTTACCAATAGTGCTCAAATAACGAAGATGTACAGGGCAAGTCTGTGTCAGGGTTCCTCTTTATGGCACAGCAGTGTTGCCAACTCTCATGATTTCATAGCAAGTCTTGCAATATTTGGCATTTTTCTTAAAGCTCCAGCTCGTGAGTCATGAGAATTTCAAACTTACTATTTTTAAATAAAAGTTTCTAGCCCACTCATTGTGGATAAAAGCTGGAATACATGACCAAAGAGTAACCTAAGGCTCAAAAATGAGAAGACAAATAGGAACTCCAAATTATTTTAAAAAGTATAATGGGGGGGGAGGGACAACTCAATTTTTGAATAATTGGCGTTGACAGTGCTCTAGATGCAGAATTTTGTGAAAAAAGATTTGTGTGTTGATATCAGTAGTGAATTTAGATTAATTAGCACAGATATTTTTCTACAGTGCATTTGCTTGTGGTGTTTAGCTGTGTATTCATACAAATCCTAATGTCAGTTTTCTATAGCTGTATTTTCAATATAAAAATCAGTAGATAGGGTCTTAGATCTGATTTGATAGATTTATGATTGCCGACTGTCTGCAGAAGTGAGCTGTAGCCCACGAAAGCTTATGCTCAAATAAACTTGTTAGTCTCTAAGGTGCCACAAGTACTCCTGTTCTTTTTTTTAAGATATTTTCAAAACTTCATTATTATTTTAAAGGCATTATCACCACAGCACTAATGAAGGAAAACGTACATGTATTTAGCATGGGTCACTCCTATAAAAATTAATGGCAGGGATGTATTTCAACTGAGGGGAGAGAGGACAACAATCCATTCTTTAAAGATATATATTAGTCTACACACATGCATTCTTTGGGATATTTAAACTTATTTTATTGGATTATATTGAACTCCTAAAACCCAAGAAAGGCACAATGAAAAGGAACAAGCTCTTCATCTGTAAGAGGAACTTTGATTTTTTGCATCTTAACATGTCACCTGAGTATTCCTTAAACTAGGAGAGACCGTACACATTTTTCCCAAGTGAATTGGCTAATCGTACGTGGGACTCTCCCACCCTCTGGAAAAGTTCCCATTTCAGAGCTCAACTCCCTCAGTATAGACTGGGATAGGGCACCAGACTCAAATTGGCAGGACTATATCAGGTGCACAGTCCCCCCTTCAACTTGATTTCTGAGAGAGGAGAAAACAAGATAGAATCAGAAACATGGTGGAGAACAAAGTATCTGAAGGGGGAAAATAGGATGTGTTCACACCAGACTTGGTTACAGACAGGTTCCTCCATGGGGAATAATCCTGCTTTTTGGTTTCTCTTGCTTGTCCTTTTATTTACTCATTTTGTTACTTCTTCCTTTAGATTTGTATACAAAAATAAAAAGGACTGCCTATCCAATGCTACAGACACTCCTATGAATTAAAAAACAGAAATAATATTAAACAGCCAGCAGAACACAAAATTCCCCTCCAAATCAGAGAAGCCTGCAACCCACATAAATATATGCAGTTTATAGAGTGCCTTGAAGGTCAGCAAACCAAGGCTATTTCAGACTGGGAGCAAAAAGTTGTTCCAGTTTGTTAGCTTTGTTTGGTAGATTTGTCAAACTTTATGTATACAGCTAAGGAGTTTCAGTAGCATTAGCACAGTACACAGGGAAGATTATCCATACAGTTGCAGAGAATACAAAAGATCTGCATTATTTCCACAAAGACAAGCTAAACAGGCGAACAAAAATCTACCCATTACACAGGTCTTCTCATAATGCTGCTACTCCAGAAAAGTGCATAGAGAGGTATGATAAGAAATTTCTCTAAACCTGATAAGTTTCTGCAGAATGTTCATAGAACCATACACATTAAAAATGAAATGAACTTCAGAAGGTCATGTCCAACCTCCTGCATTATTTCCCCAGTGTTATCTGATCTCCTTTTGAACATTTCTATTGATGGTGCCTCTATGACCTCTCTGTAGCATATGGTTCCATGGTAAATTTGCTCTTACCATTAGGTAATCTGGATTTAAGTGTCTTCTGAGAATGGCAAATCAAGTCAGTTGATATAAAAAAACCCAGTCTACTTGATTTCTTAAATGATTATGACTCAACCTCCTTTTTTTCAAGTATGCTTAGGTTTTTGTTTGTTTTGTTGTTAAATAAATGGGATCTCAAATATTTTTAAGGCATTCTCCTCTGCTACTCCTGTTCCAGGAACACCCAAGGTCTGATTCCTGCTCTGCTCTTTTGTGGGAAATTGATTAGGAGCATTGTGAAAACTATGGTCAGAGGTGTGTAAGCACTGATCCTCATTGTCAAGTAGGGGACAATCACAAGTAATTCCGACTCCTTGGCAGATCTCTAACTTGCTACAAAAGAAAACTGCAGTTTACCATTGGCTTAACAGCAAATTCTCCCATCGACCTAGCTGTCACCTCTCAGAGAGGTGGATTACCTATGCTGACAGAAGAACTGATCCCATTGACACAGGCAGCATCTTCACTGATGTGCTACAGTGGCGCAGCGTTTTAAGGCCTGAGGATATTCCTGTACTCCTCACAAAGGCCAAACAGGAATAGGGTAAAAAACAACAAAAAAACCACCCCGCCTTCCATCTTCAGCTGACCAGGAAACACCGCGTCAGAAGACAGACGCTACAAAAGTAGTAAGGGATTGGGAAAAAATGCCAATGAGAGACCATAAATAACATGATTTTTCCTTAAGATCCAATTTCATTTCCTATCTTATGTGGATGAAAGTTTGAAGCTTCCAGGACTCTTTCACTGGAAGATTGAAAACCACTTGGAAACTGTTCTGGAAAGAGAACCATTTGGCTGTAGTTGTGGTAATGGGTTGCAGTCACACCTCCACAGTAGCTATCATCAACAGCTGGTCCTAGCCACATGCCCAATGGTAGTCTTCCAGAAAGTTGGAACAAAGTGGAAGTCATTATCAACATGCATAGGAGAAACATAGTTTATTGAGGCTAGGGTGCGTTGCCTCAAAAGCATATGGTCACAAGCTGTTCAGCTCCCTCCCAAATTTATTTGTGCTGATTAGTCACGGTATTTTTGAAGTGAGCCAATAGCATTCCAGTTGGCCAGGCAGAGGAACAGAAAAGCTTCATTCATTTCAGGCCTGTAAGTCATGGTCTTGAGAAGATGAACCTATAGCATGGGCCTGGGGGTATACACTGCAACCAAAGATCACCCTATCTATCCATTGATCTTAGGTTTTTATACTGCTCTTCTGAGCTAGTCAGTTAGACAGAGTTTCTACCTACATCTGCTGACATTTGCTTAAGATTATCGTTACATTTCAAAGCTTTCCAACAGCAGGAACAAATCTACTAGCCTTAGTCATGTAGGTTCAGTACATTGCATTTTTATTTCACATTTGCTATGGTGTGTGTTCTGGCATTGTAAATAGTATTAACAAATGCTAGAATTATAAACATTGTGGTAGTCGTTCAGGATACAGATAAGGAAGACACATTGTCCAAGAAAACCTAGTATATTATGGATGGAGTTGTTCTGACATCAGAAAGGAGGGCATTTGAATCGCTTACAGACTTAGTGCTTGGGATAATCCTTGTCTCAAGTCTATGGTGAGAGTTGATTAAATACTCAGGCGACTTCATATAGGAAGCAACTAAATGGATTCTATCAGGGAGTCTAAAAGAAACCTGTGCCAGGAAATGACCTTCCAAACAAGAAAGTGATACTAGTAATAATTACCTTAATAAGCAACTTCAATCCCTAATAAAACAATGGAATATTAGGAGAAAAACAAACAAACATTTAGAAGATGAGCAATTAAAAGGTGCGTGGGTGTGTGTGTGGGGGGTAGATGGAACAAATATCAGACAAACTCAATAGCTTTTGGGGGGGGGGGGACAGAATTACAGAGATAGCAGATGAATGGAAATGTAATTCAGATAGATCAGCATTTGATAGTTTCACAGAATCTTATTTGCAAATGTAATTCAAATTGCCTTGAATAAAATACAGTGAAACTTGGTGAAGAGCAATATGATGAAAAAGGTAACAAGAAACATCAGTGAACAAGTGGAGGGAAAGTGTCTAATAAAGTGCCATAGGGCTTGAGATTAGGCCTGTTCTTAACTTGATTAATGTCCTGGAAGGAGAGTTGATCACATTAAAAAAACCTGGTGAGGACATTAAACTGGAGCCTATGGTGCAAATACTAGTGAGAACAGAGGACCTACAGATACTAGAAATACAATTAGGAAGTAACAAAAAGATTAAATTTAGAAAAATGCAAACTAATCCCTTGGTGGGAGAAAAATATCAAATGGATTCAATGGATCCTTTCAATTAGGAAGCAGAAACTGAAAGACTTAACGGTGATGACAGAGCAAACTGGACATGTTTGCAGTCTGAAATGGCAGCAAAAAATGGTCAATACAATTTTCGATTGGATTGTATGGCAGAAGAACAGTCCTCCTTATGTATAGTTACACCACCATACACTGAATACTGTATTTAGTTTTGGACACCTCAATCCTAAAAACAGGACAAATTGGAAGTTCAACAAAGAGCAAGAGAAATTATCAATATGCTGAAGGGACTGGTTTATGAGCAAAGATTAAATGGCTAAAATTTAGCTAAGTAATTACATGTAAGAGTTGGGATGAGGAGGAGAGTGTGTGTATATATGTAAAGATTTCAAAAGTGCCAAGTGACTTAGTTACCTAAGTCCCATTTCCAAAAGTAACGAAGGGCTTGTCTACACTACAGAGTCTTTGGCTGCATTACTATGCTGACAGAGCCACCTAGTGGAGACACAGCATAAGCCAACAGGAGATCTGCCGGCATAGCTACCCCATCTCCTCAGGAAACATTAGCCAGCCTGACAGAAGCACTCTTCTGTTGGCATAGTTGCACCTAGAATGGGATTTTGCTGGCATGGCTACGCTGACTAGGAGGGGTGATTTTTTTTCACATTCCTGGCCAACATAGCTATGACGGCAAAACTCTGTAGTGTAGATTAAGTCTTGCTGAAAGTCAATTGGATTTTGGCTCCTAAAGCCTGGTCTACACTTAAAACATATACCAGCATAGCTATGTTGGTTGGGGGTGTGTGTGGTGGTGTTGTTTTACTGACATAGCTGTGCTGGTATAAACAGTAGCGTAGACACACTCACACCAGCAAAGAAGTGCTTTTGTTGCTATAACTTAGTGACCCAGGGAATTGATGTATGCTATACTGGCAAAAGAACTTTTATGCTGGTATAAGCTGTGGCTACACCTTGAGGGTTTGCCAGTATAGCTATGCCAGCAAAACATTTTAGTACAGACAAAACCTACAAGTCACTTTGGAAAGTGGGGCGTAAACTCCTAAGTCACTTACGCGCTTTTGAAAATTTTACTCTATACCTACAAAATCTGAACAGCGTAAACACCAAGCAGGGATTTAAATTATTTATTGTGATTCAAAGGAATGTAACTAGGGGTAAATGGATGAAAAATCAAGGCTGTTATGAAATGCTTCCTGACAAAGTTGTATTAGATTGTTAAAAAGTTTCCTCGAAACTCAAAACAATTAATCGCAATTAATCGCACTGTTAAACAATAGAATACCAACTGAAATTTATTAAATGTTTTTGGATGTTTTGTACATTTTTCAATATATCGATTTCAATTACAATGCAGAATACGAAGCGTACAGTGCTCACCTTATATTATTTTTTATTACAAATATTTGCATTGTAAAAATGATAAATAAAAGAAATAGTATTTTTCAATTCACCTCATATAAGTGCTACAGCGCAATCTCTATCATAAAAGTGCAACTTACAAATGTAATTTTTTTGTTACATAACTGCATTCAAATTTATAAAACAACGTAGAACTTTAGAGCCTAGAAGTCCACTCAATCCTACTTCTTGTTCAGCCAATCGCTCAAACAAGTTTGTTTACATTTACGGGAGATAACGCTGCCCTCTTCTTAATTACAGTGTTGTAATTCTGTATTATAATTGAAATCAATACACATCTCTACCCCGATATAATGCGATCCGATACAACACGAATTCGGATATAACGCAGTAAAGCAGTGCTCCGGGGAGGCAGGGCTGCGCTCTCCGGCGGATCAAAGCAAGTTCAATATAACGTGGTATCACCTATAAAGCGGTAAGATTTTTTGGCTCCCGAAGACAGCGTTATATCGGGGTAGAGGTGTATTTGAAAATGTAGAAAACATCCAAACTATTTAAATAAATTATATTCTATTATTGTTTAACACCGCGATTAATTAATTTTTTTAATCGCTTCACAGCCCTAGTAGAAACCCCATCACTTGGGACATTTAAAACAAGATTGGCTCAGAACTCAAAAATATACTGTAAGGAACAACTCTACACAGACAGGCGATAGACTAGATGACCCAATTGTCCTATTGTAGCTAACTTCTGAGATTTTATAATTTACAGTTAAAGGGAATTTTCCATCATAGAAACTGTCAAGGTTAACTTGGTTCAGTGTTCCTCTATTAGGTAGGTAGAAATATATATGTTTGCTTTTGCATTAAAAGTGAAGCAACGTTTTAAGAAAAGATGGAGTCGATACTATCTGACCACCTACTATTTAACCTACTTTGTCTCTCCAAACTGTTAGCAATGTGATTGCTGAAACTACAGTTAAGGCTGAGATGCTACTTCTATTTTAGACCTCTATCTTTAGACGTTTATAACTTTCTCAGGAAAAAAAAAAAGCTTACCTTTTGGAGCTAAAATTTCGTGTGACTTGCCTCTGCCCAGAAGTGCAATTTGTGCGTGAAAGAACTGGCATAAAAATTCAGCCATTCAAGTTAAATGGGCATAATATTTCCACCCACATTTCTCTGATGCTTTTAATTGCATTTTGCTAAACCAAAACGGTTTTAAAACATCAAAATTGCCTTGCATGTAGTTGTGAATGTGAACTGGTGCCTTTGTGTTGTTTGAAAGAATCGTGTTTAAAAACAAAGAAAATTGTAGATGCTTGAAACTGCATGCTCAACATTCATAAGCTGTAACTTCCCTTAGCTTAAGGCTTGCACTGAAGTGTGTGTTGCTGTGAATCTTTGCTATATATTGTACTTGAGGAAAGTGAAATGGTTTGGACTTCAATCTTTCAGATCTGAAGGGTTTTTTTTTAAGCTAATGTACAGAACGTTTTATACACTTTCAAGAGTTTGAAACTCTCTTCCTCACTGCTCAGCAGTGACCATCAGTTTTTCAACTTGTCCCTTGTTGCAGTGGTTTGTAAAACAGGTAAAAGCCAGCAATGCAAAACCAGTGATGTAGCATGTGTAAGAGTGCAACTTGAAATGAGTAAGTTATGTGATTCTCAAAAAGCTGCAACTGAAAAAGTATCATCTTGATTCTTGAAGACCATGGCTGTGTTACTGTGAATATACTTAATTTCATCTGGTCTCAAAAACTAAGTACGGCAGAGCCAGATGCCTACTTAGTTGGGGCATCTGGCAGGGGTTCTCAGAACAAATTTTTTTTGGTGGCCTCAGAGTGCGGCAACCAACTCTTGCTGGTGGCCACTCTGACAATTTTTTCTAAAATACTTAATTAACTTTAGGAAAAGCGAATAACTATGCACATTCACATGTCCAAATCATTGTAATTTATTTATGTAGGATTTTTTTTTTTTTTTGCAGACTAAAAAATAATGTACAGTTGTCTCTATTTTTTACTGAACCTAATCAGAATAGAAACACAAATAAGGTGCTTTGCATGTTCTTATCTTTTTTCTTATTGTGTTTTTTGCTCTTTTGGTTGCCTTTTTTAAAGACTTCTTAGTTACTAAGTCTGCTGTGAAAAGTGATATTAACAAACATACAAATAACACTTTTCACAGCAGACTTACTCAGCCCTGGCAAGCTTGGGGACAAATTAAACCCTGGATGGAGAGGTGGATATGGAGGTGGATATGGAGGCAGCAGTAGCACTGGGGAGGCAGTGACGACTAGGAATGGTGACCTTAGGACCAGAGCCCGCCACCATACAGCCGGGGAACAGAGCCTGAAGTCCCGTGGCTGGAGCCTGTCACCCACCACCCCAGAGCTGGAGCCTGACCCCACCAGCGGTGGGAAGGTGGTGAACTCACTGGCTGTCTGTTCCTCCAGCTTTTGTGTCTCCAGAGGTGGGCAAGGCCCAACCACTGCTGGCAGCCCTGGGGGAAGAGGCCGCTGCTTTGCCCCCACCCCTCCACCCCCACAAAGTCACTGCCCAGGAGGCTGTGGCCGCAAGAAAAATCAATGGTGGCCGCATGCAGCCAGGGTATCCGCATTTGAGAAACGCTGATTTAGAGGGCACAAAAAAGGAATCTGTGGAAAAAATTGTCATTCACAGGCCTCATTACTGCCCTGCTGCTTTTGGCTACAGACGTTCTCATTCAATTTAATGGCAGAACAGATTCATCGCTAACAAGGGTAATCCTTCCCTTGATTGGGTTTTTTCCTCCCCTAGAACATTAGTAAGAGCAACAGCAACTAGTAACACAGCGGCCATTCTTTAATGTCTCAGGACATGGACCTCACTGGGGAAAAGCGGCTGGACTCCCTGGTCGTATTTGTGATAGCAGTTTCATACACTGCTTCAATCTCTGTCTTCATTCCTCATAAAAGAAATAGAGAAGTTTCCTACTTCTTAACAGAAATTGCTGCCAGCCATTGCCAACTACTACTACTTCCAAGAGAAGTAATCTCACTACAGTTACTTGTGATCTTCACTTTGCGGAGCAGTCTGAAATGTCATGCACCTGTGTATTGGGTGTTTTTCTTATCATTATTGTTACAAGGGCACTTCCATTCTAAACACCTTAGTTTGAGGGATAATAAGCCATTACCTTTAGAGATACATCATGGTTGTCCTCAAACCAAAGGTGAAATTTTGTGGAATGAAGAAAATCTGTTTAGCTTATATAACACAAACATTGAAATAAATAAGCATATTTTTATTAAATACATTTTATTTTTTTTTAAATAAACCACCATATGAATGCAGCATTGAGACTGAGTAGCAATAAAGTTAGAACATTTTAGGTAAGATGCTCACTTTAATCTTAATTCTTCCCATTCATTCATATGCATTTCTTAGTCACCAAACATGAAGCAATGCAAAATGCTACATGCATCTAAGATTACAGAAAAAGTGCAGTTCTTTTCTAATATACTGTTTACCAAATAGTATCAGATTACTTAGCTGTATAATCTTACAACATAGGAAAAGAGACCCTACTATAAATAATGCATACCCACAAGAAACTGAGTAAAAGTTTGTGAGAAACAACCCTAAATTTCTTAAATTTTATGGAATTCAAATTTCAACCGTGATGCAGCATAAACACACCAAAGGTACTGTGTTGTCTAGCAATTCGAGTCAAAGTAGATCTAGAAGATTAAAGAAATTTAAATCCTTGACAAGCAAAGGATAACCATGAAATTATTCTAATGTGCTCTGGAATAGAAGAACACTGAAAAAAATCTAGAGTAACTCTTTATGAATAGTGCATTTATAATTTTCCATCCATTAGGATGTAAATATATTACATTTGGTATCTAATGTCTGAAAGGTATGAGCTGCAAACTGTATTAATTTCACTGTTTTGTGAGTCACAACGTTTGGTGATCAAAACTAGCCCAAATTTCCTTTGCTAGATACTGGAATGGCCAACATGGAAGAGGAAGCAGAAAGTCATTCTGTGCACCACAGTATTACTGTACTACAATGTAAGTATTTCTGATGATTAAAGTGTCCTCACCATTTTAATGTGTCCAATAAAAACAACAAGGAGTCCGGTGGCATTTTAAAGACTAACAGATTATTTTGGGCATAAGTTTTCGTGGGTAAAAAACCCACCTCTTCTGTGTCCAATGTATTTTATTTCTTTAAACAAAATTAAAGGTAGTTGGAGCAAAGATGCATCACATTCAGAATATGTCTGCTAATAAATTAGACTATAGCAGGAACCTCTTCAGTTCTTTAACACTGAGAAATGAAAAAAGCATTCATTTATTTTCCATTTAGTCAGGACGCTAGAGATTCTGGAAGGTTGAAAAAAATGTATAAATTAGAATGATACACAAGTACTTCTAGGCAGATTGCTTTGAAAAAAGAAAACAGTTCTTTCAGGTGGGATGGCAGAATACAGAAGTCTTCCAGTCCTGACTTCCTTTCCTCTGGATGAAAGCTTAGAGCAATGAACACTCAGGAGATTAGTGTACATGCTGGGTAACTCCAAAAGTTTTAGCAGAATACGTGGCCCTTTGAGTTTTTGTACATGTGTCATGTATAATGTGCTTTTTTTGATATAATAAGAAAGTTGCTAAATTGTCCTCAAGCTGGAAGGGGTTTTTCCATTTAGATAAGCCCAGTAGCTGCCACATATTATGACTTCTCAGTATAAAAGCACATGGGTATCATTGCATTGCAAAACTAGACCAAATGTTAACCATTTTACTGGGGACTATAGATCTAAATTCAATTTTACAAAGTTGATACTGTAAGTTATTCAACCTCAATGTGTATCCCTTTGATCACACATAATCCTCTCCTGGCATCACCTTCCAGGTCTTCCCACACCACGCCTCCTTCCCGCATGCCAGACTACTCTATAAATATGTATGCATCTACCTTGGAATTTGTACTGCACTCATCATCAAGACATTTGAGCACTTCATATGAATACACTGATAAAATACTGTATGGGAACTGGTATCTGCACAGTGCCAGAAAATAACCTTTGGATGTACGTTAGTGAAAGGAAGAAAGCTGTGTTTAGATAAAAGAATCAACATTTATGTTGTTTATTTGCAGTTCTCTTTTCAGAACATTAGCAGCATCTGTGTATCAGGTACAGTTCTCTTGTTCTCAAATATGTGACTTGCCTGTGGGTTGGAATCCTCTGCCTGAGCTATGTCCCCACTCAAGAGAGCATACAACAGAATCTTCCATTTATATAGTTATTTTTATCCCAAACGCTTTATAAATACAGGACAAATGCTACCCTGGGAGACACGTGCATTATTCGCGTTAAGTCAAAAAGGCCTGTTGCACATATTTGATGGGCAGAACATGGCCCCCAACTAAGAATCACTTCAGTCACTGCTGAAATGCAGCCACCTCAGTGGGAGGATGCAGCGACTGTTTAACAGCACACAACAATACTGGATAGTTTTAAAAAATACTATGAATTTGAAACTGGTAGGGATATTTTAGCAGGCCAAATTCTTTACTTAATCTTCCTGGAAAAATTCCAGTTTAACACATTACTCCTGAAAAATGTGTCATGGCGGCATTAGTAACCACAAGAGGTAAGAACTTAAGGTTTTCATTTTGTTTAAAAGTCAGTCAACAGCTCACCTTGCTTCTCACAAAGAAGAGTACTGCCCACTAATCAACACTACCTCCTGCAGCACTGGAATTCTTCCCTGCATGTCTTCTGTACAAGAATTGCCCTGTCTTATCCTGCTTAGCTCATAATCTGACAAGATCTTGGCCGAAGGTGGCACAGCTATAGAGCACGGGAGCATATAGATAAAGCCTCCAAAGTAAAGGCTAAACTGATAAAATACTGCAGCTAAAAGTTTATTTGCACTGATCAGAAGTTCGGTTTAAATTTAATAGAGTAGGAAGGTTTATGCCAAATTTGTTTTTACATTCTTTTTACACTACATAATGGAGGCATTTTAATTGTTTTGTTTTGTTTAGGGCTGTCGAGCGATTAAAAAAAATGGTGATTAATCGCACTATTAAAAAACAATAATAGAATACCATTTATTTAAATATTTTTGGATGTTTTCTACATTTTCAAATATACTGATTTCAATTGCAACACAATACAAAGCGTACAGTGCTCTCTTTATATTTATTTTTGATTACAAGTATTTGCCCTGTAAAAAAAACAGAAATAGTATTTTTCAATTCACCTAATACAAGTACTGTAGTGCAATCTCTTTTCATGAAAGTTGAACTTACAAATGGAGAATGATGTAAAAAAACAACACTGCATTCAAAAATAAAATAAACTTTTAGAGCCTGCAAGTCCCTCAGTCCTACTTCTTGTTAAGCCAATTGCTCAAACAAGTTTGTTTACATTTGCAGGAGATAATACTGCCCGGTTTTTGTTTACAATGTCGCCTGACACTGAGAACAGGCGTTCTCATGGCACTGTTCTAGCCAGAATTGCAAGATATTTACGTGCCAGATACACTAAAGATTCATATGTCCCTTCATGCTTCAACCCCATTCCAAGGGATAAGGCGTCCGTGCTGATGACTAGTTCTGCCTGATAATGATCCAAAACAGTGTGGACCGACACATGTTCATTTTCATTATCTGAGTCAGATGCCACCAGCAGAAGGTTGAGTTTCTTTTTAGGTGGTTTGGGTTCTGTAGTTTCTGCACCAGAGTATTTCTCTTTTAAGACTTCTGAAAGCATGCTCTACACCTTGTCCCGCTCGGATTTTGGATGGCACTTCAGATTCTTAAACCTTGAGTCGAGTGCTGTAGCTATCTTTAGACATCGCACATCGATACTTCCTTTGCGTTTTCTGAAATCTGCAGTGAAAGTGTTCATAAAATGAACAACATGTGGTGGGTCATCATCCAAGACTGCTATAACATGAACTATATGGCAGAAAGCAGGTAAAACAGAGCAGGGGATGTACAATTCTCCCCCAAGGAGTTGGGTCACAAATTTAATTAACGCTTTTTTTTTTTTAACGAGCATCATCAGCATGGAATCATGTCCTCTGGAATGATGGCCAAAGCATGAAGGAGCATATGAATGTTTAGCATATCTGGCACATAAATACCTTGCAATGCCAGCTACAAAAGTGCCATGCAGATGCCTGTTCTCACTTTCTGGTGACATTATAAATAAGAAGAAGGCAGCATTATCTCCTGTAAATGTAAACAAACTTGTTTGTCTTTAGCAATTGGCTAAACAAGAAGTAGGACCGACTGGACTTGTAGGCTCTGAAGTTTTACATTGTTTTGTTTTTGAGTGCAGTTACGTAACAAAAAAAAATCAACATTTGTAAATTGCACTTTCACGACAAAGATTACACGACAGTACTTGTATGAGGTGAATTGAAAAATACAATTTCTTTTGTTTATCATTTTTACAGTGCAAATATTCGTAATAAAAATAATATACACTTTGATTTCAATTACAACACAGAATACAATATATATGAAAATGTAGGGAAAAAATCCAAAATATTTAATAAATTTCAATTGATATTCTATTGTTTAACAGTGCATTTAAAACTGCGATTAATTGACAGCCCTAGTTGTTGTTTTTTTAATAGAGTGGTGTCAACCAGTTTTTAGGTGACCGAGCTGTTAGGATAGCAAAGTACTCTGTTCAGTTATAATATAGTAACTGACCTCTTCCTCACACAAACTCAAGTTTTATTAAGTACAGACTGTTTTATGTCAGGAACTCTTGCCCATTATCTTCCCCCTCCCACCTCACCAATAAATAAATATAGTGATTAATGCATATGGCAAGGGAGGGCATTAGTTCATCTATCTGCTATTTTAATGTCCCTTTAAGAGAAGTTACCTGCTTAGGGCTCTACTCATGCTTTTTTTTTTTGGGAGGGGGGGGGAATGTCTCTGGAGGGGTCTCTCTTTAAATAGGACAAAAAGTAGGATTCCCCTGAGTTTTTGGAGAAATACAGGGGTTCATCCTGAATCACAGTAGGTCTTAAATATTTGGCAGAAACAAATCAGTAAAATAATGTAATTTGATAAGGAGGGGGCTCTGAACTGCAAAGTAAAACATTAAGGGCATCTCTTCAAATCTTTAGTTTGCACACACTTGTAGTTTAATTTTTCCCAGGAATCATCTACATTTCAACTGATGGGCCAGAGGATCAACCCATTGTGCTTAGGTATTGTCTGTGTTTGGGGTCAGCATGAACCATGTTATCTACCACACAGGCTGCAATTTCTAGGTACAGCTAAGCAAGTTAAGAATTTCATGGTAGCAAGACAGCGACCGAATTTAAACTTTAAATTTGAAATGCCTTCATTTGTCAGCTTGCCATAGCTTCAATGAAATTTAACATAACTGTGTGGAGGGCTCTTAAAAATATTAAGGCTGCAATTTTCAAAGGAACCAAAAGGAGTCAGATGCCCTAATCCTAATGAATTTCAGTAGAAGGTAAGTGCCTTACTCCCTTAGGCTCCTTTGAAAATCTCAGTACAAGTGCATTAAACAGACTGATAACAGGTGCTCCCATACAGATTCATATTTAAATCTTCTTATAAAACTACACTTTTAACCTGTTATATACTACTATAAATATATACATATATATACATACAACAGAGAGAAAAGGGCAAGCAAAGTAATTTGAAAAAGCATTGTGATTGTGTACGACAGTGCTCTGAACATGTAAAGCACTAAGTAGTAGTATTACAACTATGGATTTTTACCAGTTCTCAAATCTGTAAATTCTCTCAAAATACAAAAAACAAGTCAAATCTAGTCAAAAATCACCTTCAATAGGTCTGTGGCTTTAAAATATTTGAAACAGAAATAAAGCCTCTTTAATGAATGCTTTAAAGTTTCTCATGCAAAACCAAGTGTATCCTTGTTTCATATTCAATTTGCAATAGGATACCCCAGCAACTTAGCTATGAGAGCTTTTTTGGCTGGTCACTAGACGCCTGCTGAGATGGGCTCCATACATAGGTAACATTCTACTCGAGACCAAATCCTCAGAGCTGCATCTCACTCTCCTTTAAAGTTAATCTGAACACACTGGACTCAAGAGGAAATGAAAAGTGAGTTTCTCTCCCTTCCTATGGCACTGGGACTTCCTGAGTTTTACTGATTGGTCAAGAACTATTATTTCCTCTATGCTATTCCCAATTGTGTCTGTCAGACATAATCAGTGTTGCACACACACACACACACACACACACACAAGTAAAAAGTGTTAATGTTTAAATATGCCAGGAGCATATGAATATGTAAAAAAAAAAACTTGAAAAAAAATGTACACATTTTAAGATAAAATAGCTACAGGAACACTAATATGCATGGCTTTATAGATTTAAAACTGCAAAGGGCAAAGTTCATTTGCTACTGTGAAAGTCCATAAAATCCATAAAAGATGATAAGAGGAACTACAATTATTCATGATTCTGAATGGGATAAATGGATTATGTGGCACTTCCATTAAATAATACTTCTCAGTCACAAAAAAAGCAGTGCCATCCCCACAACTACAAATACTTTTATAATATTTGAAGAACAGCACCTTTCATCCCCTGATATGAATATATAGATATTGCTCCATCTGCTATTGAAATACGCTCCCCTCTAGAACGGTAAAGCAGCAGCCATTTACCACCAGTGTATTTAAGAAGGAAAGAGCAAAAAAGTTTGCCAAGGAAAATGGAGGTTATGTAGAGAGTAACAAACTGTAATTTGCCCAGGACAGTGGAGCTACAAAGACTCTCACATTAGCTGCCATAGAACCATAAAAACAAAATGGCCAAACCTTGGCTTACCTTTTCATACAAAATGATACTTCAGAGTATCTTCAACTAAAACCAGATATCAGTTTGATAATAAGAGAAAGATTTGTAAGTTACTGCTGCACCAACTGGAGGCCCTATGTTTTTCAAGACTTGTCTACACTACTGCACGGGGTCGATCTAAGATACGCAACTTTAGCTACGTGAAGAACGGTGTCTTCACTGCGGTAAGTCGACAGCTGACGCTCTCCCGTCGACTCCGCTTGCGCTCCTCATTCTGGTGGAGTACCAGAGTCGACGGGAGAGTGCGCAGCAGTCGATTTATCACATCTATACTAGACACGATAAATCGATCCCCGCTGGATCAATTGCTGCCTGCCGGTCCGGCGGGTAGTGTAGACAAGCCCTGATCTAAGTACCAACCATGCCCAAGTTGCTTAGGTCTGATATCACACTGCAAAGTGGTATGTCTGTAGGTATGCTATAGCTATTGAAAAGTCAAATTATTTGAGCCTTTAATCAAAATATAGATATAAATGTGTACCTATTAAATCATAAAACATCTAATCTCATCCTTAAGAAACAAACCAATTCAGATATTTAGTTTCAGGTATCAGAAACCTATACGTGTGCCTAATAGCATAAACTACGAAAATGAACCATTCAGAAACAATTCTGAATTATAAACTTTGATGTGAACTTCAGTCATCCAAAATCTCCTGTTATCTGAAATGAGGTCATGTCTCCCTCGGCCTATTAATCTGAAAATTCCCTATTATTCAAACTGAATCTACCACACCTTTCTCATACTGCATTGAGATAATTAAGGAGAAACTGTCTATGCATTAAATTTAGTTAATCCATTCTGATTTATCCAACACACTAAGATTCTCTTTATTTGCACACAGATGAAAACTGGAAGGTTGAGGTTACTCAAAGTGAAGACATGGAGAGGACGCTGAAATGATAGCCAATTACAATGTTATT
Source organism: Trachemys scripta elegans (assembly GCF_013100865.1). Taxonomy (NCBI): domain Eukaryota; kingdom Metazoa; phylum Chordata; order Testudines; family Emydidae; genus Trachemys; species Trachemys scripta. The sequence continues at coordinate 11,062,520 of NC_048298.1, read as the reverse complement.
ACAAAATCATTACACACACCGTAGCGGAGTGTGGCAAGAGGCAAATAACTCAAATGTCTAAAACAGGACTTTAGGTCAGACATTAAAATACTGGGAGTCAGGATTTGCCACTGATTTGCTTGTAGAGGCATGTGACAAGTCATTTAACTGCTTTAGCCTTGTTTACACTGGAAAAAATGGGTCCTAGAATTCACCATTGATGTTAGCACCAGTGGAATCTGTGGTTTAGATATAGATCAAGATTGGGCAATATGATGATATGAACACCTAAGCCTACCAGAAGTCTGTCCACTCCAGCTAGTTGTTAAGAGTTCCCATGCAAATAGCACAGCCATTGCTGCAGCAACATGAAGATGTTTCATGTAACAAGGGAATCCTAGTCCCACACTTCTCAAAATCAGGTACATGTATGTGGTACTGATCTCCACCCCACAAAGAGAGAGTAATCCTTCAGCATGTAAAAAAGATTAAATTTGTGCATTGGCATGAGTATGGAAAACAATTCTCTCATTAGTAGATCCAGAGTAAGGCTTGCGTCATGTGGACAGTTTTTAAAAAGATCATGATAATGCTGAAGTCTTTTAGCATTACATTAACACACACGTCCTGAAAAAGAATAAAATCTGCCAATTTCTGTTCAGAAACAACCCGGTTACAAAGAGATACATGGAGTAATTATTTAACGAAGAAGAGATATTTTTCTCACAGTGGCTATAAATCCGTAGTTTAGCAGCAATTCCTGAGCTTTTACCCACTGGCTGAAGCATCAGCTACATTTTCAGAGAATTAAATATTTTGGGAGGTCCCCGGGGAGAAAAAGGGAGAGAAAATTGAGAGCATTAGGAGTGAAAAGGAAAAGGTCCAGCATGCTGCAATGACTCTGAAATATAATGAAATTACAAGGTCAGCCCTTAAAATAGATTAACTGCACCTTTCATTTATCCTGTTTTAAACTGTGGCTAAATTTTCCACCCCCACCCCCACCCCGGGAGTCACCAAAAATATTCTGTGCAGGATGAGGGGAAAAAAAGTCTGAGAAGCTTGAGAACAGTAACATATAACTACCAGACAATAACCTAATTTGAAACTTATGCTTTCTAAGCCACAAAGGTGTCCGATGCTCCAGCTGAAATAAAATCCTCAAGTGTAGCAGCAGTACACGGTGTAGAACGCATTGGGGGTTCTAAACAAAGTTGGATATTGTCAGCAAAAGGAAAAACTGATACCACATGACAAGTCAAGGCAAGTGACAAAAGTTTTACTGAAAAACAACCACTAGGAAATTAAAATAATGACAGTGTTCTGTGTTTAAAGTATCCAAGACAATGGGAGCCTTTTATCGTAAAGTCTTATTTTCTCCCCGAAGAATAATTTCATTATAGCCAAAATTGCAATTTGCACATTACAATGCATTGAAACAATTTAGGACTTTCATTCCAATTCAATGTCAATTAACTTGCTGTAAGAAGGTGGCATGACATGTGAATCATTACTTTTACAGTACGCAATTTTAATTTTGAATCCTCAAGAAACATTAACAAGTTGCAAGTTATTGAAATAGGTCTGGAAAAAACAAATTATTTGAGAAAAAAATTTCATCTACACACTGAAGCTTTAAAGGGGCACAGTCAACTTAAAAAAAAACAAATATTTCTGTCTGAAAACTGTTTACTTACTATTACAAGTAACACAAGACTACAATAACTGAAAAAATTAAAAGTATTTTCTCCATTTTTCACTTTTCTTTGGACAGGACAGCAATTTTTGTATACTCAGTTTCATGATTTATTCTGTAGAGATAGTGTTCTCTTTTGTTTGCACAGGTCTTTCACAATAGAGGCAAAATATTTTTTTAAATTAATAAACCCATTTTTATAACACAGAAGTTGGCAGAAATATTCAGAGGCAGTGAAGAAACTGAAACTAGTTTTAATTCAGTTTTTTTTAAAGTGTTTTGAAGTTAGTTTCTCTATCATCCTAAGTATTTTCTGATATTGTACTTCAGTTTTACCTAGATTTGCTGAGGAAAAGAACATGAACAACATTTCTGAAAAATCACAAGTACAGATGAAGACTTTTTCAAATCTGTCTATGCCATTCAAAGAGCCTACATTGCCCTTGACTCCCATAATCCTCATTACAAACTTCCCTTCAGAGGCAGAGGGAGATTTTCAAAGGTACAAAATGCAGTTAGGCGTTGACTTCCTGTGGGAGTTACTTACCTTAACTGCTAGGTGTGCCTTTGAAAACCCCCCACCCCCAAGTCTACACAGCCCAACTGTGTGATTGGGTTTGTACTATGGGTGAAGTTTTCCTGCAGTGCCCACTAAACTGAATTTTTGCCTATGATGTTTACAAAATGAAGATCCTTAGATGAAAGTCTGTTTGGCCTCAATCTACATTTCTGTTTCTTTTTTAAATCTTCCTGTTTTTTCTTGCATTATTTCCATTGGAACCATGTTTTGGATTATGACACTGTTTCTTAAGGAAAGATAAAGATATATAGTTATAATTATGAAGACAACTTTATTATTCCAGAGAGGAGTTATTTTTATGGTTGTCTAATGGTAAGAATTAAACCACACATTTTCTGTACTTTTTTGTTGCCATCTCATATTCTCCTTTTCCTTTGAACCTGCCTCTCCTATTGCTCTTTCCCAATGGCTTTCCTCTGTCTGCTTCTTAAGCTTGGCTGCCTTTTTCATTTTGTCTGTTTCTCCTGTTGCTTCTTCCTTGCTAGACTGATGCATACATGGAGACTCATTCGCACAAAAGCAATCAGTGTCTGACACTTAGAGTGCATGGACTGCTAAAGCAACTTGACACAGAGCTTGCAATACTCAGCAACCAGGCATGGCTAGTAGCCAGGAGCAAAGTGTTCCAAGTTGATCCTCTACCAATGGTTTATACTTCAAATTGGTTGATTACACAGTACCTGGCTGTTGATATGTGGTGGTGTTTTGCATAGCCTAGTATACTGGAATAGTTCTGCTGAAAAATATCATTGCTGCTTTTAAACCACCAGTGCAGTTTACTGTAGGGGTATATAATAAAGCTACGCTCCGTAAGATTATATGGGAGGGAGCGGAAGAGAATAGAAAGGCTGCAAACAAAGTAAGAACAATGACAGAGAAACCCAGTTTATCAAATGGCAAAGTCAATATCCAGATACTCCTTTTTAAGCATCTATAAATCCCACCACACGCCGTTTAAAAAGTCATTGGCTTTGTTTAACCCTTGAGGAAACCAGGGATTGAAATTACAGTGGTTTGAGATCCAAGACTTGCTATATTCAGTTCTGGACAAGAGCCAAAAAAAGCACTGCTAGACTGAGAGGCCAGTGACAGTTTCAAAATCTGATATATCAAATCACTGGAGCTAGACACTAATGCTTTATACCACTGTGACGCTTAATGCTTTATACAATTACATTTCTAGCACTAGTCGGCCTATGATATCATCAGACTTGAAAATCATATTATTTTGATTTCCACTTTGCTTTTCCATACCTCTCTTCAATTCCAATGTGATTTTTAGCACCTAATATCTTACAAACAAAGAGAGAGAGTTTAATAAGTTATATAATTTGACAGCTGGGTTTCCATGCTTTCAGGTGTAATAAGCACAGGTTTCTGGTGGTTATTAGGGTCTAATATCACATCAGCATTAAAGCAGGAGAAAAGCAAGACTATAATCAGAATGACATTTTTAAGCTCTAACCTGCCAAGGCAAGACATGTCAGACAAAGTTACAAATAAATCAGGACAAGTAAATTGTGTCCAGAACTGGTCCTGGATCAATGATTAGAAAAATGAAGCTAGCTCTTAAATATGCAGTATCCAGGCTGAAAGGCCCCAAAACGTAACCCCCACTACAAATTACATTTGTTTTAAAATAACCTCTAATGACAGGGTTTGAGGAACAAGATGCAGAGACAGAGAAACATTTCAAAGCAAGAACTAAAGCTGTCTCTCTCTCTCTCTCTCCCCAGGGGAACCACGAAGAAGCACGGAGACTGCAATTGTGCCCAGTGGACAGAACTTCCTGTATCTTCCCCTCGTGCCACTCTGGAGCAACCAGGCACAATCAAGCTTCCAGAAAGCAACAAATGAACTGGTCCCCATTAAGGCTGCGTGATCATTAAAGAACTAACAAGATGTCCCAAAAAACTAGAGCTGATGCAAATATAGTAGAATGTTAAAAACTGATGCATACCTAAGATAGCATACATATTTTCTCCCCTCTCATCCCAATGCAAGAATTATACAGAGTGCATTACTGTGTGTGCCTTAAAAAATCTGAGGGGGAAAAGTGGAGGGGAGGGAAGAGATGACACAATATAGAGTCATAGTTTTTAAAGAAATACGTATTATGTATCAATCATATTAATTTAGGATTGGGATTTAACTGGCCAAGAAACCGGGTTACTATGGCACATGTAGAATCAGTCTTTGGGACAGGTGAACTTTTGAAAATTTTGGGGAACTACACTGTAGTGTCTAATACCAATGAGGTCTGGCTTATAGGTGCTACCACAACACAAATACTAATTTATTATTATTATTCCCTTTGGTTGAGTATCTAGATTTTTTTAAGTGCCTAATTTCTCTTTATACTCTATTACTTTAACTGAAACACCAACTTCATAGAAATTGGTTGATATTATTGCAAAAGTTTGTGTTCTTCTACATTAAAGCATGAGAAATAAAGCATGACCATCATGTTTTGCAACCAATTTATTTTTTCTCAAAAAAAAAAAAAAATTAATCTATTTTACAAGTTCACCATGACATTACAGTGACAACAGCACTAAAACAACTCTGTAAAAACAAAAGAGGGAATAACTAAAAATAGGCAGAAAGTGAACATCATGACACTGGCATAAAATTTTCCCCGAAGTTTTAGTTGTAAAAAACACCACTAAAACTCCAACATCAAACATGGTAATGATGAATCAGATTGTATTATAGAAAAGTGTATTTATACATAGATCCATATAATTTATACACTTGACATATATGCCAAGTCTTCTCGTCAAAGTTAATTAAACATAGTACTCTAGATTTAATACAAGGAGCCACATTCTGCTTTCAGTTAAAACACTTAGAGGAGAATTTGGCCCAATGTACTAACCTCACAGCTAACGCTAAATGGCAGAGACAGGTCATGAAAATCTGGGTGCATTTTCACTGCTCGGCACATTACTATTAAGCACAGCCGTAAAGAGTGCATGTTCCAATTCCAGCATTTCTAATGGGTGAGGCATATGTGAACAGAACAGAACAAAAAATTTGTCTTAATGACTTTTGGTAATAAGATTGACAAAACAGTTAAGTAATCAGGCAAACTATCTGAACAAACTGAATACCTTGTATGTCACACCACTGATTCTAAAGAAAGTGGCAATATGTTATTTGCAGGCACAGAAAACAATTGCAACTTGAGTTTTAAGAAGTGGGCTAGCAACACCTACTGGTCATGGTGCATATTTAAACACAGTTTTTGATGCAAATGTTCTCTAAAAATAAATGTGAAAAATTTAAACTTTGTATTATGACAGAAGTGACTAATTACAATGACATAATACTTAGTGGTATTGTTAATATCTGAATATCCATAAAAATAATGTAATCAAAACCTGAATGAACTCAGCTGTAGGCCTTAATATCAAACTAAATGTAACCGTACAGTTTTCAAATACTGCCTTAAAATGAGTAATATTCAAGTTTCATATGATTCATGCACATCGCCTCACTTCATCATTGCATGTAGCTATATCTCTGTCGCTACATGAAATCACTCAACACATTAAACTATTAAATGTAACTGTCAACAAAGACAGAAGTTTTACACATACGTAAAATCAGCTGACAATGTAGTCAACTGCTATATGATGTGATTCTTAAGAGAATGTTTTTGAGGGATAGTTCCATAACATTTCAGAGAGGAAATTACCTCCAAATTTTATTTGCTAATAAAGTAGTGCCAGATGTTGAGAACCGATCCTCCTGATCCATTTCATGTACCCCAAAAATATTGGTCTGAAAATAGTTATGAACTTTTTTTTTTTTATAACATATATGTAATCCCACTGAATTCAAAATTCCAAATTTACCGTATTAGGAAAATGCCCTAAACTATACTTAAGTATAGTACAGCAACTATAACAAGAGTTATTTTCAACGTAATACTTGTTTAAATTTGTATCAATTCCTTTATTGACTTAAAAAAACCTGTGCTTGTGGTCCCTCTGATACACTAGCCTTGGGCATTAGAAGTTTTCCTGGTTCCTGTCCAACTCGGGAAATAGTATCTTCTTGCTTCAGGTGTTAAAAGGATTCCTACAATATTTATAAGGACTGCTCTAATCTAACTCCTGGATCTAACTTGCAAGAGAAAAAAAAATGTAGAAATTACTTACAAAGAAAAGCACAACTGCCGCCATATAAATATTTAGCTATAATGCCATACTGAGTTTGTAATAGTCATCACGTCTTTTCCTATATACTGATATTCCGCAACAGCTACATTGAGTTCTCTCTTCGACTTGATCTCTCTATTACATTTTAAAACCAACATTTACAAAAGTGGCAAGTGATTCTGGGTGTCTAATTTGAGACACTTTAAAGTAGCCTAATTTTAATGGTAGATGTGAAGAACCATCTGAAAAATCAGGCACCTTTAAGGTGTCTCAAATTGAACCACAAATTGAAGTACACAAAATCACTATTCACTTTTGAAGATCTTGACATAATTCTATAGGATGTCCTTACAATTATTTTTCAGCTATGCTATGGTTACCTCTTGCTTTGTATTTTTCAGCTCTCTTTGAAGAGTTCTTTTAAAAAAATGTTTTAAAAAGCAAATCTTTTATCAGGCCTCCCAATTAAGAGATTTTAATCCCTTTAAGCCTTGAAAAACATTTGCTACTATTAAAATTTTACTTTTGGTCACGTTAAGTCAAAAAATATTAAAATATTTCTCGTGTGTGTAAATAATTGCTAAAAACGTCTGCCTTTGAGGAAATGAAAGTAAATGTGAAGGCTGCAGACCTGAAAAATACATTTTTAGGGCATTCTTCCGATTTCAGAAAACTGTTCCTTACAGCCACTTTGCATAGTTTATAATATATACTTTAATTGTAGCACATTATGGTTAAATCAGCAGAAAATAAACCTGCTACCCAAATAATAAAATTCTTTTATTTATTATTTGTTTTATTCTGGTGCTTAAGAGTCCCAGTGATGGACCAGGACCTTGTTGTACTAGGCATTGTAAATATCAGTAATAGAACAACAATTCTGCACACCATTTGTGGCAGTAGAGCAACAGGATTTATTCATGTTGTCAATAAAGGGAAATCATTTTCTGTTCATTTTTATGTTGTAGGGGTTTTTTGCCTACATTTAGCGTCTCAGGCCTTATAGACTAAGTTCTTCAGTGAGCCATTATGTATAATACACAGTATATCCCACGTTATTTACGTCAGAAGAAGTAAATGCCACATTAGAATTCTGTCTGTTAACTGTACTGTTCATTCTTCCCAGCAAGCATTTTGTTCTATTTAGTATTTCTCTTCCTAATCCACAGCGCTACATATACTTAGAAAATATTGTTATTATTTGTAATTATCATTAAAGGACAGCCAATTTATGTTACACCTGTGATTTTTTTTTAACCTTCTATTGTTGGTTAACATCCGAGATTCTTGTACCTTAAGAGATTACAAAAAAAAAAATCCCTTCCCCTTTTCCCCTTTCAATTATTGTTATAATTAACACAAGATTACTGTAGCTGACAGAAAAATTGTCTATTTCATTGCATTTTCTGTAGAGGCATTTTCACTTTCCTCTACCATTTTTATGAATCGTTCATTCAACAGGGGAGAGGAAGGCATTTAAAAATAGAAAAGTGTGACTGTAAAACCATAAAAATTAGTAGAGAGACTCAGATGCAAGTGTAGTACCTGAAACTACTTTTACTTCAGTTTTTTAAATTAACTTAATTTCAAAATAGCAACAGCTTTTTAAACATTAGCTTGAAGGGAGAAAGAACGATTTTGTCACCTGACAGAGATGTTGTGAGGCTTAATTCATTAACTTATTTAATGACCTGAGATCCTCAGATAGAGAATTATTACAGAAATGCAAAGTGTTCTCTGATGCAAAGTGCAGTAAAAGTGGAAAACAGAAATATAACTTTAGCCACGCTACTGGTCTCTTCATTTTGCATGATGATTTAATATTATCATGATTGTATTTCATTATTGAGCAGTGCCCTAATGGGTGCTTTACAAAACCACTGTTATTGGTGGCACAACTTGGGCAGCTTAAAGAAAATGTAAACAAATATGTAAATACTCAAACAAATGAAAACAAAAAAAGGAAAAAAATTGTTAATTTCCCACCTTCTTGAGATGAGACAATAGGTGGCATGTAATCAGGAATGTACTCTTTCCTCTCTTCTGCATCTTTGCTTCCAGGCTGAGGAAACTGTAGGACATTGTTCTTGCTGACAGGAAATGAAGGGATTTGATGTGGGAAAGTGACAGGTTCAATATTGTGTATGTAATCTTCCAGCTCATGCAGGTTAACCCCCATAAGTGTGAAGGCTTCACTTACATCATCCAAAATTGGATCTGTACGGCCATCTGTAAACAAAAAGGAATTTTAGTAAGAATCTAGTCTGAAGAACTTTGACTTTGTTTTGTAATGAACAATATAAGCACATTCAGTACACAGGAAATTTCCTTTTGTCAGAAGTAAAAAAATGGATCATTTAAACTTTTATTAACCCAACGGCAGCTTACATGTGGCTAAATGCAACACATCTGGCTAAAACTAAATACATTACTTATTCACAGTAGTGCCTTTTGTTCAAACGGAAGCTCTAGTGCTTTATAAACTAGAACTACAACATTCACTTCACTCACCAGGCAAAAGCACTTTGGCGGGGGGGGGGGGAGTGGAGGGGGGACACAGCAATAGCTCAAAAGCATGCAGTGCTACACAACAGTTTAGGTCAGAAGAGAAGAATATTGTATTTCACACATACTGAAGGGGGAATTTTGGTTAGGAGAAAGTAATTCCCCAAGCTGCAATTTCTGTAGGAAAACATGGCTAACACTTCTTTCTTGTGAAAAGCATTCTGAGAATTTTACTGGCCAAGTGGTCAGGACCTTGGTTTAATACCACATCCAAAGACAGCAACCCAATGTCCTCCTACTAGTATGCCAATACCTACTGTGACAGTACCTCCCATAAGGCTTTATGGAAATATGCTTAGAATGTGTTTTATGCTACATATGCCATGTAACATATCTCAAAGGTTATGATCTACTGCAGGCCTGCACAACACGTGGCCCGCGTGGGCTCACTGTGTGGCCCACGAGGGGGTGTGTAGGTGGACTCACTGTCAGGGCCAGCTCCAGGCACACCCTCTCCCCACTTGAGCAGCAAAAACCCTGGAGCCAACCCTGCTCACTGTGCAGCCCGCGCGCGGGGGGGGGGGGGGGGGGGGGGGGGGGGGGGGGGGGGGGGGGGGGGGGAAAGAGTGTAGGCTAGCCAATGGCTGGCCGGCGGGTGGACAGGGTGGTGAAGGGGTCAGTGGCAGGGTGGAGAGTGAGGGTGAGCCAGCAGCAGGAGGCGGGGGCAGTGGCAGAAGGTAAGAGGCCAGGCAAGTGAGCTGGTGGCGGGGGATGGGGGCTGAGGAGGCAAGTGGGGGGGCAGGTGAGCCAGCGGCGGAGGAGGGAGGAAGGGGCTGAGGAGGCAAGCGGGGGGGAGGAGGGGGGCTGAGGAGGCGGGCAGTGGTGGAGGGGCAATTGGGAGAGGGGAAATGGCAGAATGCCCCCGACGGTCCCAAATGTTCAAGTAACTGCCCCAGGGTGGTAAAGAAAACTGGGTCATTAAGGCGTGACAGTCTCTGGGGGGAATCACTGCTAATCCTAGGACCAGACAGGCTGTGTTTGGATCAGGGGTTCTTCAACTTTTTCATAGTGTGGAAAACTGGTTAATGCAGGGACTGCCTCATGGGTTCATGTGCCTGTCGTCACTGCAGCAACTGCTTCCATGGAAAAGCCACCTTAGGACGACGATTAAATGTATATTTAGCTTCTTTCTATCTCGCAGTCAGAAGAACCTGCCCCCATGTGCACACACCCAGCTCTCTGGGCTCAATCCCACCACACTTTGGGAACCTGTGCAGCCGAGTCTGTCCCCAGGAGTGCAAAGGAAAAGTGAGGACAGGATCAAATCAAATATCCATCCCCGTGTTAGAGAAGAGAGAACTATGACATACTGCACATAAATCCGAACCACTTCATTAGCTGAAGAGTTAAGCTGTAAATTTTAGAGGAGCCCAGTTAAAAGCCCATCAACAAATCGCACTTACAAATACTCGACAGCTTCCCTAAAAACTCAAAGGCAGGACAGTCTAGAAATGAACAGTTCAGGGATCTAACCCCACAGCCATATCATTCTTCCCTGTTCCTCCCCATCCCGCCTGCCCTGCCCCCAAGAATCCTAGCCACATCCCACCCACTCCGGGCTCCCACCTCTTCCTCTGCAGAGCAGCCCTTGCCGCAGAGCCAGAACTCAGCAGAAGGGCAGTTTAAATAATTTACAGTCTCAATGTTATAAACATGACACAGGTCTTCGTGATCCCCCAGCTATCCCCCAGTAACATCCACAGGCCCCCGTCCGACTCAGCCAGACACCTGGTGTTTGGGGCCAAGCCATTTTGGGGGTAGGAAGCTAGGAAAATGTTCAGAAAGGGAATGATGGATATTTGTGAAATACCTTAATTGCAAAACCCCTTTTCTGAAGGTTACCAAACCTCCCAGACAAATCCTACCTTGCCTAGGAGAGCTCAGGGAATCTCGTAATTTTTTGGAGAAGTTACACGGAAGATAAAAAATGGGTCTTAGTTGTAAGTTAGGATCAGTCTGAACTATGGAGTGGCTACCACTGGCCCATTACATCCAGGTGAGCGAGCAGCATTGGTCCTGATGTGGTCTGGCTCCCATCCCCTCTCCAAGGGTTGCAGCTGTCTGGAGGTGCTGCCTTCCACACCTTCCTCATTCACACCTCATTCATTCAACAGGGCAATCGATTACAAAGTGGGGGGAAGATCTTATTCTACTTCTAGCAAAAAGACATTTTTCTTTTACCTTGATTATACTTCCTCAGGGGCCCGCTATAACATATTACCAAGGTTCAATACAAAGTCATATAAAAGTTATACAAAAATGTATAATGCAGAGATTTATCTGCAACTGCATTGATTGACTGCTGTGTGCAGTAATATAGTGACCCCTGGGTCTTTGAATGAGGCTTTATACGGGAGTCAGGGGGGCAAGAGGCCAGCGTGGGCAAGTGGGCAAAGAGGCAAGCAGTGAGCCAGCAGGGGTTCTAGGGGCGGGCATGGGGGTTTCTGGCAGGGGAAGGAGGAGGTGAAAGGAGGCGAGTGGTGGGTGGGGGACTGACTAGGAGGGACGCAACAAGCCAGCGGGGGGGCTAGGGGGTGAAGAGGGGTGTGATGGTGGGGCTGAGCGGGGAGGGGGTGGGTCCTATTTTATTGCTGTGATCTGGTCACCCTATGCACGCCGTTTCTTTCCCCCTCTACACTACAGGCTTCCACACACTGTCAGTGCCTTCCTAGAGTGCCATACATACAATTGTTTGCTTTAATTGAAAAATTCTTAATAAAGTATCACCCCCCCCCCCAAAAATCTTCCTTTTCGGCCCACAACGGCGCTGGGGAAGGAGGGTTTGTTTCCGCGGGGCGGGCGGCACTGGGGGGGGGGGTTGTGTTTTGGGGGGCTGGGGCGGAGTCAGCCCTTAGCTGTTTTCTTTGGAGAAATATGGCCCTCACCGCTTTACAAGTTGTGCAGGCCTGATCTACTGAATCTATTAATCCTATTTGTATGCATGTATCGTTTTTGTATTCAAAGTTAGGAATATTGGCTGTGTACTGGCTTGATTTCTAAATAACTTTAGTAGAGCATTTGGTCAGTTCCTGGAGAAAGGAATGTTGAAGTTAAGTATCTAATCAAGAGACACTTAAAGGACAATGAATCTTGGAATGCTCCAATCCACATAAGAAGTCTACTTGAGGACATTCAAGGTAGCATAGAATCATAGAAATATCAGGGTTGGAAGGGACCTCAGGAGGTCATCTAGTCCAACCCCCTGCTCAAAGCAGGACCAATTCCCAACTAAATCATCCCAGCCAGGGCTTTGTCAAGCCTGACCTTAAAAACCTCTAAGGAAGGAGATTCCACCACCTCCCTAGGTAACCCATTCCAGTGCTTCACCACCCTCCTAGTGAAAAAGTTTTTCCTACTATCCAAACTAAACCTCCCCCACTGCAACTTGAGACCATTGCTCCCTGTTCTGTCATCTGGTACCACTGAGAACAGTCTAGATCCATCCTCTTTGGACCCCCCTTTCAGGTAGCTGAAAGCAGCTATCAAATCCCCCCTCATTCTTCTCTTCTGCAGACTAAACAATCCCAGTTCCCTCAGCCTCTCCTCATAAGTCCTGTGTTCCAGCCCCCTAATCATTATAGAGGGCGAACAATTTATGAGTTTACCTGGGGGGGAAGGATAGCTCAGTGGTTTGAGCATTAGCCTGCTAAACCCAGGATTGTGAGTTCAATCCTTGAGGAGGCCACTTAGGGATCTGGGGCAAAATCAGTACTTGGTCCTGCTAATGAAGGCAGGGGGCTGGACTCAATGATCTTTCAAGGTCCCTTCCAGTTCTAGGAGATAGAGATATCCTATTTATTTATTTAATTTGTAAGTTTTATCCAGGGTAAAACGGATTTATTTGGGGCTTGGACCCCATTGGGAGTTGGACATCTGAGTGTTAAAGACAGGAACATTTCTGTAAGTTGCTTTCAGTTAAGCCTACAGCTGTTAGGGGAGGTGGTTCAGACCCTGGGTCTGGGTTAGCAGCAGGCTAGCGGATCTGGCTCAAACCAGGCAGGGCACTGAAGTCCTAAGCTGCCAGGGCAGGAAAGCAGGGACACATCAGTTGGCAGCCCCAAGGGGGTTTCTGTGAACCAACCCGTCACAAGCTCCCTGGGCCACGGCTGAGAACGGAGTGTGTAAAGACAGGCTCTGCCAGAAGTCACACGCTGGGACCCACGTGTCCCTCTGAAGCCCAGACAAGGCTGCCTGGGGAACTGCTGCTCTCCAAACGAGCAATTGTTCACTTTCACTAGGCTTTAAGTATGGCTTTCTCTCAACCATCTCTGGTCTCAGCAGTGCCCTCCTTTATGCCTCACCAATCCTGCTCCGAGGCAAAAGACAGAGCAATATGCAGTATTGCTGGGGAGCACTGAGCAATCGCCCACGTCAGACCCCTCACGACTGACGCTGAAAGGAATCAAATGCAAAGCAAGACCCTGGGAAATGCTATCAGCTGGCCTCATCCAGGGAGAGGAAATGTCTCTCAGTATCACAGCCAGGGTGCACTGTGGCAGACACCACTGGAACAATACCCCACCCTAGCTATCAATGAGGGCGATCTAAGTGCTGGCCTCCACATGGGGTGAATTTCACCCTGACAGATTAACTGGACTCTCTCTCTCTGAGCACAGTACCAATCCCCCATCAGAATCTACCATGTGCTAGTGTTTCCAAGCCAGCCTCCTCAGGCACCGCACCAGACGGCAGGGCTAGAAGTAGTTGTCAAACTCTATTTACTTATTTAAGCTGAAGAAGCCCTTCTCTCTGTCTCGGGGAGACCTTGCCCTAGCCTAGCATCATTAACCAGCTCCTCCAGCCTGCCTCCTTGTGGCTGGAGGTAGAGATGCAGCAACCCTGCCTCAGTTTCCCCACTGTCCTTTGGTCTACTCTAACCACAGGAGTGACCTGGCCCTCTGGCCAGGCCACTTGACAGAGTCCAACCCCTTCTGGAGCCAAAGAGGCCTTTACCAAGGTCTAACAGATATGTGTAAACAACCAAACCTTCAACACTGCTGGGCTCAGCTGACTGCCAGATCATTACAGGTGCACATCTGCTGCTCTAGACTGTCCTCCTGTCAAATTACAGGCCCCTGGGCCTCAGCCAATCCACAGCTCAGCGGCCGGCCCACTGCTCCCCTCAGTCAGGGGTTCAGGCAGGCTGCAGCTCCTCTGGGCCTGTCTCCAGTCAGAGCTGCCAGCTCACCCGTGGAGCAGCCCAACAGCCCTTCTCCACTCCTCCCCCCAAATGCTGGGCTGCCTCCATTTTAAATCCTGCACCCAGGCCTGGCAGCCAGTACATATGCATCATGAAGCCTCTGGCTGCAAGTTAACCCTTTCCAGACTGGGATGGTTCTATAGCCCCCATCACACCCCTGCATTTTAACTGGGCAATCCTGGGCTAGTTCCACTAATGTGAACTACTGGGGCTCTGCACATATGCAGGAGCAATCCATGTGCAAAGAACCAGAAGCAGAACTGATACCTTGGTTCGGAAGTGCTAGGCCCTGGAGACCCCTTCAGGAGTGAGCCAGGGAGACAGCCACTAATCATCTGCCAAGTACTGACCGCTTAAAGCTGGAGGTAGAATCATAGAATATCAGGGTTGGAAGGGACCTCAGGAGGTCATCTAGTCCAACATGTGACCCATGGCTGCCTATCTGGTAAGAAACTGAGAGTCATGCATGGACACGTGACTTGCCCAGGTGACTCCAAAACTCCATCTCGGGAGTTGGACTTTGCATAGGAGAGGGGAGGAGGTCTCTACCCACAAAAAGAAAGTCTATTTAAGCCCATGGGAGACCCCTCCATTTTGTCTTCAGCTGGCTAAAGAGAGAACCTCTGCACCCCCAGGATACTTGAAAGAAACTGGAACAAAGGACAGTGTGCAAGGGGTGTGAGTGACTGCTGGACCCAGGTTAAAAGGAGATTAGTCTGTAAAAGGGAGCATTCTGGAACTGGTGAGGATCTTATCTGTATTCAGTTTGATTAGAAATAGATTTGCGCATTTTATTTTATTTTGCTTGGTGACTTACGTTATTCTGTTTCTACTTGGAACCACTTAAATCCTACTTTCTGTATTTAATAAAATCACTTTTTACTTATTAATTGACCCAGAGTATGTATTAATACCTGGGGGAGAAAACAGCCGTGCATATCTCTCTATCAGTGTTATAGAGGGTGAACAATTTATGAGTTTACCCTGCATAAACTTTATACAGGGTAAAACAGATTTATTTGGGTTTAGACCCTATTGGGAGTTGGGCATCTGAGTGTTAAAGACAGGAACACTTCTGTTAGCTGCTTTCAGGCAAACCTGCAGCTTTGGGGCAAGTAATTCAGACCTTGGGTCTTTGTTGGATCAGATGGGAGTGTCTGGCTCAGCAAGACAGGGTGCTGGAGTCCTGAGCTGGCAGGGAAAGCAGGAGCAGAGGTAGTCTTGGTACATCGGGTGGCAGCTCCCAAGGAGGGTTCTGTGATCCAACCCGTCACACCTACCACCTACTGACTCACCAACGCCACTTCCAATATTTTTTGTGTTTTGCCTCTAGAATTCTCCCACAAGCATTAACCCGGCATGCCCCTTGCTTCACTTATGAAATTAAAAAATAAAGGACAGTACCCTTCAAAATGGTGCTAGAATGTACACTAATCTCTTTCATTAACATCTCGGTAACACTGACTGGTCCACATACTGATAGGAACATAGGAATTGCCATACTGGATCAGATCCAAAGTCCATCTCATCCAGCATCCTGTCTTAGTAGCCAGCACCAGATGCTTCAAAAGAATGGGTAAGAACCATGCAGTAGGCAGGTGTGGGATAGTCTGTCTCTCATTATAGCTCTCAAGATAATCTCTAATAGTCAACTATCAAACACCAAAGCATAAGGTTTAATGTTCACCTCTACCCTGATTTAACTCTGTCCTCGGGAGCCAAAAAAATCTTACCGGGTTATAGATGAAACCACATTATATCGAACTTGCTTTGATCCGCCGGGAGTGCACAGCCCCACCCCCCCGGAGTACTGCTTTACCGCGTTATATCGGGTCGCAGGTGTACCTTTCAAATTTTTTGTTAACAAGCACATCCATAATTACAATAATGCCATCTACATAAATGTTCATAAATGATCTTAAAGTGCAATTCTCTTCGAAGTTACTATATAAAACTAACACTTTCTCATTGAAAAAATATGCTTATCAGGTATATTCAGAATCATAGCTACTACGGGTGGTAATGTAAATATTGGTTTGGTGTGGGGTTTTTTTTTGGTGTGTGTTTGTTCTTTTTTATTTTGTTTTAAATGACTTTTTACTCCTGTTTCAAATAATCTCTGTGTTCCAGCTTTCCCCATCTATAAAATGGATGTATTGGGTTTTTTTCTCTCTCATCTTTTGTCTTGTTTATTCGGAATGAAAGCTCTTTAGGACAAGGGCTTTCCCTTACTATGTGCCTAGCACAATGGGACTCTAATCTCCGCTGAAGCCTTTAAATGCTACTGTAATACAAGCAGAGAACAACCACTACCTCCATTTGCTCAGCTTTAAGTTCCCAGGCAGAGTTTACTGAGCCTGACAGTAAGAAAAACATCTTTTTACTTGTTTCCTGAGCAAATCTGTCCTAGCAAATTATTGACACAATAAACATGAAATCTTGCAATGCCATTTTTTATTCACTCTTCAGACAAGAAACATGTTAATATCAAGTAGGGAAAGGTAGATGTAACTTTACTAAATGATTTACTGAGCAAAAAGTGTCAACATCTAATGGATAAAGCGGAAGAGAGGTAGTCAGGGCTAAAGTGACAGGTGCTGGACATTGCCGGGAGTCAGTCAGGAACCTACACACGGGTGGGTCAAGACTTTGGTTGCTCTGTGTTGACCTGGAGTGACACCATACTTCAGCAGCATCTTGATCAACTCTGTTGCTTTATTCAGGGACAGCACAGTCAAACTCAATCCGAGAAGGGGGCTAGTCAAGGTGCCCTAAAAACTGCTCATTCCAAACAGTCCTGACCAGCTTGCCACAGCTGAGGGTGTTGTTCCATCATGTGGTCAAAATTCAAGCAAACCCCAAAAGGTTTCTTTTTGTCTCAATATTGCAACATGGAATGTCCACACACTCCTTGATCATCCAAACCAAACTGATTGTCCTGTCAGGTGAACTGTTCTGGTAGCTCAAGAACTTGAAAAATATCATATTGACATTGTGGCGCTAAGCAATATGCAACTTGCTGAAGAGGGTCAACTGACTGAGGAGAGTGCTGGGTACATTTGCTTAGGAAAGGGATGCCCATAAAATGAGTCGCATGACCCAGGAGTCGGCTTTGCTATCAGAAAGAATCTCATCTTTAGTTTGGACAGTCTGCCCATCAGTATAAATGACAGACTGTTGAAGCTCTGACTATCCCTGAGAGGTGGACGTTACGTTTCACTGATCATAGCTTAACTCATGGACAGTGACTAACTCTGATGAGGGTAAGGAGGAATTTTATTCTGAACTAAATGACCCTGATCCAATTGACTCCCCTTGAAGACAAGTTGATTATTTTAGGTGACTTTAATTAATGCTCACGTTGGCTGTGATGATGCTACATCATGTGGTGTACTTGGCAAACATGGCATCAGCAAGATGAACAACAATGGCCTACTTCTGCTGACGACATGCGCTGAGCACCCTCTAGTTATTATAAACACTTCTGACTTCCCAACGACTACAAAATGATCTGGACGCATCCTCACTTTTGTCACTGGCATCTGATTGACTACGTGTTAGTCGGATAGCGGGACATCCGAGATGTGCACATAACTCAGATATTATGCAGAGCTGATTGATTGTTAGACTAACCACCATCTTGTTCAATCACAGCTTTGCCTCTTTGTTTGGTTGAAAATGAATAAAAACCCCATCAGTTAAGCGTGTAAATATTGCCTGGCTGAATGATCGGTCAATTGTCAAACAATTTTCAACACAGCTAACTACTGTTTTATCTGCCAAATGGATACCCCTGTGTGACACAATCTCTAACACCATTATGGATTGTGCTGGGTATACAAAATGCCATCATGCAGAATAGTTCGACAACCATAATTCTGAAATATTGACTCTTCTTGATGCCAATCAGCAAGCATATTCCACGCTCTTAGCTGATCCACTCTCTGGGTCAAAAAAGCTCAGATATAGGATAGGTTGCAGAATGCACCAACACAAACTCTACCAGATGCAAAATATGTGGTTTGACTGTAATGCAGAGGAACTACAGGCCCTTCCTGATCAACATGATTCCAAAGATTTCTATGATGTAGTTAAAGCTGTGTATGGCCCTGCCCCACCTCCCGGCATCACTAACAAGTGCTGATAGTGAATTTCTCATCACATATCGTTCTGCTGTCCACCAATCGTGGCGTGAATATTTTAGTGAACTACTTAATCATTCACCAGCTGTTTCTGATGAGTCACTGGATAATACCTGTAAACTGTTCACATCTACTGCACTTACAGATCCACCTGCACAGGCTGAGGTGTTGAAGGCTGTTCAAGTAATGAAAAATAATAAATCCCCTGATCCCAATGCCAGTCCAGCTGAGGTTTTCAAACACAGATGAAATCTTCTGATTGACAAGTTCTCTGAATATATTTTACATGTCTGACTTCAAGAAATTATACCACAACAACTGAAAGATGCCAATATCATCACTATTTATAAGCATAAAGCCCCAAACAGCCACTGTGGTAATTACAACGGTATCTCTTTGCTCTCTGTGGCCGGCAAGATTCGTGAATGGATCCTTTTGAACCAACTCCTGACCCAAATCGTTGCTAATGTTGTATCTGAGTCACAGTGCAGCTTTTTGTGCTCAGTGGAACACTGGTGACATAATTTTCATGATTCAACCATTACAGGAAAAATGTCACGAACAGCACCAACCTTTGTACATCATGTTTCTTGGCCTAACTAAGGTATTGAATACAATCAACCATGCTGTCCTCTGGCAAGTGCTCGCTAAATTTGGATGTCCGGGCAAATTTGTTAACATCATTCGACAATTCCATGAAGGCACAGCTGGAAGAGTTAGTGCTGATGGTAAACTAACAGACCCATTTCCAATCACAAATGGGATGAAGCAGGGATGTGACTTTCCACCTAGCTTTTTTGGTCTATTCTTTGCTGAGATGCTAGAGGAAGCCCTTTGTGGTGCTTCAAATGGCATCTTTATACACTTCCACACTGGTAAGCTCTTTTTTCTTTCCCGCCTACATGCGAACACCAAGGTTGTGGAAGCATTGATCCAGGAACTGCTCTTTGCTGCTGACTGTGCCTTGATGAAGAACTATAAGTAGAACTATAAGATCTTACAAACCACTCTGTTGCAACAGCTCCTAACTTTGGCTTCACCATCAGCTGAACAAAAACCAAGCATATGTATCAGCCAGCTGCTCAACAACTTTACCAAGACCTGTCAATAAGCCTGGGAGGTATTGTACTCCAAGCCATCACACTGTTTACTTATCTTGGCAGCATGTTGAACAACGAAGCAAAAATTGACCAGAAAGTGGATGGGCGAATTAAGAAAGCCAGCACTGCATATGGTCGCCTTTATCACCAAATCTGGAAGCAACATAGAATCTGTCAACAGACAAAAATCAAAATTCATAATGCTGTTGTCCTCACAACACTGCTTGACAGCTGCAAAACATGGAACTGTTATCAATGACACATTACAAAGCTTCACAGCTTCCATTTGTGCCACTTATGTCAATTGCTGGGCATCAAACAACAGGACTGGGTTTCCAACACTGAAGTCCAGGTGAAAGCTAGTTCGGTCAGCATCGAGTTGATCTGCACCTAATTGAGATGGACTGGCCACATAATTTGAATGCCAGAGACCCATTTATGAAAACAAGTCTTATATTCTGAATTAAAGTCCAGCAATTGTAAGCATGAAGCGCAGATGAAATGCTTAGAAGACACTCTGAAAGAAAATCGGAGCAAAACGAACATTTCTGATTCAATCTTTGAGCAACTGGCGATTGATCATATTGCATGGTGCCACGCCATACGGGTGGATGTCCACGACTTTGAGAAGCACTGTGTGGAGCATCTGGAAGCATAGCACCAGGCATGGAAACAACATGCAGCTCAATCAACACAATGAGGCAAAGGGTTCTGTGGCCACAGCAGTAAACGTTGTTCTTCCCAAATTGATTTACAGAGTCACTCAAAGACCCATTAGTACAAACTATGCTTGTCATTGTCATCCTCAAAATTGGGGTGACCAACATCAGTTACATCAAAAATGTAAAAAGCAACAGAGGGTCCTGTGGCACCTTTAAGACTAACAGAAGTATTGGGAGCATAAGCTTTCGTGGGTAAGAACCTCACTTCTTCAGATGCAAGATGACTTGCTACCCCTCTGATACGGATCAAAAATGTAAGAAGACAGCTATCACGGAGGGCAGAGAGGGTGCTTCTTCCTAGGACTCTAGGCCTGATTTAGCTAGGTACTTTTTAAGTCAATGAGACTACTCACATGCTTAAACTTGAGTGCCTGGGCTGAACTGGAGAGGAACAGCAAAACCAACAAGAATTATGTCAAGTTCAGTCTGTTGCTGTTTGGGCAGTAGAGAAAGGGATTTAAGGGCTTGTCTATGTGGGAAAATTGACAGCAGCACTACAGTGGTACAGTATAATTGTATGGAAGCAGAGTAATTACACCAGAAGTCACTTTTATGCCAGAAAAGAGTGTCCCCACCAGCCTAGCTACAGTGGTATAATTATATAGCTATAGCTCTGATGGTCAATTTTCCCATGCGTGTTCACAAGGAAGGAGAATAATCCAACAGAGTTGGGGAAGAGTGAAGTAACAGATACTGTTGTCCCTTCAAAGCAACCAACAGGCTCTTTGCCTGGGATGGAGAAAAGGAGAATGGCAATTTTCAGAGGCTTATAGTACTCAGCCAATCTGGATGCATTTTTATGGAAGCAGCAAAAAGAATTTCTCTGATGCCAGGACCAAATTGTCTGCCAAATTTTAAATTTCTGCTCCAAACCCTTGAAGTTTTAGAGCTCTTCAAAATACAGTTAGGAAAATATTTCAACACTGGAAAAAACGACCTGTATTTCCCTAACGTCATTTTCAGTAATGTGTACTGTTACTGCTGAAACTTCCCCAAAAATTCAGCCTGAGGCAATGAACAAGTATAGAAAAGGTTAACCGGAAATGGTTAAAGTTTGGCAAAGTTTTGAATAACTGATCAATGCAGAAAGCTTTTAGATACATTCGAAGCTTATTACAATGAGCAATAGCTGTTCAATAATTTGTAGCCAAAAAGACATATAGGAAAATTATTAATGAGTGGCTACATATACTGCTGGGCAAACCACAATAAATAGTACATAATATAGATCAGATATCAATAATACACACTATATATCATTCACATACTGTTCTCCATCCACCTAGAGCTACTACATATAATATGCCTACACAAATCCTGCAAGGGAGATTGTAGCTTCCTGCTGATGCACAGCATTCTTCTACACACAACTGTTAAGATAAATATTGCCATCGTGGAGGTCCACTTTTCTAGTAGTTAAAACATGGGATTCGGAATCGGAGCTTCTTTTCCAGGCTTTACCTAGTGTGTCTGGGCAAGTTACTTAATGTTGCCGTCCATCAGTTTTCCCACAGGTAATTATTGTTCCTACTGGTGAAATAACTTGGAAATGTACTTTTCCATTCTTACATGAACTGCTTCCTCTGCACTGACACCTAGATACTATAGAGATTAGTGCATTAGAAATACCAAAAAGCTTGTCTAGAGTCAAGTATTTGCATCAGTATAACTACACTGATATAGTAGACAGTGCAAAATGGGGCTTTTGCTGGTGCAATTCATACTAGTAATTTACTGGGGAAAGTCGCAGCCATTCAGTGCATCTACACTGGGGGACTGTATCAGTGTAGCTACACCAATGAAAAACAATCATAACGCCATAGATTGGGCTTTATATAGATACGACCTCCACTACATTATCATTGCTACTAGAAGTCTGCTCCATTTCATGGCGACTGATGAATGTGAAGTAAAAGGAAGAATTGTCTCTCTTACTGGCAGCCAGTAAGAAATTTGATGTCCTGAAAGTAACAAAATCTGGGAGGTATAAGGACATTCAAAGCTATTTATTTAGTAAGGGCTTATCTACACTTACAATGCTGCAGCTACGCTGGCGTAGCGCTTAGTGAAGATTTTACCTATGCCAATAGAAGAGTTTCTCCCGTCGACAGAGGTCAGGGGTCCCCAACGTCGTGCCCACGGGCGCCATGGTGGCTGCCGGGGCATCCATGCGCGCCCGCCTACTGGCCGCCGGAAAAGCAGCCACCAAAATGCTGCTAAGAAGCGGCAATGTCAAGAAGTGCTACCACCGAAATCTTGCCAAATTTCGGCGGCGGCGCCTCTTGATGACGCTGCTTCACGGCGGCATTTCGGCGGCTGCTTGTCCGGCGGCCACGGTCCTTGGCAGCTAGTCGTCCGGCGCCCGCCCTACGGAAAAGGTTGGGGATCACTGGCGTAGATACTCCACCTACCCATCGTCCCTCCCATTGACACAGCACTTTCTACACCGGGGGTTAAATAAGTATAACTACTTTGCTCAGGGGTGAACCAACGTAGCGTTACCAATGTAAGCGTAGACCAGAGCTAAGACGAGGTACCTCAACAGCAGAGCAATCTTTTCTGGTCCAGTTCACCAAGAGTATATAACATGTGGCCATATTTTTCAAGATCTAATAATTTTAGGATTTCTCACTTCTATTTATTAAGATGTGCCTATCAGGTTGCGTTTCCCATGCATTTTTAATACAAGTCATTCACTTCTGCAAAAAAAAAAAAAATGCAATCTTAAGAACATGGGAATGATCACTTTAGATCAAACTAATAAATTCCTGTTCATCTGGTATCCTGGCTCCAGCAATGAACATATTTCAAAAGAAGGTAAAAATCCACCCAATAACACATCTGGTCATTGTGTACACTGCTGAACCTGTGAGAAAAGAGTATTGAAAACCAACTCCTTCTACAGATGATCCACTGACAACCTGAAGCAGGTGGCTTAACACCACATTACACTATTTGTTTTAACAACAAATACTCAAAATTGCCCTCATTTATTAAACTGCCACTATGCTGTCTTACCCAGCCTGATCTCACACTCTCCACTGCCTCAGTTTCCCCTTCTGGGCACCTCAAGTACTTGCAAAGGCTTTCACATGTCCAAAAATAACCCTTCTCAGTGTCTGGTTTATTAACAGAGTTCAAAAGGAAAATAAAACTTCCAGCTGGGGCTTCACTTTAGCCAACTTGTTCTCCACACGCCAGCCTCTCTAGCCAGAATTTGCTCCTGTCTTAACGACCTGGCCCTCTGCACATGTCTCTCTAGAATCCTATCCCTTCCAGGGTACCACTGTCTTTATCAAGCATCAAAGAGTATCTTCACCTCAGTTTCAAACTGGGCCCAGACCCTGCTTCTTGAGAGTCTGTCTTCTCACCTCAAGTTTCATTTTACTCCAGCTAAATAGCCCTTCCTGAGCATCTCTCAAGCAGCAACTCTCAAGGCTTCCTGGAATCTTCTCTGTCTCTGGAGATGACCCAAGGCTTCTTCTCCCCTCAGTCTTCTGGCCTTCGGCATCTACCCCCAAGACCTGGGTTAGCCACACAACCCTCCTGTCATGTGGTATTACTCATTCCCTCACCTGGAGAAATGAGTTAAGTTTGTCACAGGTGAGGCTAGGACCCAACACCCCTTAAAAAGACCAGCCACTCTCTGACACACACAATTTACTCTAGCTCACACATCACAGGGTTTGGGCCACATTCTACTCTGTCACACTGGAGTAAACCCACAATAACTCTATTGACATCAACTATGATTTATTTTTTTTAACAGTGTAACAGAAAAATTAAAGCCATTTAAGGTTTAAGTTACGACATAGAAAAAAGCACTGTGCCCATGCACAGTACATTTAAACTGAAATCCCTTGCTGAATGGGAAAAGTACCCAGCTATAGCAGGCCACGATGTACACATGTGCAGAGCTAACATAGCTGGGCCGCAGGAAATTTAGTTAGGGGGCACAGCAAATGAAGCAGCACACCACAGGCACCCATATCTCATTCACTGTGTATTTTATTTCTATGGACTTCCAGGTGAGGTGATTATTTTTCACATACAATATAAAACCACACACTTTTTTCCACAATCTCAGAAGCATGTGACATCTTGAAACATTAACAAAAATATAGAAAAATGACAATTTCATTGTCATAATGGCCCAATATTTTTTTTAAAACTTTTAAATTTACACGGAGGGCTTATGTTTTCCAGGGGTGGTATTTTTAGCTATTTTTGAATTCTATACATAGTACTGTTTCAAACAGCACTATGTTATAGCCCACTAAGGAACCTTTAGTGAGCACCAACAGGGTCTACATGGACAAATTAACATGCAACACATTAGCATGCTTTAGAAATCACACCCTCCCAATCCACATTACTGCTTCTTGTAGTTGAGCCCTTAGATACAAACTAGGGAGCAGGGACATCACCTATATAAACAAATAGCAGTGGGAAAAGGGTGACTTCAACATGACTGAGTAACCGTTTTCAGTATTCTTCTAGTGTTTGTCGGATAAACACCATTTTTTATTTTATTTACTGTATTTTTGTATTGAGGGTGTTTTATCACTTAAAACCTAGAATAAGAAGCCCTATTTATATGGAAAGGTTTTTGTTTGTTTGTTTTTTTAACAGGGTTCTCAAAAATTTTCACAGTATGGAGCACATGAGGTCTGCAGCCTCTATGCCATCTTTGATTCGGACCTCTCTTTCTGTCCTCGCGTTTAGGTTTTGTCTAAATCTTGCCAATTCTTTCTGCACAACATCTTTAAGATACAGCCTTACTTATCCATCAAACTCTTATACAAAGTCCCATCTTGATTATTGCAACACTTCTCTCTAGCCTTGACAAATGCAATCTTTCCCTGCTCGTATCCATTCAGAATGCTTCTGCAATGATCATTTTCCTAGACCATTGCTCTCTCCATGTCACCCCTCTCTTTGAAACTCTCCACTGCCCCCCCCCCCTTTTCTATTATCACAAAAATAAGCTGCTTGTCTTTGCTTCAAGGCCCTTTACAGTCAATCCCCACCCTATCATCTCATTCACTATTGAGCTTTGGGTTTTTTTTTTTGGAGCTATACCTATCTCATAGAACTGGACGTGACACTGAAAGGTCATCGAGTCCAGTCCCCTGCCTTCACTAGCAGGACCAAGTACTGATTTTTGCCCCAGACCCCATAAGTGACCCCCTCAAAGACTGAACTCACAACCCTGGATTTAGCAGGCCAATGCTCAAACCACTGAGCTATCCCTCCCCCCCTTGAAGCTTGCCTCCAATCAGCACACGATGCCAGCCTCCATCACCTATATGTTACATTTTCAAGCAAGCACCTTCATGCTTTCGCCCATGTTGCCCCTTATACTTGGGAGACACTCCCCATAAACAATTGCAAAGCTACCTTCAAATCCTTCCTCAAAACTCTCCATTGCTATAATACCTACAAAAGCCCTGATAACAGGCTGTACTGCCTATCTCCACTGTTGTCTCAGTATTTCCATATATTCCCCCATCAGTCGTCTCTTGTTTTATGCTTAGATTGTAAGCTCCTTGTTGAAGGGACCATCTCTTAATTTTGTGTGTGTAAAGGGCCTAGCACAATGAGGCCCTGGTCCATGACAAGATCTTCCAGGCACTATGGTAATACACATAATCATAACAATCATCTTAAAATTGCCAGAGATTGCCTTGTGAATCATCTTGTCAGAAACCAGGGTCTGCAGCTGAGGCAGGGCCTGCTACCTGACCTGCAGCTGAACGCCCTGAACAATCCGACTCCTGATTTGCTGAGAGGCATCACAAGTGTTCTCTTAAGCTCAGCAGCAGTAGGCTAGTGCCTGCCCAGTGCTTACACGCACAGCTGCAATCACTCCTGTCCCTGTGTCCTGCTCCAGTCCACTCCAGCCCTGCTTCTTCCTTACTTGGTTCCTGACTCCGGCTCGGACTCTTGATTCTGTTCCTGGCCTCTGACTTCTATTCTGACTGCTGGGCCTGATCACCACTGCTCCAACCAATAGACCTGACCACCCATGCACCCCAGTTCATAATACACCTCCCCTCCCATTTGAAACCACAGTATCTACAACTACAGCTATTGCATACCTAGAAAAGTAACATTAGGAAAGTATTGAGTGTATTTATCGATGTCTTTTAATGTGATATAGCAAATGGAAGCAAGGAAGATAATCTAGCACAGTTAGAAAAGCCATCATTTTGCTTGTTAACTGAGAAAATGTGGACCCTATTATGCCATTTTTACAGCTGTTATTCAGAGTGGAACCACAATATGCAGTTTATTGTGTCTCAATTACTGAAGATCAAATCTGTTCTGTTTACAAGTGCAAAGATTCCACCCCTCCAAATAAACACAACTGCCAACCCTGCTAAATCAAACTGATCCGAAGGTCAAACTGGTTAGTTTCTGGCTAACACATCAACAACAGAGTCTCTACAACTGGAACTTAGTTAACACTTCTGTTGATTATGCAAGAACCACAAAAAAAATCTAGTTTATTCTTCCAGAGTAGGCAGTGACAAGCAAACCCAAGTCTAAATACACTTAGGGAGGAGATCTGTTGAGTAATAGGATGTGCTTTTGACAATCACATTTGAGATTAAAAATGTCAGTGTGAGGTTGAAAATATAAGGCCTGGCCCACACTAACCCCTCACTTCGGACTAAGGTACGCAAATTCAGCTACGTTAATAACGTAGCTGAATTCAAAGTACCTTAGTCCGAACTTACCGCGGGTCCAGACGTGGCAGGGAGGCTCCCCCGTCGATGCCGCGTACTCCTCTCGCCGAGCTGGAGTACCGGTGTCGACGGCGAGCACTTCCGGGATTGATCCCAGAACATCGATTGCCTGCCGCCGGACCCGGAGGTAAGTGTAGACGTACCCTCAGAGACATTATACCACAGATGTAATGTCTAACTCCTCATGAAACAGCATATGCCTCCGTAACCAAGAGATTATGCTTCCTTCCCCTCCATCCATTCGTCAAGAAAATATGCCCTTTTCCCAATTCACAGTAAATGCTTCAGACCCCTCATGCAGCCTAAATAAGAAGGTAAATTACAGTGCCCCCAAC
>NC_048298.1:10908825-11034965 GCF_013100865.1 Trachemys scripta elegans | reverse complement strand
GCCCCCCCCCCATCTCTATGGCCCCCATCCCCCTCCGCACTGACAGACCGGGCAGTGCCCCCCCCCCATCTCTATGGCTCCCATCCCCCTCCGCACTGACAGAGCGGGTAGTGTCAGCCTCAGCCGCCCCCCATCTCCAGGACTCCCATCCCCCCCGACAGAGCGGGCAGTGCCCCCCCCCTTTCCACGGCTCCCACCCCCGCGCAGTGACACGGCGGGCAGTGGCGGCCCCGGCCCCGGCACTCACAGAGCTCGCAGTAGCGGTGGCAGCCCCGGCCCAGCCCCTGCAGGTAGCGCTGCAGCACGTCGGTGAGGAGGTCGCAGGCCGAGATTTGCACCGAGTCCCAGCCCAGCGCCTGGCAGATCTGAGCCACCGACACCCGCAGCAGACACCGCGAGTAGCTCTCGCACATCCCGGCCGGCTCAGCGCGGCCTGGGCCCGGAGCCCGCCATGGCCCGGGGGGAGGGGGGGAGGCTCACGCGCAGGCCATGGAGCCCGCCGCCGCCAACGCCGCCATCTTGGGGTCGCGCCGAGTCCCAGCCGGCCGAGACCAGACCGCGCCGCTCCACCGCCGAGCGCATCGATGGGGCGGGCGGTCTATCGATTGCTCTGGCCTCCAGCGGGGCCTACCGGGCCTGGCTCTGGAGGAGAGAGGAGCTGGTGGGAAGAGACAGAACTACAGAGAGGGGGACTGGGGAGGGCAGCAATGGGGAGGAGGAAGGGATGGGGAAAGGGGTAAAGAAAAATGGGGTCAAGTGAAAGGTTTAGAAACATGGGGGGAGGGGAATTAACAGCCTGGGATTAAACTGGGGAAATACCAGTAAATACCTTTATTTGGGAATGATCAGACAGTGGGGTAGGGGGGAGAGACATGGGGAGCGGCAGCCCTGGTAGAAGCGTCCCCTGGAAAAGACAATGGATAGCGAAGTTTGCACGAGTTTGCCCAAATAAATTTGTTAGTCTCTAAGGTGCCACAAGTACTCCTCGTTCAACGGGCTAGTGCAACTGGAGGAGGTCAGTGCAACGTTAGCATGGTGCGAGGAGCTGTAGCACCAACCCCAAGCGTTAAACGAAGTCTTCAGTCAGGTCCTCAGAATCATGGCCTTTTAAAAAAGAAGGCATTTGGGGGTTCTTTATATTTGCCTTATGGATTGGAGGCCTGTAGGGCGCACGCCAGCTTTTTTCTGCAACTGTGAGAGCTACCAATTTTATTTTTCTGAAGTGAGCACAGATTTTCAGGTACTCAGTTGACATCAGGAGCTGGTGGGTTAAGAAAAGCACGAAGTATCATGGGACTTGTAATAATCACTAAAGTCGTCAGTGCTGAAGGACTGCCTTAAGAAGTGGGCAGTAGCCCACGAAAGCTTATGCTCTAATAAATTTGTTAGTCTTTAAGGTGCCACAAGTACTCCTGTTCTTTTTGCGGATACAGATTAACACGGCTGCTACTCTGATACTTGCTACATACAGTTTCAGTGCAACTGCACCCAAGATAGTGTATTCAGTTCCAGCGGCACCACATCACCATAATTGTTTTAGCAAACTGGAGAGAGTTCAGAGAAGAGTAACAAATATAATTAGGGCTTCTGTTTTCTTCAGTTCAATTTATTTAATTTGGGGAAGGTTATTTTTAGCAATTTTTGCCTTTTATGTAGGTATCCAATGTGTACTGTATATATTACTCATTACTGAAGTTTATACTGTAATGAGTAATCTTTGTAATGTTTCTTAATGTGCCTTAACATAGTACTGTTTCAAACAGCATTATATTAAAGCATGCCATTAGGGTCTAGATGGACCAATTAGTGTGCTTCAGATATCATATCCTTATACTCGGCCTTACAAGTCTGGGTAGATTAAATCTTAGGTACAAGTAACCATTCCCAGTGTTTTCTTGGTATTTATTGGATAAACACTGATTTTATATTTTTGTATTGGCGTGATGTTTTATTGGTGTTTATTGGTTAAAACCTAAAATCAGAAGCAGGAAATATAATCAAGGGGCTTCATTGGGAGGAAAGAGTAAAACAATTCTATATGAAAAGAATGGCTTAATCTTGAATAGGAGAGGTGAAAGGGACACCTAGGGAATCATTTGCAGGTAGAGCTGTCTGGAAAATGAGCAATTCCCATGTTTTCAGCAAAAAACAAACATGAAATACTTTGATTTGGAAATGCTGTTGTGGTGTCTGATGGGAGTTGTGGTTCAGAGGCTTTATAATCCCATTCTCTATAGGGTGGGCTCCCTTATCAGACCACATCTCCCATGATGCACCATGGTCTCATCTCTTAGAAAGAAGAGGCAGTGTGCATCCTGGGAGATGTTCAGCTGGAGAGCCTGACCTACAGAGAAAGGGACCACGGGGAATCTGAATTACAATTCCCGTGTGGCAGTCTGGAGGCTTTTCAGAATCAAAATACTTTTTAAATTTTTATTTATTTAAAAAAAAAAAAACCTGAAATTTTCTATGGAAAGCAGATTCATTTTGCAAAGAAAAGAAAAAAAACAGTTTTTATCAAAACTCCAGTTTTTCATGAAAATAAGATTTGACAACTTTTTTCACACATCCTAATTCTGCACTCAGTGGGGTTCTATGAGAGAATAGAGGCCTAGTCCTGAGAAACTAGTTACAGGATTGGGGTCTATATAATTCCTCTCAGCCCTTGGTTTCAATAATCTTCAAATATTTATGGACTGTTATTGTGTCCCTTCCCTCCTTCCTTTAAATTTTTCCTTTCAGATGAAGCCCTCTGATCATTTTTGTTACTATTCTTTGAACGCTCCCCAGTTTGTCAATATTATTGTGGTGATGCTACACCACAGCTACAGTTGCACCAAAGCCATTCATACTGAGGATACTCAGTGCTCCGTAACTGAATACATAGCTTAAAATTGCACTAGCCTTTTTTGCAGCAAAACCCTGTGCTCACATTTTGTAGGACTGGGGCCTTAAAGTGGTACATAGGAGTTATGGGCCAAAATCGAGACAAAGAAATTTAGATTAAATATTGGGAAGAACCTCTTGAGAGTGAGATGTACTAGGCTGGGACTCATCTCTCAAGGATGTGGTAGAAGCCCCATTCTGTGTTGAAATCTGGGAAGGGTTTTGTAGGAAGACCCTTTTTCTACCCCTTCTTCTATAATCTCTCTGTATGTTTCTGCCATATACACACACCTTCTGACAGGTCTCCTGAGGTGATGAAATGGGCTTGTCCTAGTGTCGTCTCTATCTTGCTTTTTTATTCTTCTACTCTTATACAGGATACTTTCTAAATTTAGTTCCTCTTCCTTTTGTTTCTCTCTTCCATAGTACAGGAGCAGCAATCTGTGCAGAGGGAGATCCCCATCCACCTTGCTTTCCTGCTTGCGCTCCTGTCCAACCCAGGAAGTGGCCTTTCCTCCAAAACGTCAAACCCAGGAAGCAACCACTCCCTTTGTCCTGAAAGGAAAATGGGACATCCATAGATCCTTACCTCAGGCAAGAACTCTTTAAGTTCCTTGCAGTTCAAAACCCTCCCTTTTCTGTGCATGTTGCTAATCTCCATCCACGGAAGGGGGAGACCCGTAAATTATGTATAGAGAGAACATAATTACCCAAGTTGGAATTTGGACAGGACGCTGGGTTTAAACACTTCTAACAAAAAGTGGATCAGATCTTTAAATAGTGGAAGTACGCTGGTCTTCAGTTTTGTCTAAGGACAAGTCTACACTACAAAATTAAGTTGACTTATGTTACCTCAACATACAGCCACCACAGTAGTTGAACTGGTTTTACACGTCCATCCTACCTTCCTTGTGTCCCCAACCAGGAGCATTTGTATTTAACTGCCAGTGTGGAGCATTGGGGGTAGTTTCTGAAAGGCAGCAACGCAGTGTCTATACTGACACTGGGTTGACCTAACTACAGTGACTTAAGAGCTATGCCTCTCATGCAGGTGGAGTTAAATCAGTGTAGTGGGTAAGTTACATTAGTGGGAAACTATATTTTAGTGTAGATCAGGGTGGCCAACCTGTGGCTCCAGAGCCACGTGGCACTCTTCAGAAGTTAATATGCGGCTCCTTGTATAGGCACCGATTCCAGGGCTGGAGCTACAGGCGCCAACTTTCCAACATGCTGGGGTGCTCACTGCTCAACCCCTGGCTCTGCCATAGGCCCTGCCCCCACTCCACCCTTTCCCACCCCCTCCTCTGAGCCTGCAGTGCCCTCGTTCCTCCCCCTGCCCCTCCAGAGCCTCCTGCATGCCATGAAACAGCTGATGGGGAGGGAGGGGGAAGGGTAGGTGCTGATCGGCAGGGCTGCCGGTGGGTGGGAGGTGCTGGGAGCAGGGGGAGCTGATGTGGGGCTGCTGCCGTATTACTGTGGCTCTTTGGCAATGTACATTGGTAAATTCTGGCTCCTTCTCAGGCTCAGGTTGGCCACGCCTGGTGTAGATGCTTCCAGAGTTCTATCAACATAAGCTCCTTTGCGTCAGCCTAACTCTGTAGAGACCAGGCCTAAGACAGCCCCCTACAACAGCTCTTTGTTATTGCTTTAGTACTACTGCCATAGAACCTATGACACCTACCTCATTAACACTTCATGGAGCACACTGGGTTTTTCCTTGGTGGTCTCCTATTGTGAGCACTGATTTTCACTTGTGTGATTTAACAAAATCAGTTAAAGAGAGAACTGCTGCTAAGGAGGCAGCATGGGGAATTACAGAAAAATTCAGAATGGGTGGAAGATATACCCCAACCTAGTGCAATATATGCTTATTGCAATGCGCTCTTTAGTTTCTTTGCACTGTTCACTTAGTACTGTGTTCTGGGTGCTGTGAAACACCATCATAGGAAAAGTTATACTGTTAAATGTTCACTGTTCCTGTAAGCAAGACATCATGTCTTTTTATGACAACAGATCCAACTTATACAGTTGGGGATATGAGGGACAAAAGCCAACCCCCAGTCTTAGTGGAATGGATAGATAGTGGATGGTTAGAAGCCTTAGGGTACGTCTATACTTACCTCCGGGTCCGGCTGTAAGCAATCGATCTTCTGGGTTTGATTTATCGCATCTTGTCTAGACGCGATAAATCGATCCTGGAAGTGCTCGCCGTCGACGCCGGTACTCCTGCTCCGCGAGAGGAGTACGCGTAGTTGACAGGGGAGCCTGCCTGCCGCATCTGGACCCGCGGTAAGTTCGAACTAAGATACTTCGACTTCAGCTACGTTATTCACGTAGGTGAAGTTGCGTATCTTAGTTCGAAGTGGGGGGTTAGTGTGGACCAGGCCCCTGAGCCCTATTCCTCTGTTAAGTGCATAGTGTTCTTCACAGAGCAGCTGAAGTGGTCAGGTATAGGGCTGCTTTTTGTCCTTCTGTGCTCACCTGGTCTGCTCCACCCACAGAAATGTACAATCAGCTAGTTTACGTGGCTGGTGGTGGCAGAGCATTCTCCAGTTAATCATCAATGAGGATTCCTTCATTTCCCTCATTTGTTCACCAGAGACCGAGTTTATTAACCTTTCAGTCATGCTGTAAGGGCTATTTGCTTACCAAAGTTTTGATTTAGTAGGATGCATGGTTAGGGGAAATAGAATGGGCTAGTTTATAGTCCAAAGGGAATCCAACTGAAGGCACTGATCGAGAGGTTGGTCCTGCCTGTGCAAGTACCAGAACAGCAACTACTTCCATTTTTAATCTCACTGAGGCCTTATTTTATAGGCACTTTCTAGAGAAAATAGAGTGGAAATTACTGACCACTAGGTTTTTGAGTAAGACGACCTTCAGAACAGCACAAGCCCTTTGATCATGCCACAATCAAGATTCTTACTATATCTTAATTCTTGTATTTGTTTATAATAAACACAGTGCAACAGAAACATTAAAAACAAGTAAAACATTGTTTTAGTTTTTAAAAAAACCCATTCCTTCCAAGTTCCTGCAGCAAAACAGCTGCTCGCGGTGGGAGAATTTTCATATTGGGATTTGTGGGGTCTAAATTTCAACCTAACCATAAACCCTACTCTACGTCCCACTGTATTTTACTACTGTTTGAAAAGGAAGGAGACAGAAGTTAGAGAGAAAATTAGAGCGTCAGCTATCAGAATACTCCTGAAATTGATTTGCCAACCATTTAAGCAGCCGCATAGTTCCCTCCCCCCAAGATAAGTAAAGCAATTGCAGCACATAAAGTTTTCTAGACTCTAGTTTTAGGATTGCAGTTTGAAAGCAGTTATGGCTCAGCTAACTAATGACAGGGGCAAGGAACACGCAATTAGCCAATGGTTTTGGGGAGGAAAAAAAGAAAGGAGCCAACTACTCATGAGTAAGGTGACACTTAAGTGTAAATGGATCGAGGCCTTAGACTGTAAGCCTTCAGGTCAGGGATTCATCTTCCCACATGACTAAAATGCTACCATATTTTGGCTGCTATAAAAACAAACACAGAAAATGCGCTGGGACTTGTTAAAGTTGCCAATTATGAGCGTCATCAGTCAAAGTTGCACTTGGTTACACAGCAAACATGGCTACCAGCTTAAGTACAGTTTTGAAAAGTTACACTGATCATTTAAATAAAAAAAAAAGTCAAATCTGCTCCAAATTAATCAATTGCATTGATCACTGAAACCTGTTCATCTCTGGCGTTCCAATTCCCGACTGTCCTCCGCCGTCCCATCCAACCCCTCCTCTCGTTCCTGACTGCCGCATCCAACGACCCCTTCTCCCACCCCCTGACGACCACCACCCCGAACTCCCCTGCCCTCTATCCAACTTCCCCGCTCTTTCCCCCTTTACCGCGCTGCCTGGAGCACCGGTGGCTGGCAGCATGGCCAGAGCCCAGGACAGGCAGCCATGCTGCCCGGCTAGAGCCAGCCACACCACTGCGCAGCACAGAGCACCGGGTCAGGCCGGGGCTCTGCAGCTGCGCTGCCTGGCAAGAGCTCGCAGCCCCACTGCCCAGAGCATTGAGCCGGCGGCAGGGCGAGCTGAGGCTGCAAGGGAGGGGGAACAGCGGGGGAGGGGCTGGGGGCAAGCCTC
The DNA here is from genome assembly GCF_013100865.1 of Trachemys scripta elegans. Taxonomy (NCBI): domain Eukaryota; kingdom Metazoa; phylum Chordata; order Testudines; family Emydidae; genus Trachemys; species Trachemys scripta. Next base: position 11,027,945 of record NC_048298.1, on the reverse strand, counting down.
CCTGGGCAGGAGCTCGGGGCAGGGCAGGAGGGTCCCACAGGTCAGATGTGGCCCACGGGCTGTAGTTTGCCCACCTCTGCTCTAGACAGTATTTTAAAGTTATTAAAAAACCACCACTGAGATAATACATCTGCTACTCAGAACTGTTTTTGTTTTAGAATATAAGATCTAAGGGACAGGATTGGTTATGCACCTTATTGGAAAAGGAACAAAACCCCAACTTAGTAGTATAATATGATGCAAAGTGAATTGCATGTTTCCTTATGGCACTAGGCTACTGAACAGATGCATTACACGGGCTTGACACTTTCTTTTGAAACATGAGGCACGGGATATTCTCTGAGAATGCCAGAGGCCTTGTCTACACTACAGGGGAAATTCAATCTAAGCTACGCAATAGTAGTTACGTGAATAGTGTAACTCAAATCGACGTAGCTTAGATCTACTTACCGCGGGGTCCATACTACGAGATGTCAACGGGAGAGTGATCTGCAGTCGATTGAGTGGGTCTTTACTAGACCTGCTAAGTCAACCACTGATGCATCAATCGCCGCTCATGGATCCCCGGGGTAAGTGTAGACAAGCCCTGAATAACATTTCCTGTGCTTTTCTAAGGAAAACCCACATGCACACTATGTACACCATAAACAGATTAAAAGCAGTAAACAGCTGGTTTCAAAAAGTAATTGGTTCTCTTTGAGTCAGATATTCACACACGAAAAAACAAGAACATTTGTTTCATGTAGGTGGTTTATTGTAAGATAATTTACAAATATTTTCAGGTTTTCCCCATTAATTCTTCACAGAATGATGGACCAACAGTTTTATCAATATGGATATAAGCAGGTTAAACCAACTCTCTAGAATAGCTCCTTGTTTCTTTACCTATAAAAATACAAGAAAAAAGTTTACACACATATCAAGAGTATCTTTAAGTGTGCATATTACATTATCTCCACTGTCTTTTCATGCTGCCCCACAAGCTTTTAAAAGTTTTCTCACTTCAAATGCCCTCTCTGTCCTCCTGATTCTTCTTTAAACCTACTTCTTTCATAATCCTTTTAATATCAATTTCTGCATTCCTCCTACTGTAAATTCTTCAGGGGGTAGGACAGTGTCTTGTCTGTGTATTTGTAAAATGTTGTGTATGCTTATGGTGCTGTAACATTTAAAGTGAATGATTATTTAAGGGAGTTCAGTGGCTCAATGATATTGAATTAAACCATAAATAGGGTCTGAGTATTTGTATACATTGTGTGAAGTATGGATCACTTTCAATTCATTCCTTTCCCCCCCGCACATTATGTGCATTAAAGCTCTCTAGAACCATAATGCACAATATTATAAGCCTGTTATATATCATAGAATATCAGGGTTGGAAGGGACCTCAGGAGGTCATCTAGTCCAACCCCCTGCTCAAAGCAGGACCAATCCCCAGATTTTTGCCCCAGATCCCTAAATGGTATTGGTACCACTGTTGACAAGATGCTATCTATGCTCTAATTACAGATGGGCCCATGCCAGTCACTTCCCAAACGATTTCTCCAAAAGTTTAGTAAAAGAGGGCACTTAAAATTCAGATTTCTATGTTGCAGTTCAGACATATTTCTCATTAACTGCTTCAGGATCATCAGTGCCGAACCATTTTTTTTTGGAAGAATCTAGTTTCTACTTCATCACTTTACCTCTTGACTTTGGCTGAAACTTGCTTTCCGATTATCCCCTGGTAATGTTGTTATGGGAAAAAACAGAACAAGCAGGTTAAGAAGCAACTCATGCAAACTAAGGCAAAGTTATTCTTGTGATTTAACCAAGGATGTGTCATCGAGCAGCCAAATTAAATACAAACTAAAGAGCTCATTAAAAACGCGCATACATGCAGTTGTGGCACAAGCTGGTTTCCGCCATTTCTGTACACATATTAGTTATGAATGCATTGATCTATATCTTTAATTAGAACACAAGTCTGCATCTAATCAGTAGATTAATTTAAATTAATTCTGTGCAAGTAAACCAATTATATGGGTTTAAGCACAACCACCTCTTATCACCCATAGCGCACAGTGTTCTGCAGTTCCTAGCAGAGTGGCAAAGTTTGGTATTTGTCAGCGAAACACACAAGAGCTAAACTGGTTTTATTTCATTAAGATGCGCATTTACATTCAACAAGCTAAAGTTCCATCCAACAGAAGTTATCCCTCACCTTCTAATCCACACAACAGGCTGATCTATACAGAAGAAAGGCCAATCTGCTATGTAGGTTCCCCAAAACAAGAACCTACACTACACCAGAGAGAGTTTTGGGGCTGTTTGAGCAAAGGGTGGATGGGTGGGGCCTTTTTTCATAGTATGGGGAAGTCATGGGTGTCCACTCAAAGATGGGGAGAGGCAGGGAAAAGAGCCACTTTCCATAAACACGATGCAGCTTCATGGCTACAGAATCTTCTATACCGGCTAGCAGCTGCCGAGGCAAAGTTTGAGCTTTAAGCATCATACCAGTCATTGGAATTTGTTAAAGCAGAATAAAGAACTCTTCAAGTATCAATGCATCATTTTTTCCTTTAGGTTTAGAACAGCTGTTCCTCCACCCTACCTATTTAATACAATGTAAACAGCAGGACATTTGAACATTAAAACAATCTAAGTGAAAAGCCTTGTTGCATATTTACACAGATACTTACAGAGCAGCAGCGCCAGAAATGATCTCAATAAGCTCCTTGGTGATGACAGCTTGACGGGTACGGTTGAATGTCAAGGTCAATTTGTCAATAATCTCGGCTACAAATAAAAATTGAAATTTAGATGGTAGAATCTGGAAATGGAAAAAACACTTCCCTTTGATCGACTCGAGCAGAACACAGTACAACACTGTTAATTCACACCAGCAACTGGGCGACCCATTGCAATTTACTAAATATTGTTAAACCACCAAGGAAAGGAAAAATAAAGGGGACTGCATGGCAAGATGTATTCTGGTACCTTATTTTGTCAGCTGAAGGTCAGCTTTAATTATAACACCTCAAACTAGTGAATGCAATGTGGTGTCATTTGTTAAAGCAATCTAATATTTATAGTATGAGACATCACTATCGGCTATTCAGTCTCCCGTGCTGTGCTGCAATGTGCTCCCCCATGGGTAGCTATACTGAAAAGGAAAAGCTGCAGTTGTATAAGCAAGTTACCACTGTTCTGACCAGCAGAAATGTCTAATTGGGAATCTTCCTGGTCTCCATTAATTCCTTCTTGGAGCTGGAGATGGACTTCCCTCATGTGTTGAGGGAAGGAGGCCAGCAAGGAAACGTACCCAAACTCCTTCTGTTCCCCTCTCCCTCACATAATAGGGGCTTTCTGAATTCACTGTGCTATTCTCCGCACAATGTGACTGCATATTTAAAAACATCCTTACCTCTGCGTACTAAAACTGAAAGCAATTTGCTTTCCCTCATTAGTGGTGATTGCTCACTTTTTGCTTTGCACTCAGCTTAGACAATAAAAACGGACGCATGAGTCTCATTTATGATTGATGCACCAGCATAATGATGAAATGTTTGGGTTGCAAACACTGAAAGGGAGATGTTTAAATCCAAACAGTAATTTTTCCCTTGGAATTAAACAAAAAGAAAAAAAGCAAGCATAGAAGCTCTTGATCTTAGGCTGTGCAAAACCATTTTGTTTTACACACTCACACTCTTACATTTTGGGTCTAAATTAGAGCTGATCAAATAGTATAATATTTTAGTTAGCATTTTGGGTTTTTTTTAAATTAAGACATCCAAAAAGTACCTATGGCTGCAAGTTCCACCCCGTTTGCCGCACTACCGTACCTTACTCCAAAAACTTAGTGGTTGTGGCCAGAGTAGGGGGGGAAAAAATTGATTCACTCCTAAACTCTATTGCTTGTCCACCAACTTGCTGTGTGACCTTGGGTAAGATATTTAAAAATTTGCTTCAGTTTCCCAATCTATAAAATTGATGCCACAGTAATTGCAATGGGTTTGAGAGGCTTAATTAAAAGTATACGGAGCTTTTTGAAATCTCAAATCTACAGACACTGAAAAAGCGTAAAGTATTCGTGGCAGTCATAGGGCCAGCCCAGTACTTTACGTTGTTACACGGGAATCCTGCATTCCACTTCTCACCAGAGCATCTTGCTTTCATATCAAGAGAACTGGGTACCAAGAATATAATGTCACTGAACAGCAGCCCCTTTTTCTTAGGTACTGAGTAAGGCTGATGTATCTGGAAGGGCTGTATTGGCTGAAGAGATAGCAACTAGGATGGTGGGACATGAAGAGTAGGGGGATGGCTAGAATAGCAAACACTGAAAACGCCCCCAAGAGTATTCTTACAAGCATTTTTGCTAGCGTTGTCCATAGCAGTCATTCTGGCACTCTGCTCGCTGGTGGTAGATTCCTTCAGAGAGTAGAAGAGGATGTTTGCTAATGTAAACTCCTGGTAGTTTCGCAGCACGTCAGCATCAATATCATCATAGATACTAATGCTTTCTGTAAGAATAGGTAAGAGTGGAGATTTAAAAAACCCCCAAAACTAGTCACACCCTACTGAAGATACTGTGGCATTAAAAACTTACTGACGTATTTTTGCTTCCTAGTACCCAACCTCGTTCACACTGAAATCAAATTTTATTTTAATTTCAACAACTTCTTGTTTGAAATAAAATAAGCAAAATCAAGTCCCTGTCAACAGAGGCCAAATCTCAAACCATGCTAATGTGGTAGTAAAAAAACCCCAAAACAACTTAACTTAAAAATCCCACTGTCACAAATGACATTCTTGGATTGCCAGACATTTAGGTACATAACCCCATTTTGCTTACCTTTGCCTGGTAGTGTTATGACAACTAACTGACAGATCATGAAAGATATGGTCTTTCAAGAGTATGATTCATTGAATTGGACTGCATAGTTAATTTTACTACTTACCAGCACCAGCAACTGTATCAAGAGAGTAGAAAGGTTTTTCATCTGTCTTGTAGGAGATGACAGACCTACATGAGACAAATGATTTTTAAAGATCTTTATTACTGTAAAAAAAAGTCTCTACTGTAATTCTGATCTAAGAATTGATGAAAAACACTTTTGTTTTCCAAAACCTGAGATTAGCATTCCGTGGTGCTGTTGTGAACACTGACACCTCAAACAACCAAGAACAGAAAACTTCTTATACTACTTTTGTTGTAACACCATCAACTATAACAGGAATAAAGAACAGAACCCAGAACATAGCTCTTGGCAGATATGTGCTTTCCAATAATTGTTAAAGCACATCTAAGCTTACACATGTATTATGATTATTTGAAATCTTGACCTTTTTAAACAAAAAAATAAGCATGTCAGATCACGATGAGTTTTCAGATGTCGTAACTGGACTAACATACCACTTCCATATATTGTACGAGTCTACATAAAACCTTCCATCCCACTTCTTTCTGTGCACTCTTAAAACAAAAGAAAGACCAGTCTCAGTTTATCTTGCCTGAATCGATTGTAGATGACAGATCCTTCATCGAATTCATATCCAGAGTTTAGCAGCTCTAAGGCAATCACTGAAGCATCTCCAAAGCTGGGGGGTTTTCTTCCCACTTCTTTGAATGTCACCAGGAAATGTTTATTGTGTGTCCTAAAATAAAACCAAGCTTGTGTAAAACCCTAGCCAATGTGCTATTGTAGAACCCAACTATAGACCTTGATTTAGGTAAACACTTACGCCCATGTTTCGCTTTAAGCACACAAATAGACCCACTGACTTTAAATGGGACTACTGGTGTGCTTATAGTTAAGCATATGAATCAGTGCTTTTCTGGATTGGGGCCTAGGTGAAAGGAATTTTAGTTATTTAAAATTTGGCTCGTTGGAATTGCTTCATGAGATGTACCTCTAACATTTAGAATAGTGAGAGTCTAGTCAGCAATCACATTCTCATTCCAACATAGTTCAATACAGTGCAACAATTAACACAGAACACAATTCAGCAAAAAGAACTTTAGCATAATTGCAGGAATTCGTTTTACAGAAACTTGATTTTTTTTCCACAGCCATTTTAAAATAAATTAGCCTACGCATTCCAAGCTGTTTATTAAAGGATAGCCCTGAAGTTTCTACTATAGAAAATTTAAAGCAGTGCTCACCAACCCGTCGATCGCGATTGGCTGGTTGATTCTGGAGACTCTCCCAGTCATCGCGATCTCCAGCCGCAGCAACATAACGGGGCTGTCTGCCGTGGCCCCATGCCGCTCCCAGAAGCGGCCAGCACACGGGGGAGGGGTCTCCGCGCACTGCTCCTGCCTGCAAGCACCGCCCCCGCAGCTCCATTGGCCAGGAATGGGGAGCTGTGGCCAATGGGAGGTGCGGGGGCGGTGCCTGCAGAGAGGGGGAGCACACAGTCTCATGTGTTCCCCCCAGGAAATGCAGGGGTACGATGGCCCCTTCCGGGAGTGGCATGGCCACGTGGTGCACTGCTGGCTGGCAAGGTGGCCCGGCTTGTGATGGGGAGGAGGTGCTGATGTGCCTGAGTGGGGCTGAGGCAGGGAGTGAGCCTGCCTTAGCCCCACTACGCCGCCAACCGGAAGCCCCCCGAGGTAAGTGCTCCCTAGCGGGAGCCCACACCCCAACCCCCTCTTGGAGCCAGCACCCCATACCCCCCCGCCCTAGCCCTGAGCCCTCTCCCAGAGCCAGCAGCCCACAACCCCATGCACCCCAACACTCTGCTCCAGCCCGGAGCCCCCTACTGCACCTATACTCCCTCCCAGAGCTTGCACCCCTAACCCCCTCCTGCACACCAACCCCCTGCCCCAGGCTCAGCCCGGAGCTCTCTCCCACACTGTGAATCCCTCAGCCCCATCCCAGGGCCCGCACCCGCATCCAAACCCCAACCCCTTCCCCCAGCCCAGTGAAAGTGAGTGAGGGTGGGGGAGAGTGAGTGACCCGGGGGGGGAGGGGAGGGAGGTGGAGTGAGTGGGGCAGGGCAGATCCTGGGTTGCCCTTAAATTCAAAAAGTGATCTTAGGTGTAAAAAAGTTGGAGACCACTGATTTAAAGCATTACTACTCAAAGATTACCTTTGAAGCAGGCCTCTTAACTTGTCACCCACTCCAACCACCATGACCTCTTTCCCTGCATCTGAGAGGGTGCTAATTTCAGTTTTCATGGCTTTAGCAACAGAGGTATGGATAGCACCACAGAGACCACGATCAGAGGACACACCAATAATGAGGTGTTTCTTCTTGTCTTCGGGGACCTTAATTTCTGCTTTCTCATAGAGAGCTGGGGGGGGGAAAATGAGAGAGAGAGAGTAGGAAAAGTTGCATTCAAGCATTCATCCTTAGCAATGTCTCTTAAGAGACATTTTGACACTGACTAAACATATTAGCACCTATTCTGACTAGAACCATTTCTAAAGGGATGCCATTCACACTTTTGTCTTTATAGGTCTGCCTATTGATGATATAATTGACCCTTAAGGTTATTATAACGGACACAGAAAGATACTTTTTAAATAATGGTTTACTTCTGTGCATTTGGCCGCACGCTGTGTCTAGTCAGTTTCACTGTTGTGTTGATGCATTAGTCTTGTACATCATTCCAAAGGTGGCTCCGGTGCATGCCCTTCCCCACGCTTGGCAATAGCGTGTTTACCAGTAACAGCAAAGTTTAAACTGAAGATGTACCAAACAGGCACATGAGTGCAGAAAGAGGACAAGAAAAGAGAGGAGGGGGGCCCCAAATTATTAGGTGTTGCTGTTTCCGAGCTAACCCCAAAACATTATAACCATTATAAACATAGACGGGGAGCAGAAATTCCCTTATGTTTTCTAAAAAGCTTTTACAAGCTTAGGACATAATATTTAAGGGAAGCAAACAGAAAATGAATTTAAAAATATTTAAAGTTCACATTGTCTCTAAGATATGGATTCTCCTTCTGAAAGTCTTCCCCAGAAAGTTTGATAAGCATATAGGGGATTTAGGAGCACAAGTCTTATTGAAATTCTCCCCCTCAATTCTTACGTCAGATACCACACAGACAATTTCTCTTACCCAAGGATCCTACTCCATACACTCTAGCTGGTTTCAGTTCCCTCTCAGCTCTGGCATACTTCGCTGCAGCAACCATCTTCATGGACTTTGTAATTTTCTGGATATTCTTGATGGACTTTAAACGCCTGGTAACTACAAGAATTTGAGGGTTAAAATTGGGCTAAAGTTTCTAGCAGTCACAAATTAATCAGCTTCTATAAGAGAGAGAGAGAGAGAGAGAGAGAGATGACAATATAAAAAAATTCAAGTGAGATTACAGATTACATTTACAGTTCTGTTCAAACTAGCAAAATAATAAAAGCAGTAATTTAGACAGAATGTGAGCTCCACTTTTTCCTATAAATGGAATAGATGGTCAGTTTTCAGAATGGAGAGAGATAAATAGCAGTGTCCCTCAAGGATCTGTACCAGGTCCAATGATGTTCAACATATTCATAAATAATCTGGAAAAAGGGGTAAACAGTGAGGAGGCAAAGTTTGTAGATGCAAAATTACTCAAGATAGTTAAGTCCAAAGAAGATCATGAAGAGTTACAAAGGGATCTCTCAAAACTAGGTGACTGGGCAACAAAATGGCAGATGAAATTCAATGTTGATAAATGCAAAGTAATTGGGGAAAACATAATCCCAAAACACCTAAAAACTAACACCTTCTGTTAGTCTTAAAGGTGCCACAGGACCCTCTGTTGCTTTTTACAGATTCAGACTAACACGGCTACCTCTCTGATACTAAAAACGATGGCATCTAAATTAGCTGTTACCACTCAAGAAAGAGATGTTGGAGTCATTATGGATAGTTCTCTGAAAACATCCGCTCAATCTGCAGCAGCAGTCAAAAAAGCGAACAGAATGTTAGAAACCATTAAGAGAAGGGTAGATAAAAAAACAGAAAATATCATAATGCCATTATATAAATCCATGGTACGCCCACACCTTGAATACTGCATGCAGCTCTGGCCACCCCATCTCAAAAAAAGATACATTAGAAATGGAAAGGGACAGAGAAGGGCAACAAAAATGATTAGGGGTATGGAACAGCTTCTATATGAGGAGAGATTAAAAAGACTGGGACTACGCAGCATGGAAAAGAGGAGTCTAAGGGGGGATATGATAGAGGTCTATAAAATCATCAATGGTGTGGAGAAAGTGAATAAGGAAGTGTTATTTACTTCTTCACACAACACAAGAACTACAGGTCACCCAATCAAATGAATAGGCAGCAGGTTTAAAACAAACAAAAGGAAGTACTTCTTCATACAACACACAGTCAACTCATTGGAACTCATTGCCAGAGGATATTGTGAATGCCAAAACTATAGCTGGATTCAAAAAAGAACTACATAAATTCATGGAGGCTAGGTCCATAATGGCTATTAGCCAAGATGGTCAGGGATGCAACCCCATGCTCTGGGTCCTTAAGCCTCTGAGGGCCAGATGCTGAGACTGGATGACAGCAGATGGATCACTGGAAGATTGCCTTGTTCTTTTATCCCCTCTTAAGCATCTGGCACTGGCCACTGGGCTAGATGTACCATTGGTCTCACCCAGTGTGGGCATTCTTATGTTCCTAAATAAACATGTATCGAACTAATCCTGTAGTGCATTTACCTGGAGAACAGACTCTTTCTTCAAGGAGACATTTTTCATATCTCCAAAACCAGAGAATGACGCAGTCGGGGTTTAAGCTAAAGCTCTATTCATGTAGGCCTTACTTTTCCCCTTCTGTCTCTATCTTTTTCATGAATGCACCTCTCGAGTCATCATGCCTATTCCCTGTAGGAAATGCAGCTCAATATTTTAAAGACACACAGTCACATTTGGTCCCAAGTTTAGATTTTGGCAAAGCAAGTACATTTTTATACAACGCAAGACTTTTAGAAATGTTACTATGAATAATAATAATAAAAAAAACACTGAAAGAAATGGAAAAGGATTTCAAAAAGACAAAGACTAACTAAATTCCCCTGCAGTATTTGTGCTAGAGATTGGAATTCTTTATTAATGCATGAACCTAAAAGAGTGATTTGATAAGATGAAAAACAAGTAAAACTGACAGGTTTGTTTTTACTGTCCAAAGTGAGAGAAATACACAAAGTCTACAAAAACAAACAGAAAAGTAAATTCAATTTTTAAAATTATTTTAATAAGCAAAAACGTCAGCCAAGATTTTTTGAAGTTATGCTTTTAACTTAACAGTGTCTTTAAAACAAATCAGTTTCCTTACAAAACATTTACCTTTTATTGAATGATGTCTTTTTTGAAGGAATACTGATTAATTATGGGTAAATTCATGCTTATGAAAACAAGAAGCTGACAGCATTGACTAGAAATGGTCACAGGGTAAGCAGCTTCTCTTTACAATTTAATAGGTGGCTGCCGGCTTATTCTCCCAAACACAGATCAGCCAGCAAGTGATTTTGTGATTACAAGTTACAAGGAGTGCTGACCCTCCAGAATCAGATCGTGGCTGAAACCAGTTTACTCTTGTTTATCAAGTCTACATTTAAACCTTACTTATTTGGAGGAGTATGAGTTTTTTAGCGCATTGTACCACCTAGTCCCAATATTATTATGACACTAATTTTGCCATTTTCAAAAAGAAGTTTAGCAACTTAATGACCAAAATGAGTAACTACAATATTAAGGTTTGGAAAATAGAATAAAGTTAAAGGCAGGCAGAGCAGCCTTCTCTCAAAGTCCTTGGTTTTTGTAAACATGCATATGAAAAATAACTTATTTCTTGTATTTAGTTTTAAACTACTCGTGCACTTGCCTTTTTTAATTTCAGTTACATACCCTTATTCTGGTCTACCCACACCAGTAACGGAGCTTTTCTGTTTAAGAACCTTCTGCAAACACAGGACTGTGAAGACCCTCTTATGACGGTGATAAATTGTCTAAAATGACAAAGTCTCCAATCTGGCAGAGCTGGTCTTCTGACCAACACAACTTCAAAGCCTCCAAGTCCACATTTTTGAATTTAAAAACAGAGACATTTTCCTTCATAATCAATTTACTGAACCGAGACTGTTACAGTTTGAGTTAATATTGCATTTTAAGAATGCTCCTCTGCAACAGAAAGGGATCTAGGGGTTATAGTGGACCACAAGCTAAATATGAGTCAACAGTGTGATGCTGTTGCAAAAAAACCAAACGTGATTCTGGGATGCATTAACAGGTGTGTTGTGAGCAAGACATGAGAAGTCATTCTTCCGCTCTACTCTGCGCTAGTTAGACCTCAACTGGAGTATTATGTCCAGTTCTGGGCATCACATTTCAAGAAAGATGAGAAATTGGAGCAGATCCAGAGAAGAGCAACAAGAATGATTAAAGGTCTAGAGGACATGACCTATGAAGGAAGGCTGAAAGAATTGGGTTTGTTTAGTTTGGAAAAGAGAAGACTGAGAGGGGACATGATAGCAGTTTTCAGGTATCTAAAAGGGTGTCAATAAGGAGGTGGGAGAAAACTTGTTCATCTTAGCCTCTAAGGATAGAACAAGAAGCAATGGGCTTAAACTGCAGCAAGGGAGGTTTAGGTTGGACATTAGGAAAAAGTTCCTAATTGTCAGGGTGGTTAAACACTGGAATAAATTGCCTAGGGAGGTTGTGGAATCTCCATCTCTGGAGATATTTAAGAGTAGGTTAGATAAATGTCTATCAGGGATGGTCTAGACAGTATTTGGTCCTGCCATGAGGGCAGGGGACTGGACTTGATGACCTCTCGAGGTCCCTTCCAGGCCTAGAGTCTATGAATCTATGAACACATCTCATTCCTCCCATCTCCTACCATATTATAAACAAATCAGAAGTACTTACTGTCCTTCAAAGTGGCCATATTCCTGACCTGGCCCCTGAAATTTAACAGAAACATTGTGTGTTAAGTGCTACTCCAACAAGTCACCACAGTCTCCTATTTTCCAGAGATGAGAGAATTATATTTGCAAATGTAAACATGGGTTGTTGCTTCTTAATGAAGCTACTACAGAAAGCATACTTCATTCTGTGTTGATTCATTAATAAGGTGCAGAATATATCTTCTCTTTTTCCTTTCTTCCAAGGCAGAGCACATCTCTGTTTGATACTTTATTGCTATGCAATGCTGATTAAATGTATCACACAACATCGTACAGTACCCACTATCCTGAAGAAACTGTTATTGATGGTCAGCTATAAACAGGCGATAGCAGGGAGGAAATCTCAGAGAAGGGAGAAAACCGACATCCATAACTTCAAAAGATACAAGGGCATCTATGATAATTAATGAGTAAATGGATGATATCTCCCTTCAGTATTTGATAAGATCACTGTGATGTTCGCAGCCTCTGTCACCTACAAGGGCAGGTTAGCTTGTCTCTTTTTTGCCAGGCATCATTTATCTACCCCTAAAATTTATAACCCCCGCTACTATAAACTCACTTCTTTCAGCTGGCCTCTCACCACTAACTGTCCACCTGGTCACATGCTTCACCTGATAAATTATATGAATTAAATTACAGGTCTAACATTATAATTTAAAAGAAAAAAATTTAAAATAAAATGTCAGACAAATTGGACTGGATTTTACATTCCCGCCTGCCACCTTCCTTCATCTGTATTTCATCTATCGAGCATGTATGATCTTTGGGGCAGTGAACCTGTCTTCCCTGGTAGGTTAAAGCAGCAGCAACGTCCAAAGAAGCGATCTTTCATTCAAGCTACATTACGATAAAATCCTCCTTATCTGAGCAGCCCCCCTCCCCAAGCTTTACAGAACAGCCCTGCAGAACCCCCCCACCCCTTAACCTTGCGCATCGCTCCTATCCCCATCAGTGGGGTTTGACCAGAGAGAAGGGCCTGGCCTGACAGCGGCTCAGTGCATCGCCCCGATGCTCCAGCTCCCCTGGAAGTGACTGCGCTGGGGGGAAAGGAGCAAGGGCAGCTCCCAGGCGGCGGAGCAGGGCCACTCCTGGTGCAGCCCCCTGCCCAGTTCACTGACCAGGCAAGAGCCAGGTACTGGGGTGTTCGGGTGCCCCCCCCTCCCCACGTCCCCCGCCCCGGGGCCCCCCCCCCCCCGCAGTACCCCCCCCAGCCCTGCACAGATCCCTCCCCCTTATCCTCAGCCCCCCGCTACCCGCCCCCCCATCCGGCCACCCTCCGCTCGTCCCCAGGCCCGATGCTCCCCGGGCCGCCGCCGCACCTCCCTCGCCGCATCCCCACCCCGCGGTCCCGCTCGCTCTCGGCACCCATAGACCCGGCTCGCGCCCCGTTACCATTGCGGCTGGTAGACCAGGACCGCGGCTCCCCGGGAGAACATGGCGACGCCTCTCCCCGCTGCTGGCTGCTGCCGCCCGGCTGAAGGTCAGAGCCTCCGCACTGCGCACGCGCCGCGACCGACAGGGGCGGGGCGAAGGGCGTTCTGGTGGCTGGCCGGCGGAAGACGTTCCGGGGTCGTGTCCTTCCGCTTCCGGTCGGGGCTGGGCTGGGCTGAGCTGAGCTGGGGGGTCGCGGCTGGTTGCCGCCGCCGCCGCCATGGGGAAGTCGGATTTCCTGAGCCCCAAGGCCATCGCCAACCGCATCAAGTCCAAGGGGCTGCAGAAGCTGCGCTGGTACTGCCAGATGTGCCAGAAGCAGTGCCGGGATGAGGTGAGCCGGGGGCGCGGCGGGGGCAGGACGGGGGATGTGGGGCAGGGCAGGGGAGCTGGTGCGGGGCTGGGGCTGGGAAAGTGCAGGGCAGCGGAGGTGGTCTGGGAGCCGGGGGGATGGTCCGGGGCTGCGGTGGAACAGGCTGGGAGACTAGATTAGGGGGCTGGGACTCGGCCGTAAGTAGGAGAGTGGCCCCTGGCTGGGGTAGGGGGCTGTGTCGGGAGGAGGCGGGCTAGGAGACCCATTAGGGCGGAGCAGGTCAAGGGCCCCTTCCACGCCTGGGGTGGGTAGGATCTGGCTGGGCACTGTCCGCAGCGAAGCGCTAACGGGGGCTCAGTGCCATCGAGCCCGGGAAGGGGAGCATCGCCCTCAGCAACAACACAAATCTCGTAGAAACACAGTCCCTGTTGAACAGGAGTTCTCAAACTGGGGGTGGTGATCTCTCAGGGGGCCGCAAGGTGGTTACATGGGAGTCGCGAGCTGTCAGCTCTGTAGAGCTGACAGCCCTGAGCCCCCATTACATTAAATTACCTCCCCCCTCCGTTTTTTAATTTGTAAGGGGAGGCTACAGTCAGAGGCTTGCTTTGTGAAAGGGTTCACTAAATAAAAAAAAATGAAAACCACAGCTGTTGAAAGACTAGTAATAAAGACTTACATGTATCTGTAGCAAAGGAAGTGTCTTTTACATAACTATTTGTTTTTCTTTTGCCTAAATCAATGCTAATGCATATCAGAGGAGGCAATACATTCAAATACAATTCAATGAACTAACATGATCTGTTTTAAGTCAATACTCAGCATTATAATAAGCCACACAAAACAAATTCATAAAAGACACTGGATAAGATTTAATTCTTTTGCTTGACCTTTGTTTCACATGCCTTTGAAAAACATCTGTAAGTGTATTATATTAATAAACAGAGTGAAAGGCTGAGTTGTGCTGCAGCTTTTGCAAGGATCACTGTCCTCTGATGAAATGCTTTTATTAACTTCCTCCAGTAATAACCTTGACAATTTCACAATCAGTAATATACTAGCGCACTAGATTTTCTCTCTTCTTTGGAAGAAGGTCATCAGTATCACAAATACTTGGACAAATTGGGGCATTATTAGTCCTTTCCACTTTCATTGTTGTAGCACTGATCTCTAGCAAATATATCAGAACTTGTACTGAGCTCTGTCTTCACTTGTGATACTGACATTCTGCCTGATATGTGTTCTGCCCTAAAAATACAAGTCCCATATCACTTTGTCTATTGAACGCAGACCATGTGCTTAATGCTGAACAGAACACAGAATGATATCCCCTATGGACACTCACTACCTTACAATCAAGCTCTTGGGTCCCAATGTGGCAAACGCTTATGCATGTACTCAGTAGGACTAACCAGGTGAGGAAAGTAACCACTTTGCTATTATACCTTCAGGTTTAGGACCTAAAGGCTTGATCCTAAGGTGCTGAGTGCCCATAACTTACATTGAAATCAAGGGAAAATGCAGGTGCTCAATACCCCTCCGGACCAGACCATAAAAAACACATCAGGATAATGAGCACTGGCTGACTGGGAAATAGAATAATCAAATAGCAGTGCAGCGTTATTAAAAATAAAATCTCTTATGCAAGAGGAGAGCTAAAACTAGGTAGGCATCACAGAAGAAGTGTTTTAAGGGATTTAAAAGAGAAGAGCATAGATTCTTGTTACATTGGGATGGAGAGGGCATTCTGGGCATAAAGGACCATTTGGAAAAAGGAAAAAAGGGAGTGTCTGTGCGGGAGATGTGTTGGTGAAGCCAAGGGAATCTCCTTTCACTGTAACCGTATAGGGCTTATGACAAACATTTCACACTCCGGAAGCAGGAGTCAGACAGTTGCTGCCTAAGCTCTGTTCTCCCACCTTAGCGGCACTATGCAATGATGGTATCACCAGGAGTAAGTCAGTTTTATTTTTTAAAACTCTAACTTAAGTTTTGTTGGTGTTTAAAATGTCAGTTTACTGACTTCTGTAAGTCAAGATAACGTTTCTTTTATTTTCCAGAATGGCTTCAAATGTCATTGTATGTCCGAATCCCACCAGAGACAGCTGCTACTTGCTTCTGAAGATCCTCAGCAATTCATGGATTATTTTTCAGAGTTAGTTTCTCAAACTTCCCCACGTAGGCCTTGCTCCTGCCATTGAATCTAGGTGGTTGCATCCTGGTGCCCTCTTGGAGTCCCATTGAAAAAGCTGAATTTTGATGATTTTTAAAATTTTACTGTAGTGTTATTTGGTAGATACTTTTCAAACAGCAGTATGAAAAGTTAAGGGGTAAAAGTTTCAAAAGCATGTAAGTGATTTAGGACCGTAAGTCTCATTGCAACTCAATGGGGCTTAATCGTTTTTGAAAAATTTACCCTGTTTCTAAATATCTTTTTTTAAACTTATTAGCCAGTCAGAATGCAGCACTTTGTTATTGTTAGTAACCCTCTGAAGTTATGTGTAGGGCCCTACCAAATTCACCGCCGTGAAAAATGCATCATGGACCGTGAAATCTGGTCTTTTTTTGTACTTTTACCCTATACTATACAGATTTCATGGGGGAGACCAGTGTTTCTCAAACTAGGGGTCCTGACACAAAAAGGGACTGCAGGGGGGGTCGGAAGGTTATTGTATTGGGGCGGGGTTGTAGTATTGCCTCCCCTTACTTCTGTGCTACCTTCAGAGCTGGGTGGCTAGAGAGTGGAGGTTGCTGGCTGAGGGCCCAGCTCTGAAAGGAGCAGCGCAGAAATAAGGGGGGCAATACTGTGACTCCCCCCAGCGTCCTTTTGGGTCAGACCCCTACAGTTGCAACACTGTGAAATTATGATTTCAGATATTTAAATATGAAAATTTATGATTTTAAAAATCCTACGATTGTGAAATTGACCAAAATGGACTGTGAATTTGATAGGGCCATCGTTGTATAGTAAGGAAATGTCCACTGGTAGAAGTTACTATTATTATTAATTTGTATTATCGCAGTGCTTGGGCGCCATAGTCATGGACCAGGACCCAATTGTGCTAGATGCTGTGGAAACACAGAACAAAAAGACAGTCCCTGTCCCAAAGAGCTTGCAATCTACGATAAGAGACAACAGGTAGCTACAGACAGACAGGGAAGTACAAGGAAACAAGGGGACAGTATTTGTCAGCTTGATAGGCAGTGGTTTCAGCACGTGAGCTGTGTAATTGACAAGGTTGTTTTAGACATCATAGCAAAGGAGAGTTTTGAGGAGTGATCTGGAAGTGGATAATAAGGTAGCTTTGCTGATGTTTATGGAGCGTGCCTCCCACTTGGGAGGGACAGCATGGGAGAAAGCACAAAAGTACTTTTTGAAAACTTCAGTGTGTGATGAAGGTTGGCATCATAGTTTGATTGGAGCTGAGTCTCAACAGGGAATCAGAGATTGTGGGGACTGACTGTGGAGGGCCTAGAAAGTGACAACAAGTAGCGTATGTTTGATGCAATAGAGAAGGGGATATAGTGGAGGGATGCAAACAGAGGTGTGACATGGATAAAGGGATGGGTTAGGAAAATTATCTTAGCAACAGCATTCTGAATGGTTACGAATGGGGGAAGAGTGCCTTTGTCAAGACCAGTGAAAAGGATGTAGCAGTAATGAGATGTGAGATTTTGAATGAGTGTTTTAGTTATGTGGGTGGATAGGAAAAGCCATATCTTAGACATGTTATGTAGAAAGAATCAGCCACATAAGGACGTAACCTGGATGTGAGTACCCAGAGTGAGCTCCAAATCCAGGATGACACTCAGGTTATGGGCCTGAGTGACTGGCAGGATGGTGGTGGTGTCCACAGTGATCAAGAAAGGAGGTAGCAGGGAGGGCTTGCGGAGAGGAAGATTAAAAGCTCTGTTTTAGCCAAGTTGAGCTCGAGCTGTCAGCTAGGCAGCCAAAGGAATTGTCAGAGAGAGATTTTAGTTGAGACCCAAGGAGGCAGGTCTGGAGCAGAGAGTAGATTTGTGAGTTGTCGGCATAAAAATGGGAGCTGAATTTGTGTTACTGATGAGATTGCCCAGAGATAAGATAGAGAAGGGGACCAGCGACAGAGCACTGGGGAACCCCCACAGAAAGTCGGAGGGAGGATGAGGATCCTCTGAAGGTTGCACTGAAGGATCAATAAGTGAGGTTGGAGGAGAACCCTGCAAGGACAGAGTCACAGAAACCAAGGAAGGACAAGATTTCAAAAAGAAGAGCGTAGTTGATGGTGTCAAAGGCAGCTGACAGGTCAAGGAGGATAAAGGGTATGTCTACACTGCACACGCCTTATGGTGGCATATAAAGTATATACACTGCTCTTCCCCCACCCCCAGCACAGATAGAAATAGCATTGTAGATGGTGAGGAACTGATTAGGTGAGTGGAGTAAAGTCACGCCTGAACCCTTTGGGTATGTACCCTGCGTGGCTCTCTACACACCCAAGTAGCACCTCTCTTGTTTTCACTGCTGTTTTTAATAGTATAGTGTCCTGCTGCTTGAGTCTTTCCCTGCCACGGGGAAAGGCTGCAGCAGTGGGGTAAGGCACTGGCTGGGGGAGGCAGCTGGGAAAGGCTCTGGCAGCTCCCCACTGCCAGAGCCTTTCTTCATTGCAGGGAGCTGCGGGAGCTTTCCACTGACGCATGTAGCGACACACCACAGTGTGCTGCATCGCGTAGCTCCGTATACGTTGCACGCCACCACCCATGGTGTGCAGAGTAGACATAGCCAAAGTGTATGTGAGTACACTGGCATGTTGGCACAATTGTATAAATGCAGGCAAACAAGCGGTGCATCTAGACTTACGTAGGTGTATATAGTGATACACATATGATACCGTATTTTAAAATGTTCCAGTGAAAGAGGAAATGGAGTATCTGAATCTGGTGATATTCTTTTGAACTGAATACACCTCTTTATTTTGTAAATATTTTTCCATTGTCGTTTATAAATGGAAATGCTTCGTAACGGTAAAAGCATTATCTAAATAGTCTCCTTTTTATTCCATCAGGGAATTCCGAAATGATTTCTTAGAACTGCTCAGGAGACGATTTGGTAAATATTTTGATTATTTTTTTAATGACCTTTTATAGTTCAATAACAAAAATTCACATCAGTTTCTCCTCAGTAATGAACTTGTATTTAACAGTAAGATATTTTTGTTTTAGGAACGAAGAGAGTCCACAATAATATTGTATACAATGAATATATCAGCCATCGAGAGCACATCCACATGAATGCCACGCAATGGGAAACCCTAACTGACTTTACTAAATGGTTAGGGAGAGAAGGTAATTTTATTTCCTATAAGAAATGATTATTGAATGACTGCATTGCCAGTAGTTGATAAAACCTGCTGATTAGTGCAAAATACTGAAAATCCATAAAAAGTATGCATATACATTTATTGTACTCACATCAGTGCCACATAAATAGAGATACACACGTAATACATTTCAAACCTTATGCTAACTTCTGAGCCTTTTCCTGCTTCATCTGCACTCTGCCCACTAATCCACGTCCACTGGAACTACTACGAAACTCAGCTCAACTTTCAACAGCTGCCATTTAAAACAACAACAAACTATTAAAGAAATATTCCCTCCAGATATAGAATTGCTCCACAAATTAAGATGGCTTGAGGCCCTGGGTAGTCGATATTAATTCCTGAACTCGCGAAAGGTTTAAGGCTTGAGATCTACAATAATAGATTTTCTGGTAAATGTGCATATAGAGAATATATGGCCTGGTGTGAAGGTTTTAGTGGCACTCATTGTAATGACCTGCATGAGTAACGTGGCCAAAGCAAACTCATTCTAATAAAATTGTGAGTAATTAGAACTCATTCTAGTAGAATGCTATAGCACACCGTTCTGTATGTGTAGTGTTCTAGATATGTATTTGAGTTTTGCCCTTGTTAAAATATGGGAATGGAAATGCTTTTTTCATTAAACAAAGGAAGCTTATGTACTTATGTCACTGTTAGCCACACTGGCCTATCTCAAAATAAATCTGATTAGCTGAAGGAAAAGCTTATGCTTTAAGATAGTTTAAAAGCAGCTATTCAAGAATAGTACATGGAGAAATGGTGTGCGACTGTTAATCAATACATAGATACACTAAATACAGTCTGTGATACATGTCTTGGCATTTCCTTATTCCATAAACATTATTTCTTAAATGTAAGCATTTTTCTTTAGTTTGGTTTTGATGGTAACTGTCGAAACATGATCTGTGTTTGTTTTTTAAGGCTTCTGCAAAGTGGATGAGACTCCTAAAGGCTGGTATATCCAGTATATTGATCGGGACCCAGAAACTATCCGTAGACAACAGGAACAAGAGAAGAAGAAGAAACAGGACCTTGATGATGAAGAAAAAACTGCCAAATTCATTGAAGAGCAAGTTAGGAGAGGCTTGGAGGGGAAAGAACAGGTGAGAAGATATTATATATACCCCAATCTTCAAGCGCAAAAGTGCTCTTATTAAGTAAATGTTTAATTTAATCCTCATAGGATTGCTCTGTCAAATCTTCCAATGGAATCTCCTCTGCAGTTACTTAGCTAGGATACAGATGATCAGTCTTCACGCTCCAGGTTACAGGTCAATCACGAGCTGGGGTTAGGGAGGAATTTTCCCCAGGTAACTAATGCTGGATTGGTAACATGCATCATGGGTTGCTTTGCTTTTTTTTTTTTTTTTTTTTGGTCACCTCTGAACCATGAGATGTAGGCCGGGATCTCAACCTTTTTCTTGTTGACACCCCCCATCAGCATGCTATAAAAACGTCAGGGCCCAGTGGGGAAGAGGGGGGAGCCCTGGTGAGATGTCGGGGGGGGGGGGAGGGACCCTTGAGCATAGGCATAGTTTTATTTCTATTTGAGGGGGCAAGGGCTGACTGGGCTCGAGCCAGCTCGGCACAGCAGGGTCCAGGGAGAGTGCGCCACCTCCACCCCCGACTCACTCAGGAGGCCATCCAGCCTGTCTGGGCTGTGTGGGGATGCAACCAAAAAATATAACTCAAAGCGGGGACTCAATTCAAAAAGTTTGAAAACCAATAAGGGTGCAGGCAGGGGGTATTGAGGGGCGGGGGTGGCTCCCAGCACTGCTCCCAGCTTCGTGGGTGTGTGCTGGAGCGCCTGGCTTCAGCCCCCCCACTGCTGGCTTGGTGCGGGGGTGGGAGTTTGCCGGCTTCAGCCCCATGTTGCTCCCAGCTTCAGGGACTTGGGGATGCAGGGCGCAGGCTTCAGCCCTACGTCATTCTTAGCTTCAGGAGCTTGGGGTGGGGCCACCTGGTCTAATGGTAAAACCTATTGAAATTTTACCAAATGGGCATGCTATGCCAACCTAGCCTGTCAGTTAAGGAATGTTGATTTATGCCATGCTCCGCCTTTTCCTTTGTTTAGTCATACCACTAATCTGCTCATGTGGATATTCTGTTAAATGTATGTTTTAGATCAGGGGTAGGCAACCTATGGCACACGTGCCAAAGGCGGCATGCGAGCTGATTTTCAGTGGCACTCACACTGCCCGGATCCTGGCCACCGGTCCGGGACGCTCTGCATTTTAATTTAATTTTAAATGAAGCTTCTTAAACATTTTAAAAACCTTATTTACTTTACATACAACAATAGTTTAGTTATATAATATAGACTTAGAGAGACCTTCTAAAAATGTTAAAATGTATTACTGGCACACAGAACCTTAAATTAGAGTGAATAAATGAAGACTTGGCACACCCCTTCTGAAAGGTTGCCGACCCGTGTTAGATTATAACTCCTCAGGACAGAAACCTTATATTACTTTGTACCTGGAAAGTGCTATGCATTCTTATGGCACTAGATAAGTAATAATTAATCTTTCTCTAGATAAATAACTAGTGTTTCTGTTGCACAGCTTCTCTCCAAATTCATTATTCATGGGCTCATGCCTCCCACCCAGGCAATTTGGAGGTGGTCCAGGGCTATTGCTGAAAACTCCAGGGCTAAGCCCCACCCCTCAACTAAAGCCACCAGATTTTCTGCCTCCGTCCCGGTGGTGGAACAAGTTGGTGGTTCAGTTTCTCCGGACCCTATTTTTACTTTTTTGTGTACAGTTGTGGTTTATAATCCTCCTCCTCCTTCCCTAGATTGGATAAATAGCAGTGTGGTGGTTTTAACCAGTTGGATCTGCCACTGCAACACCTCCCTGCCAGACTCCTCTGCCCCCACTCAGGAATGGCAGAGGTGTCCTGCAAACATCTGGTGTAAATCTAAGTGATGTTCCCTACATGAGGTAGCACTTACAAGAGGCTGTACAGAAGAAGAATTATGCCCTGCCTGTTACTGTGTCTTGCAACAACCGGGATAAAATTTCACCAACTGAGGGGTGGAGGTGGCCCAGAGGCAGACCCCTTACTACGTGATTCGTCAAACCTGTTCCGATGTTGGACTCTCGGGCTGTCAAGTTCTTGCGGCTGCACAGGAACGGACCAAATGGCGAACAATCACTACGGGCGACTGTTCGGCTAAGCGTTGAAGAAGATGTTGCCATCTAGCCAACCCTTGCGCTCCTAGGGCCCGGGGCGCAAAGTTAGACTGGCATATCAGGTCATCTCCCCTCCCCTGAGGAGTTATGACTCCTGCACGGAATATCATGATCAGGAACTTCTGAGGAAAGAATAAGGAAGAGGAGGGAGCTAGTGGCCAGCTCAGGGTGTAAGTCTCACAACAGACCTGGACTGGGGGTGAGGAAACCGTGGAAGGATCCAGAGTTCTACCCCCCCCCTCCCTCGCCCAGATAGTGAAGTGGGTCCTCAGCTCCCTGGGGAAAGAAGCAGGGCTCCTACA
Organism: Trachemys scripta elegans; assembly: GCF_013100865.1. Taxonomy (NCBI): domain Eukaryota; kingdom Metazoa; phylum Chordata; order Testudines; family Emydidae; genus Trachemys; species Trachemys scripta. Next base: position 11,005,436 of record NC_048298.1, on the reverse strand, counting down.
TAGCTCCCCTTCCTCCCACTCTGAATCAGGGGATTATGTTACTCATGGGTAAGTCCTGCAAATCCCAGACTCCAGAAAGGCAAAAGCAAGTGTGCAATTAACAAAGCAGCAATTAATATTGCTAATGAACAAGTGGGGTGAAAATCAGGGGTTAAACCACTCCTCCTTTGCCTTCTCCTGCTGAGGGAGTGTTTGCTGGGCTCTTCTCCTCACTGTTTACAGTGCTCTGTATCCTGATTACTGTCCCTTCCCCACCCTACAGCAAGTCTGGGCATGCAGAGACGCCTGTGCCTCTTGTGCAGTCCTGCTTTAGGCTCAGCCTATTGGTAATCGGGCCTGGCTGGCTTTCAGCCTAAGGACCCTTCCTCTGCTGGAGAAGGAGCTTAGGTTTTAGGCAGCAGTAGAATGGGAATTGTGCCTTGTGATCCTAACCTCTTGCCCTGTCAGGGAAAGGGCTCTGACTCTGAAAGGCAGGAAAGAGTCTCTCTCTCTCCGTCCCTCCCTTGTGCCACAGGCTGATTCCACATTAAAGCCTTGGGAGCACTTCAGGCGGTTTGTGACCAGAACAGATGCACCTGAGGATTCCACTCCCTGTGAAACTTACAGGGAGGTAAGTGAAAAATCCCTTCTCACGTTCAAAATGATCCTGATTTACTAAGTAAAGCCCTGAGCTATACTAGGTTGTTTCTACAGCACTTGGGTGCTAGCCAGCCTTGGGGAGCGAGCAGGCAGCCTTTCAGGCTCCCAGGGACTTCTAGCAAGCTGCTTCCACAATTGAGATATTGTACCAGTTCTCCTGTTCGGTTGTACGGTCCCCATGCCGGGATGAATAGTGTACTATCTCCCCTCTGTAAACAGCCAAGGTAGAGAGTACCACATGTGCGTTTAAAATAAAATCTAACCAAAAAACCACCAAAACCCTTCCAGGACATGATGTTAGTCAGTGGCTTGCAAGAAACTCATTAATGTTAATAAAATATCTTCCCCTTCAAGCATTATTAGACGCATATTTTCCTGTTGATGCCACCTTTGAGGGCATCATAAGATCCAAATGGGGACATCTGATTAAACCAAATGTTAAACTAAAATATTTATAGAAAACCGAAAATGTATAAGTTTTGGGAGCCTAAGGTTGGTGCAGCAGTAGCTCCAACAGTGAAAGACATAGTCACATCTTCAGAAGGGGACTTCTTTCCAAAAGACCTCATAGACAATAGGCATGATGACTCACTGAGCAGCAATTTCAAAGTCTCAGCAATAACCTTTCAGACAAAGATTTTTCATGTATTTAGTATGGAAAGCCTACTCTGGCAAACAAGTGGCTCAGTGTCTAGAGGTGTGATTCCCAGCTTGGAATGGGACTTCTCAAGTTCTGTCCCAGTCAGCTTCTTGATGTGATTTGTGACAAGCCAACTTGGTGGCTACAAGGAAAGCCATGTTACACCCCTGAACAGCCATCTCCCATCTTAAACAGATACCTTGTGTATGCAAACTTGCAGATGAGGAGCTGTTGGGGGAAGCATTGGAGAGATTACTAGCTGAGACTGCAGAGGCATCAGCTCTTACTGTAGAAGCCAACACAGCTATCCATTGGTTGCTTCCAACACCAAGAGTATCCCAGAAAGGGCTGTTACCCTGGCAGAGGGAAAATCTGGAGTAGAAGCTTCCAAAGATGGTTTTTTCCTCCGAACAAACAAAATGATCAGCCCGACAACGAAAAAGAATATCTATGTACAGAAGCTGCCAGTTGTTGTGCAAGACTCTTCCTGCTGATCCATCCTCTGCACCCAGAATCTTAGGTGGCAGGTGGTAGTCGCAGCAAGGCACAGGTCGCCCGTTACACACCTTTACCTGTGCGTAGCCAATCAGTACCTGGTCCAGAGAAACAGACTTATGCATAAATGAACAGCTGTTGGAAAAGGTTCAGAGTCGTCCATTCTTCAATATCAAGAGGAACTTTTGATCCCAGAGAACAAAACCGACATGGCTCTAGCTGTAATTTTACCATTATGGTAAAGGTTCGTTAAGATAAAAAATTTAATTGCAGCAGTCATTTCCCAAGGCCATCAGTAGCCAATTACTTCCAATGGCTAGGATTGCTGGGCCATACGTCTTCATCCCCTGAATGGGTTTCTCAAAATGAAATTCCTTCTGAGACATAGAATCATGCACTTGATGCAATTCATAATTGGGTGTCCCTTTGTGGGCAGGTACGGTCAACCAAGGTCCTAAAAGCCAACCCATCTTTTACTCTATACCCGTGCATACTCACTGTGGAAGCAAGCATACTTGGAAGACAAGTCTCCAATATCTCATATTACACATCCTTTCAGTTTATTATGTCACCTCTATCAAGGTGTGTCTTAAAAATAAATAAAAGCACAACATGGACATGTGAGATCGGACTAGTTGTCCATTGAGTGCAGTATCCTGTCGATGGCGGTGACAGTAGAAGATGCAAGAAACCATGTTGTGAGCAATTATGGTACTCTCAGAGGAAGTCTGCTACCTCCTGATAGTGGCTGGTTTATGATTGAGGCATGAGTGTTTATATCCCTTCTGAAACCAGGGAGTAACCAGAGGTCAAAGCTTTTCCATAGTAATGGAAATAATGTCCTGGATAGAGAAGCATCTACTGCTTTTCAAGACAGTTCACAGAAAAGAGGAAAAGGGAGAATCGAAATCCTTTTCCTAGGCCTCCACCAGCCCACAAGGCACTTTGGAATTGCTAGATAGCGAAGGACCCTGATACCTACAAAAGCACCAGGCCTTTTGGAGCAGGGTCTCATTCATATACACCAGCAACACCTACAGTTAACAGCTTGGGCATCGGAAGAGAAGCATAGTTCAGCATGGATTGTCTGTTTGTTAATTTCTAATACAGTGTGGTATCCAGACAGAACTGAACCAGGATATTTCATTCATTCTAGTAATCCCAAACTTCTAGTGATCTCAGCTACGCTAGAGTTTCTTCAGAAGGTTCAGTTGGAGTCCTACAACCAACCAGCCACAGCAGCATTTTGTAGTCTACCACATTGGATCCTCCATTTGAATATCAGGTGCCATGTTCAATCACACTGGCAAATTAGGTAGGTGGGTGGCTGGCCCTTCTAGTCTCCATTCCCTCCAAAAGGCAAGTTTTGGAACTAGTTCCTATGTCCATACAAGAAACATTCTACCTTTAATGAGGAAAATGTTATTCTTATAGCTCCAGCAACCTTTCTGTTCCTCTTTCCACAATTCCTGGAAAATAGTTCTCCCTTCATTTAGCTCTAACCCTTGGAAGATTGTGGCCTAAATGGTCATTACTAGAGCTCTAAAGATATATCTCCAACATATGCAATTGTACCCTGTTCATCTTTTTCTATCCAAAATGCCAATCCTTTAGGCCCTCAGGTTGCTGCAGGCAAGTCTTTAAAATCCCGCACCAGTTAGCCTGCTGGGCTTGTGGGAAACTATTCACAGAAGTCCCTAGAGGCATTCTGGGGTGGGAGGGATGGGGGGAATATATGAGTCTCATCTGAGGAAGACTTGCACAATAAGTTTTCATTCCTCTGCATTCCATTCCTTCCTTTTGATAGGAGGGTGTCTGTGATGGGGCGTCTACCCCACACTGGCAGAAAAAGGGTTAAAAGCAGCCCTAGGGAGGCTGCACAGGAGGCAGCCAATCATAGAAGGGCTTATAAGAGCAGCCAATCAGAGCTGGGCTGGCCTATATAAGAAAGGCTGCAGAACCGAGCAGGGTCAGTCACTCCCTGGAGCTTGAGAAGGGAGGAGGACTGGCTGCTTTGCAGGCGGAGGGCAGGAAGCACCCTGGACCACACAGTGCTGCAGGCAGAGACCCAGAGAGCTAAAGGCAGCTCCTGGCAGGCTGCAGAGATCTGTGGACTGAGGCTCTGATGCAAGGGCAGAGGGTGCTGGAGCTACTGAAGGAAGTGGCTAGGCAGTGGACTGCAGTTTCACTGAAGGAAGTGGCTAGACAGTGGACTGCAGGTCCCCCCCGAAAGGAGGGGAACATGGAGTGTGTCACAGCCGAAGGGCAGTGTCACTGAAGAGGATGCTGCAGTCCTGGCAGTGATATGGGACCAGGAACAGAGGTGACAGTGGGCAAGACACCACCAGAAGAGGTTACAGTGCTAATTCCCTGGACAACTAGCAGGCGTCGCAGCGGTGAGGCATGCCCCGTCACAGGGTCCTATCAAGGTCCCTCACCAAAGGCTCTTAAGCAAAGTAAGCAGTCGTGGCATAAGAGGAAAGGTCCTCTCATGGGTCGGTAACTGGTTAAAAGACAGGAAACAAAGGGTAGGAATAAATCGTCAGTTCTCAGAATGGAGAGCGGTAAACAGTGATGTCCCCCAGGGGTCTGTACTATTCAACATATTCATAAATGATCTGGAAAAAGGGAGAAACAGTGAGGTGGCAAAATTTGCAGATGATCCAAAACTACTCAAGATAGTTAAGTCCCAGGCAAACTGCGAAGAGCTACAAAAGGGGATGTCTCAAAACTGGGTGACTGGGCAACAAAATGGCAGATGAAATTCGGTGTTGATAAATGCAAAGTAATGCACATTGGAAAACATCCCACCTATACATATAAAATGGGGGGGTCTAAATTAGCTGTTACCACTCAAGACAGAGATCTTGAAGTCAGTGTGGATCGTTTCCTGAAAACATCCACTCAATATGCAGCGGCAGTCAAAAAAGAGAACAGAATGTTGAGAATTGTTAAGAAAGGGATAGATAATAAGACAGAAAATGTCATATTGCCTTTGTATATATCCGTGGTACGCCTACATCTTGAATACTGCTTGCAGATGTGGTCGCCCCATCTCAAAAAAGATGTATTGGAATTGGAAAAGGTTCAGAAAAGGGCAACACAAATGATTAGGGGTATAGAATGGCTACCGTGTGAGGAGAGATTAATAAGACTGGGACTTTTCAGCTTGGAAAAGAGATGACCAAGGGATGATATGATTGAGGTCTATAAAATCATGACTGTTGTGGAGAAATTAATAAGGACGTGTTTGTTATTTACTCCTCATAACACAAAAGTAGGGGTCACCAAATAAAATTAATAGGCAGCAGTTTTAAAATAAACAAAAGGAAGTATTTCTTCACACAACGCACAGTCAACCTGTGGAACTCTTTGCCAGAGGATGTTGTGAAGGCCAAGACTATACCAGGGTTCAAAAAAGAATTAGATAAATTCATGGAGGATAGGTCCATCAATGGCTATTAGCCAGGATGGGCAGGGATGGTGTCTCTAGCCTCTGTTTGCCAGAAGCTGGGAATAGGCGACAGGGAATGGATCACTTGATGATTACCTGTTCATTCCCTCGGGGGCACCTTGCCATTGTCGGAAGATAGGATACTGAGATAGATGGACCTTTGGTCTGACCCAGTATGGCTGTTCTTATGTTCTTTTGTCACTGGGTCGGTTCCCAGGTAACTCCTTAGTTTATAAATATCTTGCTTTCTATTGGGGATTTTCTATTGCTGCCTATTATTGTACTGTAATAATTGAACTTCTGATGGCTTGAGTTGAAGGACAGAGCTCGCGGACACATTCCAGTTTTGGTAAGGGTGGGGGGAGGGGAAGACGTGACTGAAAATGTTGAGCGCCATTGCTGAACTCAAAGCATACTAATCAATGGTTCGCTGTGAAACTGGGGGTGCGTATCTAGTGGGGTCCCACAGGGATCAGTCCTGGGTCTGGTACTATTCAATGTTTTCATTAATGACTTGGATAATGGAGTGTAGAGTATGCTTATAAAATTTACAGTTGACACCAAGCTGGGAGGGGTTGAAGCACTTTGGAGGGCAGGATTAGAATTCAAAATGACCATGGCAAATCAGAGAATTGGTCTGAAATCACCTGGATCGATTGGTCTTCAGCTGTTGTTAAGACTGCACCGATCACAATACGTCCGCCATTCTTCTCACATTCTTGCCTGCCTTCTCCACTTTTGTCTGAAACGTGGTCTGAAATCAGCAAGATGAAATTCAATAAAGACAAATGCCAAGTACTACACCTAGGAAGGAAAAATCAAATGTATAACTACAAAATGGGGAATAACTGGCTAAATGATAGTACTGCAGAAAAGGATCTGGCAATAATAGGGGATCACAAATGGAATATGAGTCAACAATGTGATGCACTTGCGAAAAAGATAAATATAATTCTGGGGTGTATTAACAGTAATGTTATATGGAAGACACTGGAAGCAATCATTCCCCTTGATTTGGCACTGGGGCGTTCTCAGTTGGAACATTATGTCCAGTTTTGGGTGATTTGGAAGATTTAGATTAGATGTTAGGGAAACCTTTCTAATTTCAAGAATAGTTAAGTACTGGACTAGATTACCAAGGGAGGTTGTGGAAACCCCACCATGGGAGGTTTTAGAGAACATGGTCAGGGATGGTCTCGGTTTCCATGTTCTTGCCTCAGCACAGGGGGATGGACTAGATGACTTCTTGAGGTCCTTTCTGTCCCTATGGTGCTACGATTCTATGAACCTGCAGTGCCTCAAAATAGGGAAGTCTCTCTCATTTGGAAAGGCTGTCTCGCTGTATAGCTGTGTTGGCTATTTCAGGAAGAAATAGGGCTATTAATAAAAGGCAACTTTCCTTTCCTATTGGAGCCAGTCTGTTTCAGATTATATCTATATAGAGAATGTTAATTGGAGAATTCCGCAAAAGGGTCTATAACAAGATGTCTTATAGTCCTGATCCTCCTAACTGATCAGGCCATAGTGACTCGTTTGGTAACCTTACAATAGTTGTAAAAATTGAGCTAATTAAAGATCCCCAGCAGTGATATCACATCAGTTGTTTATACAACCCTTGAAATTTATTTTATTTTTCTTTGGCAGGAAAGGCCTGTCTATACTGAACTAAACCGAGAAAATGATGAAGAGAAAGGTAATTGGGCTTTTAAAATGTATGTTTAGAATTTATGAAGAATATTTGTGATCTAATATTAAAGCAGGGGACTGAGTACTGAGGCTTAGCATTGGTAAAGTGCTTAAAGATCATGGATGAAAAGCACTGTAGAAGAGCAAAGTATTCTTCTTGTGCTGTATAAAGCAGTTTATTTTAAAGGATGAGCCAAAACATTTGAATAGTAAATCTTTCCGCACTTGTGTTGCTTCTAATTTGCAATTCTTCGCTGTAACACCCTTAAATGCAGTGATATTTAAAGGATAGAAATAGAGTAACCTCTCTTTATTTTTTTTTTAGTTGCATTTAATTTAAACAAAGGAGCAAGTACCTCAGTAGCAGCGTCTTCTAAAACAAGGTGAGGAAAAGACACCAAGGCATCCCATTCTGTTTGTGTCCTATCTTATTGTTTGTATTATGGTAGTACCCACAATGCACTAAGTGTTGCTCACATGTGCAGTGAGACAATTCTTGCCCTAAAGAGCACGCAGTCTATTGCCTGGTCCTGCTGTGTAATACAGAAGGCCAGACTAGATTATCTAATGGTCCCTTCTGGCTTTAAACTCTATGAATCTATTGGCCTGGTGGGTGGACCCGTGTGTGGAGCCCCACGGAAATCAGTGGGCTTCCTCGCATCTGCTGGCTAGGAGCCAGATGCAGGATCAGCTCCTAAGAAGTCAAGCAACATATGAAAAGTCGGATAAAGGGCTAAAATATACAATCAAAAATAATTAAATGATCCTCCGATATCCCAGCTGCCTTTCTACTTATCCACTACTAATTTCGTCTTGTAAACCCATGTTTGACTACTGTGGCCAATCACCTGCAGTGTGTTTTCCTGATCAGCATTCAGGAGGGTGAATCCAAATACATTTTTTTTAAAACTTCATTGAGTTTTGGTGTAACCACAAACAGTGCAAGACAAAGGGATCAATAATACAAGCAATGATAAGAAGTTACAGCAGTCTTTGAAAACATTTGGCTGGCTATAAACCATCTTTTCTCATAGGACAATATTGTAATTAAACATATTACAGGTAAAATGAAAGCTCTCTTCTCATCATCGGGGAAGCTTTTAGATAAGATATCTGATGTGAGAGGCAGAAAATTAGACTATAAACTGGTTCAATATAATAACAGAGGGATTTTAAGCTTTGAGGCATATTATAAATTACACCTAAAGATTACACTCCCAGGTAGTGCTAAAGGTGATTACAGGATTTAAAATACAAACTTCCCTGAATAGATCTCCTGCACATAAGAAGTACTGTTCTGAGTGTTCTCCGGCTATTTGCTGGAATTAGTCTGTCTAGACCTCTGTGGAACTAGTAGACCAAGTGACCTAAATTCCTCATGCAGAGTCAGAGATGCTCCCAGGCACAAGATTTCTGTAACATTAGTGCAGAAGTAAAACAGACTTGTAGAGAGTGTATCTAGATCATGGTAATCTGCACTATTTTATTTTTAATTATCCTTGGCACTTATATAGCACTTTACATCTACAAAACACTGTTTGAACACGAGACAGTAAACTCTGTTACCAAAGCAAACAAACGGACTTCCTCCAGAATGAGCAATGATCTTTCATAAAATCGGTCAAAGAAAATGAAAAATGGCAGGTTCGAAATAAACATGAACTAATCCATATCCGGGTATAGGATCTTGATCACGCTGCTCACTGTCTGTAAACGCAGCAGCTTCCTACAGAGAAGCAAGAACATATGGCCCAATTCAATGAGAGGTTTTGTTAACGAACAGGCTTTTGTCCACCTATTGTACCTCTGCCCACAGATACATTTCCCTGTAATGTGCGCTGGAAGAAACATTTTTGTATTAAAATGGTTGAAGCATCCATCTAAGTCTTGGACCGGTGGGTTGGTTTGACCATCAGATTGTTTGCCTCTTGGAGTTCCTGCAATCCAAACCGAAAAGTAGGTGCAATTCCTGCCCCAGAGTTTATAATCCAGTGCCTCGATCCTGCAAATTGATCTGGTCCTGTGTCCATACGGGTCCCCATTGAAATCCGGTGCAGGATTCATGTAGATTATGTGGCGGGATTGAGGAGTAAAAGATCAGCTGCACCTCTGCACAGCCTGTTCTCCATGGGCATGTTTGTAAAGGTGTCATTTTAAGAATCAGAATGAAAACGATATTGTATTATTAATCTAAACCCTCTTCCAGCAGTGTCCTTGGACCGAGTGCATTGAAGATGGTGGGAGGAGCAGGATCAGTTAAACGGAAAGAATCTGCTCACAGCTCAGGTCAATCAAAAGAGAAAAAGAAGAAATCTGCACTGGATGAGATCATGGAGGTACAGTGAGAATGTTACCCAGAGATCCATGCCTTTGTAACCCAAGGCTAAATCACTTACGGCACTCTACTAGGGGCTACCTTTGAAAGGAACTGGAAGCTCCAGGTTGGGTGGAATTGAGCAGCTCACCACTTTACATGGTCATCATGGCTTACCCCACGTAATACCAATGCCTCCTGTTCTACACATGCCCTGTTTAATTCTGGATGCAGATCAAGTGGTCTGAATTTTTCAAGTGCCCTAGCTTAGTACATTTTTTTATTCTAGTCAAAAGTTATAAATGTTTAAAGAAACTGCCTTTCATCTTAATGAAAAAGAGTCCCATTCAATTAGATCACATAATGGCAGAGAGCTAAAAAGTGACCAATTTTAAAAGTGCTTATATACTAATGCTAGAAGTCTAAATACTAAGATGGGTGAACTAATGTGCCTGTTGTTAAATGAGGATATTGATATAATAGGCATCTCAGAAACATGGTGGAATGATGATCATCAATGGGACACAGAAATATTTTGTACCTTTGTATTAAGGAATGACAGAATTGGTCATGGCGGTGGGGGAGTGGCACTATATGGGAAGGAAAGCATAGAGTTAAATACAGTAGCACAAATCTTAAATGAACCAAACTGTACTATGGAATTTCTATCCATAGAGATTCTATGCTTGAATAATAAGAATGTAGCACTAGGGATATACTCCTGACTAGGATGGTGATGGTGACTGTGAAATGCTCAGGGAGATCAGAGAGGCTATACAAATAGAAAACTCAATAATAATGGGGGATTTCAACTATCCCCATATAAACTGGGTACATGTCACCTCAGGAAGGGATGCAGAGATAAAGTTTCTGGACATCATAAATGACTGCTTCTTGGAGCAGCTAGTCCTGGAACCCACAAGAGGAGAGGCAATTCTTGATTTAGTATTAAGTGGAGCACAGGTTCTGGTCCAAGAGGTGAATACAGGTGAACCGCTTAGTAATAGCAACCATAATATAATTATATTTAACATTCTTGGGGTGAATACCAAAGAACCCCACTACAGAAGCATTTAACTTCAGAAAGGGGAACTACACAAAAATGAGGAAGCTAATTAAACAGAAATTTTAAAGTACAGTTCCAAAAGTGAAATGCCTGCAAACTGCATGGAAGCTAAAAAAAAAAAAAAAAGTCATAAAGGCTCAAATTAAATATATACCCCAAATTAAAAAAATTTAGTAAGAGGACCAAAACAGTGCCACCATGGCTAAATAACAAAGTAGAAGAAGTGGTTAGAGGCAACAAAAATCTTTTACAAAGTGGAAGTTAAATCCTACTGAGGAAAATAGGAAGGAGTATAAACTCTGGAAAGTCAAGTGTAAAAGTATAATCAGGCAGGCCAAAAAAGAATTTGAAGAGCAACTAGCCAAAGATTCAAAAACTAACAGCAAAAAAGATACGTACATCAGAAGCAGGAAGCCTGTCAAATAATCAGTGGGGCCACTGGATGATCAAGGTGCTAAAGGAGCACTCAAGGAAGATCAGGCCATTACGGAGAAATTAAATGAATTTTTTGCATCAGTCTTCACTGCAGCAGAAGGATGTAAAGGAGATTCCCACACCTGAGCCATTTTTTTTAGGGGGACAAATCCCAGATTGCGGAGTCGTTAGAGGAGGTTTTGCAAGAAATTGATAAATTAAACAGTAATAAGTTATCATGACCAGATGGTATAATACCCAAGAGATTGGAAGGAACTCAAATATGAAATTGCAGAACTACTTACTGTGGTATGTAACCTATCATTTAAATCAACTTCTGTACCAGATGACTGGAGGATAGCTAATGTGATGCCAATTTTTAAAAAAGGCTCTAGAGCTGGGAAGCCTAAATTCAATGCCAGGCAAATTTGTTGAAACTGTAATAAAGAACAGAATTATCAGACACCTAGGTGAACATGATTTGTTGGGGGAAGAGTCAACATAGCTTTTGTAAAGTGAAATCATGCCTCACCAGTCTAATAGAATTCTTTGAGGGTGTCAACAAATGTGGACAAGGGTGATCCAGTGGATATAGTGTACTTAGACTTTCAGAAAGCCTTTGACAAGGTCCCACACCAAAGGCTCTTAAGTAAAGTAGGCAGTCATGGGATAAGAGGGAAGGTCCTCTCATGGATCAGTAACTGGTTAAAAGACAGGAAACAAAGGGTATGAATAAATGGTCAGTTTTCAGAATGGAGAGAGGTAAATAGTGGTGTCCCCCAGGGGTCTGTTTTGGGACCAGTACTGTTTAACATATTCATAAATGATCTGGAAAAAGGGAGAAACAATGAGGTGGCAAAATTTGCAGATGATACAAAACTACTTAAGATAGTTAAATCCAAACAGACTTCAAAGAGTTACAAAGGGATCTCACAAAACTGGGTTACTGGACAACAAAATGGCAGATGAAATTCAATGTTGATAAATGCAAAGTAATGCACATTGGAAAACATAATCCCAACTATACATATAAAATGATGGGATCTAAATTCGCTGTTACCACTCAAGAAAGATAATGGCTAGTTCTCGGAAAACATCCCCATGATCCAGGAATACAACCCCATGATCTGAGTGTCTGTAGCTTCTGTTTGTCAGAAGCTGGGAGTGATCGATCACTCAGTGATTGCCTGTTTTGTTCGTTCCCTCTGAAGCACCTGGAATTTTGGCCATGGTCGGAAGACAGGATACTGGGCTAGATGGACCACTGATGTAGTAAACACCTTCACTATTCTGTTGTGGTTTGATACCCAAGTGCATAGAACTTGTTCAAGTTTTTTGGGAGGATGGGAACCTTGCATTGATATGAAAGGACAAAAAAAAATTGACTGACTTTTTTTTTCTTCTGTAGTTTGAAGAAGAAAAGAAAAAAACAGCCCGAACAGACTACTGGTTGCAGCCTGTAAGTATCTGAATAACTACATCGTTATCAGGCCAAATTCTGCCTTTGGGAACGTGCACACAGCCCCTGCTGGTCCACGAGCAGAATATGAACAAAAATACATTTTTATTTTCCAAACAGACATATTATCATAAGTTAATTTCTCACAGAGTTTGCAAATATTTCACTTTTCCTGGCTGCTGTGCGATATTTACTATTCTGAAACATTGTACTTCTAATATTTAAGCTCTTTTGTATAGTGATGGCTTACTTTGTAGTTAAAGGACAGGCGCTTCTAGAACTTATCTACATGCACTTTTAACAGGGTGTCTTTTTCCCACTCTGGTGGTCAGACCATATAGAGATTTAGTAGTAAGCTGCAGCCTTTGAACTAACACAACTGTGTCTTGCAGCTCAGGGCATTGAGGCTCATGCTGTTAGATGCAAATGTCCTGGGTCAGTCCTTGCTATCAGTGACCCACATAGGGCTCTCTTGTAACACACTGAATTCAAATGTAGGTATATTTTGAGTCAGTGAGGGCAGGAGATGCCTTTGTGATGGGGTTCCTCCCACAATGAAAGTTCTATAATGTCGTGTCTTAGAAGTGGCGTTGCCTGCTGACGCTACAGAGCATAACATCAGCGTCTGCTTGTGGGGAGTTAAAAGCTACTTGTGATGTAAACACTGAGTTGAGAGGCAGTTATTTTTGTTTGTGTATTTAGCTTTTTCTCTTTCCTTTTTTCCCTTCTCCAGGAAATTGTTGTAAAAATTGTAACAAAAAAGCTTGGTGAGAAGTATCATAAGAAGAAAGCAGTTGTTAAGGTGAATCTACAGCATTTTATCTGATAAAAGTTTGTGAATAAAAGTGATTGGACGCAGTTCTTTTTCCACAGCAACTAGAAAACATCTGTTTATTTGGTTGCTTATGGTGGTAGTGGTTGAACCCCAACTATCAGAATGAGGGCTTCCCTTTAACTTTCTCGGAGTTTGTTACCCGATTCTCAGTTCCTTCTGGGCAGTGAGTGACTTGGGATTTATTGCAAATCAAAATAGTTGCTTGTGGGCATCCACTCACCCCTTTATTCTTGATGACCATTTTTCCCTATTAAGTTTACTCTTGTTACTGTTTTCTTCAGACTCTGATTTCATCAGTGAGTCTTTTTAGACCATACAGTCATCTTAAAGCTGTGTTGCTGGGGAGTGACCAAGAGCAGTGCATGGTATTTCAGGCCTTGAGACTGTGTCAGTAATCTCTGTCCAGCATTGATGTGTACAAATCCCAAATTATCTTTGAAGAAGGGTCCCCTGGATTCACAAGTTCTTCAGTCTGGTGGGCCTGGCCTAATGGTCTGAAGCATCCTATCATCCTCTGAAGTAGCTAGTACTGGCCACTGTCAGAGACAGGATACTGCACTAGATAAACCATGGATCTGATCCAGCATGACAAAACCGATGGCCTACATTTTCAAAACTGACTAGTGATTTTGGATGCCCAATCTGGGATTCTTTAAAGTGGTCAGATTTTCAGAAGATCATTGCGCAGCACTTTCTATAAATCAGGTCCCTTTCAGACTTCTCAAGTTGGGCCCCTGAAAACACTTTCCACTTTTGGAAATGTAGACCTGTGTTTCTGAATCTCTTCTCTATTAAGACTATTTTAAAAAATTAGCAGAAAGTCAAAGAATGATTGTGTTTTGTAATTACCCCGATGTATTTGCATCATTAATGTTACATGGCCATTTGCTTGTAATCCTCTTATCTGTATTTTTTTAATAAGAGAATAATCAAATTATAGATATCTTTTCCTTTTTAAAATAAATATATTTAATTTTCCATGACAGGAGGTAATTGACAAATACACAGCAGTTGTAAAGATGATTGATTCTGGAGACAAACTGAAACTTGACCAGACACATCTAGAGACAGTAATACCGGCACCAGGTAAATTTATTTCTAAACCAGCTAGCAAAGCTGCATCTGATGGACTGACTTTGATTCTTTTGAGCTATAATTCATCAAGTGTCACCTGAGTCATTTTACTACTTTTGTTCCTGGTCAGCATTTCTTATCCACATTGGATTAAGATACTCCTGTCATGTACCAAGTATCCTCTGGTTGATGTTGGTGCAAACATTGCATATATTCTTTTTGGTGATTTTACAGAGCTTTCCAAGAAGAATTATGCTCCTTCTAAGGCCTGGTCCACACTAACCCCCCACTTCGGACTAAGGTACGCAAATTCAGCTACGTTAATAACGTAGCTGAATTCCAAGTACCTTAGTCCGAACTTACCGCGGGTCCAGACGCAGCAGGCAGGCTCCCCCGTCGATGCCGCGTACTCCTCTCGCCGAGCTGGAGTACCGGCGTCGACGGCAAGCACGTCCGGGATCGATCCAGGATCGATTTATCGTGTCTAGACAAGACGCGATAAATCGATCCCAGAAGATCGATTGCCTGCCGCCGAACCAGGAAGTAAGTGTAGACGTACCCTCAGAAGGATAGGAAGCATTTTTTGGTTTTACTAGATGAAAGTATCTCTCTTCAGGAAGTATCTGTAGGAGCCTCCAAAGAGATTTACTGATTGTCCTCAGTGATTCTTAGCATGAACTTTCCCTCCATATAATGCATATTATACATGTAAGTGCATTGTTGATGTATTTGTCACCTTAAAGTTTCCTCCATTGTCTGGAGTTTGGGATTGTAAGGTTATTTCTGGATATTGGGTTTTTGGCATTCATTTATTTATTTAGGAATATTTTTATGATGGATGAGGGAGAAATTACAAGGATTTTGAAACAAGATGAAGACTTAAATATTGTAAGGTAATTGAAGCTTGCCAGGGTCCCCTAGAGATCTCCATTAGTCATAAAGTGCTGGATTGTGGTGGTTCCTTCACAGGCTTTCCAAGATGGAGAGGATTCAAGGAAACTCTCCCCTCCTCTTGTGTACCTGCGCGGAGGGTGCCCACAGTCAGTCAGTCCTGGGCTCCTGATATTCAAGGACCAGAAAAGTTTATCAGCAGCAGCGAGGTACCCCAGAAGGGGAGTGATTCTAGAAGAAAGGTGATTCCTGTCCTGACAGCAGGCCTAGCTCACATGTGCACTTCTAGTGAGTTATGACAAGCTGCTCTGCTCTGCTCTTCAACCTAGTTACATAAGCAGGCGTCAGTAGCTTCTTAAAAGCAAAACAGCTTTCATCTGTATCACTCAGGCATTTTAGGATCAAGCAGTCCCTGAAGAAAAGCTGAGCATTGCTTCCAAGGGAACACTGTCTTCTCTAGTTCTTGGAGATACAGACTTCCCAAAGTGCCTCTGTTCTGTGTTTTCAGTAGAGAAGGGGCTTCATCAAAAGACACTGAGAGTTCCTATGGGTAAAGTTCTTCCTGTTTACTGTTTCAGGAAAGAAAGTTCTGGTTTTAAATGGAGGTTACAGAGGAAATGAAGGCATCTTGGAATCTATAAACGAGAAGAACTTCTCAGCAGCAATAATTATTGAATCTGTATGTACATTTTAAATATATTTAATAATCTTGCATAGCACTTTTCATCAGTAGGTCTCAAAGCCCTTTACAAAGGGTGAATGTCATTATTGCCCCTTTGCAAATGGGGAATTTAGAGCACAGATTGGTGCTCAGGGTCACCCAGCCGGCCAATAGGAATAGAACCCAAATCCTTTTTAAATTCTAATCCACTGCTCAATCCACTGGGCCTCGTTACCTTTAAAAGACAATGGGATACTGAATTTACAAAGATACATTTGTAAAATATTTAGTAGGTTTAATTTAAATGTGCTCTGTTAATGATACAATAACTTTTCAGCTGGGAAAGCGATACGCTTAAAATGGATGTATGAAATAAGAGAATTCTCTTACTGTATTGATCAAGCTGGGTGTGGAGTTTGAAGATTAATGGATTTTGAATCCTTGTTGTTCATGCTACTTATAGTTAAGACGGTGTTTGCATTTTGGTTACAAACCACCTTTCTCAATAGAAAATATTCTGTGGGCTGAGCCTTAGTGTAAAAGGCCTTTTTTCTTTTCTATGAGTCCTATAAATCTGTAAAGAGAGATTTAAAGTGAAATTCTGGCCCCACTGAAGTCAGTAAGAGTAGCCATTGATTTCATGGGGCCAGAATTTCACTCAGTGACTGCTTTGATTTCCGAGGGTGGTGGTTACTAAGTAAGTTAGAGTTGTTAGAGTTACCAAGTTGTTTCTAGAGGTGTTCACATTGCTTCTTGTTTCAGAGCTCCTGCCAGCAGCAGCTTAGAAATAAGGATGGCAGGGTATGGTATTGCCACGCTTCTGTGCTGCTTCCTGCAGGGCTGGGCTCTCAGTTAGCAGCCACCACTCTCCGGCTGCCCAGCTCTGAAGGCAGCAGCGCAGAAGTAAGGGGGGCATGGTATGGTATTGCCACCCTTACTTCTGCACTACTGCTGGTAGGGCGCTGCCTTCAGAGCTGGGCACCCGGCCAACAGCTGCAGCCCAGCTCTGAAGGCAGCACAGAAGGAAGAGTGGCAATACCGCGACCCCCCTGCAACTCCCTTTTGGGTCAGGACCCCCAATTTGAGAAACGCTGGTCTCTCCTGCAAAATCTGTATGGTGCAGGGTAAACCCACACACAAGACCAGATTTCACGGTCCATGACATGTTTTTCATGGCCATGAATTTGATAGGGCCTCACATATAACTTTTATGTGCAGTTACTGCTCTTGAACAGACAATCAGAGTAACTGCCCGTTTGGTCACTTTGACATATAACATAGGACCTGCCATAGTGGATCAAACCCTTGGTTCATCTAGTCCAGTATCCTGCCTCCAACTGACCAGCACCAGATGCTTCAGAGGAAAGGTGCAAGAAGCTTCCAGTTGCCAGATGTGGAGTAATCTTCTCCCCCCAAGCATCTCTCATTCTAATACCTAATAGAGAGTGAAGCATGAAATTGTATTTCCCTTCCAAAATTTACCATTAACTATTAAACTTGTGACTATTTCTGCCCCCATAAATGTCCAATCCCTCTTTAAATCTTGCTAACTAGTAAGTAATTCCATAATTATAATAATGTGCAGTCTTCTCAAAATCTGACCTGGCACATTAATGCATTGTCCCCAGTCTCTGAAGGATGAAAGTTGTACATTGGTTAAAAATCAATACACGAACACAGAAATGTGTAAAAATGCCAAAGTTGGTTGGCATGCAGCTCTTTCGTTTCCGGTGTGCTATTCGCTTAGTCATGTTTAAGAAAATAATAGTTAAGTGTGGACAGGTTTGATTTGATTCAGTTCAGCTATATTGTAATTTGTAACTATTTATTATGAGATTCAACAAGCAGAGTTTCCTTCCCCCGCACCAACCTTTCTTGCAATTTATTCATCTGCAGGGGCCTTTAAAGGGACGGAGAATTGAAGGCATCCAATATGAAGACATTTCCAAACTCCTTTGAGACTCAAAGCAATGGGTCAAAGCTGCCTCTTGGAAACATCAAATTGGTGTCCTCTATGCAGACACACGAGACTCTACTATGTCAGGGTTTTTAATTTGTGTATATAGAAAAAACAACCTCGATTTATGTAAAGACCACTATAAATCTGTTAACATTTGTGAGAATCTTGTCTAAACTGATTCTGTATCAAAGTTGTATTGTGTTGTAATATTTTAATTTGTTTTCCTTTTCTCAGATTAGGTGATACCGGTGTGCTGGAATATTTTACTTACTGAACTCTGTTAAATGTTTTATAAAATATCACCAGCTAGAAAGGGCCACTTGAGGCAGATACTGTACGTAACGTCGTCTGTAGTTTGCATAACACACTTCTGGATCTGCTGCCAAAACAAAATTCTGGCTTTCGAACAAGCAAAGAGATTAAAAGAAAAGCAGGAAGGCAGCAGTGCTGTGGGGGATTATTTTTCTGGGTTTTGATGATGTACATAAGAATGGTTTGGTTTATTAGTTTTAAAGTGAGTGCAATAAATTACAGCAGAACCTGCTTAATCAGTACTCTGCTAAACCACACACCCAGTCAGGACCTGATCCCGGCATCCTCTGTGTTCCCATTACCGATCACGGCTGGACTTGCCTCTGTAGCGACGCCAAGACTTAACCCTTAATTGGCATGATTTATGGGGCAGTGCACTTCTATGAATCTGGACAGTAAAGAAATGGCACACCTAGTTGTCGGCTCAGTTAATAGAGATGAAGTGATGGTTGTGCTGGCATAGATTCCCCAGGGCCTAGTCCTTTGTTCACTTTAATGCTGCTTTTCCTGCTCTATTGTGGATCCTAAATGAGTCACTTTTCTTTGAATAGTTTTTAAAACGTGTAACATTTTGTACAACACTTATTTTTAAAGCAATTTGTGGAATAAAAGCACATCTCTCTCAGTACAATGTATCCCTTAAAAGCCTCTGGATAATCAGGATTGTTGTCAACTGGTGCTCCCTAGTGGAATCAAGCCAAGAGTTCAGATGCATGTCTTGCTTTATTTGTTGAAATAACTCAAATGCAAAAACCACCATGGGAAGAGGATGAAACATTACATTTGGGCTGATATGCCTCTGATTAAATCGCATGTGTTCTTGGAACATGATATAGAAATTATCTTGACCTCACCTAAAATAATTATGGAGAGCAAATCCCACGATTGGACACAATTGGGTTTTTAGATGCACTTGAGTCAGTGCTGATCTTCTCTTAGTAGTAGTTCTTCTGTAGCACTTAATGAAGACAGAGGCTCTGTTTTGCCAGGCGCTGTACAGACGTAGGAAGACGCAGCCCCTAACTGGAAGTTTAAAATCAACTGAAGACAAGAAGGGAGGGAGACAAGCAATAGGGGGTGAACGGGGAGGGTGGACGAGGGTAACTGGTAATAGTTACATGGCTTTGTTTTGTCATAACTTGATGAAGCTGAATCATTGAAGTGACTGGGGATACCAGAGGGAGAGATGTAAGAGGTGGTGGACAGGAGGGAGGGAGGCATTTACATGAGTCTGGCTCAGGCTGGAGGGGAGGTTTTGAGGGCGGGGAGAGGCTGGGTAATTAGGTGAGAGGATGGAGGTGAAGAGGTGGCTGGGCAGAAGGATGGGGATGCAGTGGGGAGATAATAGGAAGTAAAGCAGCAATCTTTCCTAATGATATAGACACGAAAATGAGGAGAGCTGGTGACCAGAGCACATCTCATTCGGTTGGAGAGGGATGGGGTAGTACCAGATTCTTCTTGGCTTGTGCTGGAGCTGCTGCTGGTAGCATATTCTGGGGGGTTAGAGGCTGCCAGGGCTCTCCTCTGAGAGAGTCTTAGTTTTTAGCGGAGAACATTGGGGACAGTGTTCAGGGAGGGTTGGGGTAGGTTGGCTGGAGAATCCAGTGTTTAGTCTCTAACCTTCTGCTCTTTCTTGCCTCAGTAGTTTTAGGCTGAGCGAGTTGCCTTGAAAAGATCTGACTGTGGTGTTCTTGATTAACAAGCAAATCTCCTTCTTCCTCTAGTCTAATGGTTAGACAGTGCAGGATGCTGCGCTGATCTGAGCAAGCTGAAAGTTCAGGTCACCATGTTAGTAATAAGCGGCGCACTCACTGTCTTGCATGCTGTTGAATTTGTGGTCTCAAAGGGACCCCTGCCGGTGAAATAGTAGATTGCAGGATTTTTCATACATCCACTGCAATGACTGGTTTCTGAGATAGCATTTCAATCGCAGATAAAATGGCTCCTTTTGACTCCAGGAATAGAGGTGATGCACTGCGGAGCAGTAACCAAAAGTGGCTTTAAAAACCATCTGTTGCAGCCGAGTTTGTTTAAAGAAAGTTTTACATAAAACGATACTTCCCACTTGTTCAAAACTCTTTATTCCTCCCAGCATGGCGGAGAGCTAGACAGGTGGTGGCGTCCATGTTTTAGAGACAGAGGAAGCTAAAGTACAGAAAGAAAAATGACTTGCTCAAGGCCACATGCTAGAGTGGAGTAAAGCAAGGAAGAATTTCAAGAGAACCTGGCCAAGACTGGGCAGAGGTGGAGGGAAGAATTATGTGAACTGATTTCAAAAGCACTGAGCTAGCTCATGAATCTCCATGGAAGCTAGTGGAGGCTCAACACTTTTGTCGATCAGCTTAGCTATTTAGGTGCTTAAATACCAATTCAGGAACCTAACTTTGGGTACCCATTTAAAAAAAATCTTGGGTTCCTTACCCTCATTCCTCGAGCCCAAATGGTCCACTCCTCCGTTTTGAAGCTGGACTCACACATATACTGAATAATAATATACATATTTAAGAGGATTTTCAAAGCTGGCTTTTGAAACACTTGATGCTGTCACAGTATTTCCATTTACTGAATTGTGGCATTTCTCTTTTGCGTTGGGAACGCCCCTTGATTCCTTCCGGAAGGAAGTCCAGTTTATATTTCTGTGCAACACGACTGACATCTTCACTGTGAATTTTAATTGGTTAATATTGCAGAGCATGTGTGAATTTAGGTTTGTTTCTGTAGTTCCTCTATTTTGTATGCATTAAATAAAATTGGTATTGCCTACGCTGACTTGTACGATGCATCCGTTTCCATGTTGAAATGAAAGCCCAGCCCAATCCCGTTGCCCATGAGTAGTTGATTTCTTTAGTCAGGAAGCACGTTTAGAACTGGCTGTGCTTCCGTTAAATGGAAAGGATGACTATGGTGATAGAAATCCCATTGATGGAAGCGAAGCTTTCTGTGCTGGTGATTTTCTGTAGTCGGAGCGCAACCTTCTCCCTCGGTTACCTGATTTATATTCTTGTGTAAGTGGTATGAAAATTGATATGGACATATTATTCTTTAATGGTGGCTACATGAGCTAGTTTGCGGTGTTTAGCTGATGTGAAGTGATATGTAAGCACTAAATATTGTTCTGTATTTGATTGCCATAAACTACGAGAAAGAGAATACCTTTGCGTCACTTTTACAAGCCTTCTGAAAAATCTTTTAGTTGAAATATTCAATCGAGTGATAGCAACCCAAATCATACATTGCAAGGAGGCGACAATACTCGATTCCAACAAGTAGCTTTATTATAATAAGCTTTTAAACATGTTTATATTCATTACATACAGAAAAGCTACCTGCTGTGTTTTACCACATCGTACTTCACTTTGAAACACTCTTTCATGGAGCAATGGCCCCTTAAGTTAGATACCTGCTAGCCACCTGTCATTACATTCGCCTGCTTTGTTACACTGAGAATACCAAGGAGTCTGAATATTTGTCTGGGGGAGGGAGGATTTTTTTTTCTTTACAAATTGCTTGAGCCTGTAGCCGTTCAGGGGTTCTTCAGCGAGCTGTACAGGTGGGGAACAAGATAATCTTTATAGTGGCCATCAATGAAACCCTTCCCACTGTTGTGGACAAACCAGCAGTGCACATTGGTTCCAAACACTTGGTCTGTCCTGTAGTCCTTCTGCAACCCACTGCAATAAAGAGAGCAACAAAGACGATGGGTGGTGAGGGTACAAGTAGAAAAGGTAATGCAGCAATAGGGCCTGAACATCAATAGTCTGACTTTAGCAGGCGCTGATCATCTAGGGCTGATCATCCGGCGCCTCCACTTGAATGATAGAAGATTCCTACCTCCATAAAAGCCTAACACAAACCAAACTGCAAGCTGTAGTAACCGAAGCTGTGTGATTGTACCTGCCTCCGTGGGGGATGCATTTCAGCTGCCATTTGGGGCTGAGCATGGAGGCAGCAGATGTTTGATGCCACCTCACCCATGTAAAAGAATAGTGAGAAAAATCAAATTAACTGGCTTTTGGAAGCAAAGCTGCAGTAAGCCATGCTGCTCACTGACCGCCAGAGTCCAACACCCTTACATTAGGTAATACCTCTCTCCACAAGTAGCTCCGTTGACTCCGGAGGGACTATTTGTGGAGTATGATACTACATGAGTGTCCGAATCAGGTCCTGACGACATAGACCATCTGTGCGGAGGAGCACTGTCTGTGCTGGCTGGAAGATACTCAACCTGAAGGATCCTACAGAGCAGGATTTCCATATTTGCCCCCCCTCTGCTCTATGCTACATGGAGAGAGTCCTTGCTGTCCTTTTATGTTTCATTCTCATGAAAAATAAGCTTCAAACCCCAGTGCAATGTATGTGCTGCTAACAAAGCTTCAGAACCGTTGAGTGGCAAGAGCAGGGAGAATGTTGGAAGCCAACTGGCCAGGTGTGTTCTGCTAGTAGGTGAAGTCCATATCTTTGACAGTGGAGTAAGGACTCAGTTGTGCCACCTTGGAGCACATTGAATAGTACTTTACTACACCCACAGTCCCGCTGCTTACAACAAATAAGGTTGGCGCACCTGGGCCCTAAATGAATAAGCTAGGGCTGAAAGTTGTGTGTCTGCTGCCTAGGACAACTCTGCCATCGCCAGTATGAGGCGGAGATCTCTGCATCCAACTGCCTAGGATGGTAACAATAGGGGCATAGCCAGTGGATTTCCATGTGGTGGTGGATCTCCTAGGATCTGGCCCTTTGTTGTGCGTTCCTGCTCGGTAGGGATTGTGTTCTGTTTTGCATTCCTTGCTGGATTTGGGATACCTTGTTCAGAGCACATTTATTCTCACTTGCAAGCGAGGTATAAAGCCGTACTAATTGGGAGAACTGTAGGTATTTCTGACTCCTGAAGAGGCATGCTACAGTCTTGTTTCCCCGGGGAAGGTAAAGGATATAACTGACAGGCTTTGCAATGTGTGTAAGTTTGTGCCAGACAAACTTCCTCCTAAAAGCTGGGCAGAGGTTTCCTGCTGAGTTGGCGTAGCCTAAAAGCAGCAGATTCGTAAGGAAATCCTGCTCTACTCTTACTGTTCAGAAGTCCCTGGCCTCCCTACTTGCAATACAGTCCACGGAGGAGTCATGCTGCCATTAGCTCTCCCACCGCGCTAATCTCCTCCTGAGACCAGCATTACTTTCTGAACTAATATTCAGGGTGAAATCCACTGCATAGAGTAGCTGCTCCTTGGCTCCCAACCTGCACATCCTGGCACAGCCATGTATTTGCAGCAACACGGAGGGGTTTCCATGGACCCCCTAGTGCAGAGAGTACACCATGTAGCTGACTGCCCAACCAAGACTTTGGAGGACATAGGCAATGGGGGTTCCGTAGTTGTAACGAAGGGCAGAATTTAGTCAGTGGGTTTTTTATTACTAGTGGTGATACGCAAACAGGAAAGAACCCAGCTTGACTTTCAGTGCTGTGTTGGATCTGCTGTGCTGACAGTTATGAAAAAAAACATGTTTTACTTGTAAGCAGAGGAAATTGGGGGGGAATCACAGAGCTAAGAAGTCACTGTTAGAGAATGACTATGTAATTAGAGATATTTTCCTCGACTACATTCAGAAGGGAGGTTACCAAACATTTTAGGGCCTGATCTTTTGCTTGGCTGAGTTTGCTCAGAATTCCTACCTGGTGACAGTAAGTTTGTGTCCTTTCACTTCCATGGTTGCTTCTGGTTTCCCTGGATCCTGACCAGGTCTTTCATTGTAGATATGCACTTCTGGTTCAGACATGAATTGGCCTGGCCAAAGAGAAGGTTAAAACTGCTCGCATGTCACGGCCTTCAGCCATCACATTTTAAGCCGTCGTGTAGCACATTTTAAAAATCAACAATCCCAAGCATGCAAATTGGTCTTTGTAGTGCACTGGGACCTTCCACATTGTGGAGATAGGTGCTCTGCTTTAGAGCCAGCTGACTGATTCTGCTTAAGCAGAGCGGGACTGGGAAGATCAGTAAGGCAAGCTCATGCTGACTAGTTCTGTTCTGCTGTGGAACTTTCCTAGGGATTCCTGAATTTTAAAAAGGGTGATGAGGGTGTTTTGTTTTTAAAGGTGACCTGCACAGGAAAGAACCCTTCCATCTCAGGGTATCCCCCTTTACTGTGGTATGGAAATGGTTGTCAGGTAAATTAGATTTGCAGAGGGCAAGATCTCCAGAAGGTATCAGGAGTCTTCTGCTCTTCCCCCTTCCCTGAGAGAGGGGACTCTGCTGGGGGAAAACATAGATGTGAGATGTGTGTGTGGGGGGGAGAGGTCATTAATTCTTTCTTCTGCTCCTCTCCCCTCACCAATTGGCTGCGATGGGGAGCCTTGGTCACAGAGCAGATGCCCTGCAAGTGGTCAGACTCCAGATCAGCCTGGCTTATTCTATAAATTCATTCCACAGTTGAACTCTGGGGACCGAGAATGATTCCTCTTGGGTTTCCACATGCTTCATGCTGGGTTTGGTGAGTCGCATAGTCGCACAGAAGCACCGAATTGGGGTTGTGACCATTCACTGATGTACAAAGAAAGGTTTGTCTTAATGGCTAAGTCTATCCACTGACTTGGTCACACCTTCTATGGTGTCTCCTATTAAGTGGCAGCAAGTAAATAATTAAATCACCTTGGAACTAACATACCTAACTGCTAGGGTGACCAGACAGCAAATGTGTAAAATCGGGACAGGGGTGGGGGGGTAATAGGAGCCTATATAAGAAAAAGACCCAAAAATTGGGACTGTCCCTATAAAATCGGGACATCTGGTCACCCTACTAACTGCTCTATTACTTTCCTTTTTTCTGTCCTCTGTTCAGATCATAACGTCTTTGGGGAAGGGGCCTTATCTTATTACATGCCCTGTGACTATTGATGCACTATCATAAAACTGAGCGTTGAGCTCTGGAAGTCAAGTAGATATGAAAGGCCACCTGCTGACCACCCTGCTGGTCTTGGCATAAATGAGGGCAGAATTTGGCCCTAAAATACAGGGGGTCAATCCTCTGCTCCTATAAATCAGCATAGCTCCATTGACTTTAATAGAGCTACCCCCACTTACACCAGTGGAGGATCTGGCCCAGTGTTTGAATGTTGTTAGCTTAAGAACCATTTGGGTCCTAAAGGAAGATTTCTCATGGGAAAGCCAATTAATTATTTTGATAGAAAGTTAAACAACACTATTCTAGATACGGGATTTTTTTCTCCTCTCGTTGATGATTTCCTTCTTCCCCAGCACACAGAGTTCTAGCCAAAACCAATAGAATCAGATCCCTCCTCCTGCCACCCAGCCACAGGTCTTTACCTATCAGCCCATGTGCGCTGGGTGAGAACCGGTTTGTAGGGGGAATGTAGATCCCTAAGAAATCAACATTGACCGGGTGATTCTTCCACACGCGATGAAGCAAAACAATGAAGGACATTTCCGTGTCCATGGCGATAGTGACACTGCGGTCTTTCTTCACAGACACGAGCAGCCTAGCGGAAGCACAAAACAGAAATGAGAGCCGCGTCCCTGGTTCAGCTGAGGAACTTCGCTTGTTGTGCACAATGACGTGTGAAGAATGCGGTACCTAATCAGTCCCAGTTTTTAATGAGGATTTACAGAGCTTTCGTTACCACCCAACAAATCCGTGCAAGGGTGAGTGTGATAACCCTCTCCTTTTTCACATTTGGAAACCGAGGCAGAGAAGTTCACTAACTTGCCCAGCTCTACGTAGCAAATTCAGTGGCAGAGTCAAGATGAGAACTCACAAGTTCCTATTGCCTAGCACCGGGCTCATTCACTATGGCCATGTAGGGTCAATACAAAAAAGATCAAGGTGCCTTTATTATTCATAAACTGTTCATAATGGCTTCATTTTTGAGACCACTGCTTATCACGCTGATTGCTATTATTTCTTGGTGCTGTCCCCATTAGTTTGTTGCATCCATCCATTTCTCCCATTATACTTAGACTGTAAGTTGTTTGGGGGCTGGGACTGTCCTTTTGTTTTGTGTTTGTACAGCGCCTAGCAGAGTGGGGGTTTGATCCCTGATTGGGTCCCTGAATTCTACTACAAAACAAATAAGAAATATTAGCATCTATAGCCACAGTGACAACCGAGCTACTTAGACACATACAGCTGCTCAGTGGATGAACCAGGACATTATTCTCTTCATTTTGAGGAAGAGATTAGAAAGCCAAGCCAGGCTCATTTCCCCAGGGATGTTCAAGGGTAATTCTTGCCCTCAGATCCACAGGGATCGACATATTCCAAATAGTTTCCACAAAGTACATTGGAAATGCACCTCCTCTCACCTTTTCCGAATGATGCTTCCTGTGTCGGACCAGGACAGCGCGGTGCTGTAAGATCCGTCTTTCAGGGTGATCATCTCTGTGCTGATCTCTACTTTCAAGCCTTTGTTTTTGAAATAGAATCCAATTTTGCCAAAATAGGTGCTCAGTTTTTTATTCTCAGGCTTCTTGGCCCCAATGAGCTGCCCGTTGACCACGATCCCTATGAAAAGTAGAGTATGTGATGTTTTCCATGAGTTTGCCATGTAATCCAGAGACTTATTCAAGTCATAGGAGACAAACAAATCATAAGACCTAAAGTGCTTTGAGCAGAGAAGACCATTTCCCAATGCACAGTTTTTGGACTTAGTTATTAATTTGATTTCCTGCTTGGCCCCAAAGACGACTTTTCTTTTTTCCTTCCTCTGTCTCCCGCTGCTTTCTTCTTTGTGCTCAACTGAAAGTGCAAATGAAAGAAATGCCGCCCCACAGCGGCAGGTTTCAAGTGGAATGGATAAGATATTCTTGGTGCATCTGCAGAAGTCTATCCACGTCTATCCTATAGATCAGTGTTAATGGAACACATTAGATATCATTAATTCTATTGTCTGCAAGTGATCCACAGTGTGTGCTTGTGTAATCACTGCAATTTACCAGCTGATCACGACCTTGCAGGCATGTTATGGTGCTCGTTTGAATTTCCTAAGATGGTAGCAGCCAGGGTTGTAAGACGGTGTGAGCTTTTTCTATTTTACATCTAAGTACATTTCATCTAACTGCCCAGGCTCACCCATTGTTCAGTCCAGTGCCAGCTGGCAGTCTAGGGACTGAGTTCCTGCTGGAAAGCTACGAATAGACTACCTGTTCAAAACCACAATCCAGACAGAAAGAAGAACAGGAGTACTTGTGGCACCTTAGAGACTAACAAATTTATTAGAGCATAAGCTTTCGTGGACTACAGCCCACTTCTTCGGATGCATATAGAATGGAACATATATTGAGGAGATATATATACACACATACAGAGAGCATAAACAGGTGGGAGTTGTCTTACCAACTCTGAGAGGCCAATTAATTAAGAGAAAAAAAACTTTTGAAGTGATAATCAAGCTAGCCGAGTACAGACAGTTTGATAATAAGTGTGAGAGTACTTACAAGGGGAGATAGAGTCAATGTTTGTAATGGCTCAGCCATTCCCAGTCCTTATTCAAACCGGAGTTGATTGTGTCTAGTTTGCATATCAATTCTAGCTCAGCAGTCTCTCTTTGGAGTCTGTTTTTGAAGTTTTTCTGTTGTAATATAGCCACCCGCAGGTCTGTCACTGAATGACCAGACAGGTTAAAGTGTTCTCCCACTGGTTTTTGAGTATTTTGATTCCTGATGTCAGATTTGTGTCCCACCTGTTTATGCTCTCTGCATGTGTGCACCTATATCTCCTCAACACATGCTCTACTCCACATGCATCCGAAGAAGTGGGCTGCAGTCCACGAAAGCCCATGCTCCAATAAACCCGTCAGTCTCCAAGAAGAACAGGAGTACTTGTGGCACCTTAGAGACTAACAAATCCACTAGAGCACAAGCCCTCGTGGACCACAGCCCACCTCCACAGTGCCACAAGTACTCCTGTTCTTCTTTTTGCGGATACAGACTAACACGGCTGTTATTCTAAATCCAGACAGAGAACAGCAATGACTGCCAGCTTTGACAGGCAAAGAGCAATCCTGGGAAGCCAAGTACGTAGGAAGACGTTTCCCTGTAGATTGCTTAATGTCAATGTTATGTAGAGAACGTTACAAGCATCACACCAGTTTCCAGGGAACTGATACCACGCTCCGACTTAGTATTCACATTATTGAGATTAAGCCCAGCAAGCTTGTTCTGCAACTTGAGTGTGCTCTAATGCTGATTTCATTTACATCTACATAAATCAGGGGTAGCGGCATTGAATTCCATCTCAGGTCAGAGGAAAATTGGCTTGATTAGAACTGACAGCAGTCAGTAAAGCAAGAATCATCACAATGAACCTGGTACATATTCCTTTCCCCAAACCATGGCCTTTCAGAGCCTTTGGGATGCATAGTGCTATATAAATGGAAGCTATTCATGTTCTCTTACCAGAATCAGGATCTGAAACCAAGTTCAGGATCTTTCCAGGCTCTGAGTCAATATTGAAGCAGATGTTCTCCTGGCTCTTTAGCAGATGGATGATGAAATGTGGGTCATTGTCAACTAAGGTACAAAAATAAGTGGGGAATAAAAAAACAAAATGAAAGTAGGGGTGTGATTACTTGAATGAGATCTGAACAGTGTTTCCTCACTGCACTATAAATGTAGTTCACTACCTATGGACATAGATAAGCACAGCTACTTTTATTTGCCGATTTCAAAGTGCTTCCACTCTACAAAGTTAATCAATTATCCCTCAACACCCCTGGGGAAGGAAAAGTAGTAGTATCCACTTTTGATAGATGGGGAAATTCCCAAGCAATCCTTACAGAGGCCTGTTACATTTTTTTTAAATGAACCAGAAATCCCCTAGGTCTGTAATGGGGTGTATAAACCCTGCACTGGTGATGAAGGGGTTAAAGAGCAGCTCTGGGCAAGGTTGGCTCCGCCCTGCTGGCCCTGCCAGTCATGTCAAGAGTGGCATAAAGGCTTAAAAGCAGGACGTTCCCAGCAGTTGCTGGCCAGCCTTGGGAGACAGCAGATGGCAGCTCTACAGCTCCCAGGGGAGACTCCTGGGAGCCTTCCGGGGTACTGCCCCCGGGAAGGCCATTTACCAGCCCCACTCTAAGTCTGCAAGAAGCCAATGCTGGTATACTGGCTAGGAAAGGTAGGTTTGGCAAGCCACAGGATGACCCACTAGGCAGTTGGCACCGCTACCTTCTACCCCTTTGGGGATTAGGGAATCTGAGACAATACTAAAGGGACTCGGGGAGTGGGAGCCAAGGGCCCCATCCCTTTGTGTCATAGAGACCCCCTACTTTGGTAGATGTGGGCAATCTAAGGATTTTTCAGTGTCTGTGCAGTTGGAGGGGCCTGCCAGCACCCCCAGAGCTGTGACAAGGTCTCATCCTTTTAAGGAGAGGATGCTGCATTCCCGGCCTCGGCGTCTAACTCACTGCATTGAGTTACAGGGTTAACTGATGAGCTGCCAGCTGGAAAACACCGTGTGCTACATTGTGAATGTGAGAGTCTGAGCTACCTTCTTTTAAAAAGCTGGTATCCAGCAGGTAATGCTAGAGATGGGACTGGGGGAGGGGTGGGGATCAAGCCATTAGTCAGAATAAGGACATAGGATGTAGAGATGGGTCCCAGCTCTGAAGTTTGGATTTAGATCTGAACTTTGCCCCCAGCTGATTGGGGGGCAGAGTGAGGGGGTTCAGCTGGGGGCAAAGTTCAGATCTAAATCCAAACTTCAGAGCTGGGACCCATCTCTACATCCTATGTCCTTATTCTGACTAATGGCTTGATCCCCACCCCTCCCCCCGCCATTCAAGCCAATGGGAGTTTTGCCATTGACTTCAACAGGAGCAGGATTAAGCCCCTAAATACAGAATAATGCAAAGAATTGCCAGTGCAGAGAACACACCTGAGTCAGGAGCTGGACTCTCTTGCTCATTTTTTCCCTTTCCAAAACAGTAAGTTTAACTATTTCAAAGTCTAAGATTAACCCTTGGCCTGGCCACTGAGCACGCCTTCAAACGGGGGCTGACAGTTACTGTTGCATATGTCTGCATTGTCATTAAGCGATTGCAGACGATGGCTCTCCCAGATCGTTTGTGTAAGTTAGACATTAAATCATGGCAGAGACCCAAGTGTTAACGAGACCCAGCAGCCTTCAGAGAATCCAGAGATCCTTATCTACCACACAACATTCATGCTGTCATTTACAATGGGAATTAACTCTGGAAATAATGTTGCGTTAGCTTTGCAACTACAGATGAGACAGAAAGAGAGCCTTTTGGACTGACTGTGACTCCCAGTAGCAGATGGCAGGGAAGACCTATTAGATCATCGAATCCATCCTCATGATTATCCCCTAGGGTATACTTTCTAGGGCAGTGGTTCCCAAACTTTTACAGCCTGTGAACCCCTTTCACTAAAATGTCAAGTCTCGCGAACCCCCTCCTAAAAATGAATATTTCCAGGGATTTTCTCCTTTACCTGAGTATAAATTATAAAAGCAGTGATCTTGGAAATATAAAATTTGTTTTTATGACATGCTTATTACACACTATTTATTATTATTTATCATTACTGTATTTTTATTACATTATGAAAACGGCAACACTCTTCCAAGATCTCACTTTCGTAGCTTGTATCACTTTGAATAAGCCTGTTATAAGACAAGGCTCATATGTTTCATCAAGGAGTATCAGATGTGAAACAGCATGAAGATATTTAAGAAACCAACTCAAAGAGTTCCTCCTACACAAGCATTCAGGTCTTGAGCAGTCCAGGCTAACAACGCACGTTACAACAAAGCTTAAACTTGTTCTTCATAATAATTTTAAAAACAATACTAGCTGCCTATTTAATTTTAAAAAGCAAAAAATATCCACCTCCCTTTCCATTTCTTATAAGGAGTCTTGAAGTTTAAATCTCCTCAGTGTGATAGAGATGCTTGCTTTGATCTGCTTAGCTCTTGGAAGTCCAGGGGCTCCAGGCTGCTGGCCCCGAGCCGGGGTCCCTAGGGACAGCTCTGTCCGCCATTAGGGAATTTTTCCCTGAGAACCCCCTGTAACATTTCGTGAACCCCCAGGGGTTCACGAACCCCAGTTTGGGAACCCCTGTTCTAGGGCTTTGTCCATTCATGCTTTAAACCACATAAGTGATGCACCATGCTTGTAAAGAACTCCTACTTATCTGGGTGCCATACAATGGTGCCATGGATATTTTGAGTGTAACTTTGGGGTGTCTGTAACGACCCTCTGCATGAGTTCTGAATAGGGTTTGAACTTGAGAGCACCAGCCTCTACTGGCTACAGGAATAGCTGCGTTAGTTGTAGCAATCGTTGACTGTTATTCTCCAGTGGAGTCACTACATGAGCATGTGATGTCTGTTTTACCAAAGCAAAATGTACACAATACTCCCCATTCCAAAAGCAAACTCAGGGCAGTTGAGAAATCTCTCTGTACAGCGTTAGGGCAAAGCACCTTTATTCATCAGCTTCAAATTCATTGACTCCAAGGCCAGAAGGGACCACTGTGATCAGGTAGGCCGACCTCCTGTATAGCATGGGCCATAGAACTTCCCCAAAATAATTCCTAGAGAAGGTCTTTTAGAAAAACAGCCGTCCTTGGTTTAAAAATGGTCAGTGATGGAGAATCTACCATGCCCCGTGGTAAATTGTTTCCAGGGTTGATTAAATACACTGGGGGGCAAGCCCCCACGTTTACCAGTACAAGAGGTGCCTGGTTTTGGCCAGACAAATAAAGTACTACCTTGCACATGAATCAGTACTAAATAAATACATCTCCCTAGCACATTTTGTTTTTCAGCACTGGTGCTAGTTTCAATGTAAACGCATAGACGTGGCTCCGCTATTCTCAGCACCAGGCCATTTAGACTCGGGCCTAAACTGCAAAAACAGCCTCTCATTTTGGATTAGTTTGGTGCCCGGTGTGGGTCATTCAGAACTGGATTTTTCAGAGGGGTTGAGCACGCACTGTGGCTGCTGACTTGAAAATCAGGCCCTACTGATTCCAGCTTGGAGACATCCAGAATTACTGGATGCTTTAGAACAGGGATCGGCAACCTTTGGCACGCGGCCCATCAGGGAAATCTGCTGCCGGGCCGGGCCGGTTTGTTTACCTGCAGCGTCCGCAGGTTTGGCCGATCATGGCTCCCACTGGCTGCGGTTCGCCGTTCCAGGCCAATGGGAGCTGCGGGAAGCAGCGCAGGCCAAGGATGTGTTGGCCACTGCTTTCCGCAGCCCCCATTGGCCAGGAACGGCGAACTGCGGCCAGTGGGAGCCGTGATCGGCCGAACCTGTGGACGCTGCAGGTAAACAAACCGTCCCGGCCCGCCAGCAGATTTCCCTGATGGGCTGTGTGCCAAAGGTTGCCGATCCCTGTTTTAGAATATGTAGGCCCAAATCTTTGTGATCTGGGTGCTGAGAACAATTGCAGGGCAGCATCACAGTGAAGAAATGAGGCTTTGAAATTCCCTTTCTGTAGCAGCCATGCAACAAATATTCGGGGTTTCTTTGCCTTTTCACTATGGGCAAGTTCAGATTCAGGGCCAAATCTGTATCCAGACGGAGGCCCTCTCTTGAGAGCATATGTGGCGATTTTGCACTGCTCTCAAACTGGAATGTGGGCCTCTGCCAGTGGAGGCCAGTGACCTCTGAAAGTGGGTGGGGGAAATGGCACGTCAAAACCAATGCAATGCAGTGACTGTCCCTAGGTGAATGGAGAGCAGGCAGTGCTATCTCCGTCCATTTGGATAAACGGGCCATTTGGCTTCTTCCGCCATTGCTCTGTTCCCCCGGCCCATACACACACACACACCTTTGTATACAAGAGCTGTACTAAGCAAAGCAAGAGGGAGGAAAGCAGACAGACAGCCCACCGTCTTTACCTGAGGTTATGTGAGTAGATGCAGTTGGAGCCTTGAGAGCATTTAATGGACGCTTTGCCGTAGGTGTGGGTTTCGCCCAGGGTGGGATGGGCTTATCACGGCCATTGGAGGCTACACCTAAAGTACCTGTTTGTGAAGAGGTTACATGACATTGGAAATTAGTAAAAATGGCTGCACTGATAAAGGATCATTGTAATTTTCACTTTAGCACACAATGATCGGGATTCTGATCCAATTTACTGCAGGAGACTTATGCCAGATTTACCCGGGTGTAACTGAGATCAGAATCTGGCCGATTTACAATTAAGGGTTTGCCTACATGAACATTTAGTCCATGGCAAGCTGGGGAGTGAATCTATCCCACACTAGGCTGCGGCACAGGGTATACATGTGGACCCTGCTGACGTGCACTAACAGCTCCTTAATGTGCTTTGATCTAGTCCCATTTCAAAGTGGACTAGATCAAAGTGCACTAAGAACTGTTAGTGTCTGTTGGGGGTCTGCACAGACACTTTGGCTGTGGCTACACTTGCAACACATAGCTAACACAATGAAGGTATGATTTCTCCTGCTTGTGTCCATATACTTGCTCTAGCTCTCCTCGAGCTAGTGTGAGCATGAATAGCAGTGTAGCCGGGGTAGCATGGGCAGCAGCAGAGGCCTGGCTTAGCTGTGCCAAGTACAAACGCACCTGGAACCGCTGGATTACATACCTGACATGGTTAAGCCACCGTGCTGCTGCCGCCGCTACCCATGATCCTGCAGTTACACTGCTAAGTGCCTGGCAGGCTAGTGCAGGCTAGATTCACACCCCACTTTGCTGTGAATTAAATATTCAAGAAGACAAGCCCTTAATGTGCTCAGTGTGAGACTATTTTTGAAACTTAGGGCCTGATCCTTTAACCTTTACTCACATGAATAGGCCCCGATTACGCAAAGATCTTCAGCATGTGCAGTGGTTCAGCGCTTTCCTCAGCCTTTAAGCATGCGAGAAATAAGTACTGAGGTTATTTTGTACACTCACCCTAATTCAGAGCTTACTCGGTGGTTACTCAGGCAAAACTCCCACTGGTATAGCTCGATGGGAGGTTGGCTTGAGATAAAGAATGAGTTAAAAACTATACAAGGACTTCAGAATTTTGCCCCACATTAATGCTACTGCATATTAAGCAATGGAAAAATCCAGCATACAGTCTAGTCTCAGAATAGCATAATAATAAATATGTAATTAACCAGTTCTTTTCAAAAAATGAGTGAATTCAATGTTGGCGAAAGACTGTGAAGCGCGTCTGGGACAGGACTACCTAAGGCAGAAGCCAGTCTAAACCTGGGTTGATTCTGGTTTATTCAAGGTATAAATGGCTATCTAGTCCATCCCGGGTAAGTGCAAGATTTTTTTCTTCAACCCACTGTATTTTCTACAGCCGTCAGTGTAGGACTGCTATGCGAGAGCACTTATGGGTATCATCCTCTCTTAGGGTCAAATCCTGGTCCCTTGTAGCTCATCTGGAGTTTTGCCACTGATTTCAGTGGCAACAAGATCTGATCCTTAATGTCTAATGTAATTGGGAAATATGTTAGCACACTGAAAGAACAATGGCCCCAATGTTAATATCAATTACATCATCCAACCTCCTAAGTAAAGCAAACCATGACCTGGAGAAATCAGCTGATGCAATGTATGCGGAATTCCCATTGTAATAGGTTTAGCAAATGGACATGGGTAGTGATGCGCAGACGTGGTGAGCCATAGCACATGGTATAAATAAAAATCTTTTCATTCTACATGGATCTCAGTTGAGGATTTACAATGTAAAAGAAAAACAAATTAACCAACTGTAACATCTTGCAGACTTAAAAAACGCATTTGATTGCAGTAGGATGAGGACACTTTTGATATCTTTCCAGCAGTCTGAGAACGCAGGACAGATGGGCCTGGAGTTTCTGCATAGTTATAAACAGTTCTAAAGTGAAAGGCAAAATTGACCGTGCTGTGGCAGCTACATACGTTGCTTCCCTTTCATCTCAATCTAGCAGAATATCTCCTGTTTAGTATCATGATAAATCACCATTCGCTATAGCCTCAGGGAGTAATATTTGGTTTTCAGTGCCTCATTTTCACCACAGTTCAGACATTTTCCTCCAATAAAAACATACTACTATTACAGACCACTGAACAGCAAAAGCGCAACATAATAATAAAAATATCTAGCTCTTTTCATCTTCAGATCTCATAATGCTTTACAAAGGGTGGGGGGGCAGTGTCATTATCCCCATTTTACAGATGGGGAAACTGAGGCACAGGGAGAGGAAGTGATTTGCCCAAGGTTACTCAGCAGGTCAGTGCCAATGACAGGAATTAAACTTCTGCATCCCAGTCGAGTGCCCTATGCTGATAACGGCTGTTAATATAGTCGGTACTGGATTTGTCATCAGTTGGCTTTGCAGTGATGAATGAATAAATTAAGAGCCTGACCAGTGCCCACTGAAGGCAGTGGAAAGGCACCCATTGACAGCAATGGGCATTGATAGGTCAGGTCCTAACAGGACAAACAAGCCCCGCCCCCTTTGGCCCAATGGAAGGCTGCTGTAAAATGGGGGCTGGACAGTAACAAAGGAAAGAGAGCACTCTGGAGGACTAATGAACGAAGACACTCTATCTTTAAGAGAGCTCCAGTTCCAGTGGTCTTGTGACCTATCCACAGCCATCTTGGAGACCACAAACAGCCGCACCATGACTCAATCAGCTCCTCTATATAAGTGGAACACACGGAATAGACCAGGGGTTCCCAAACTGGGGGTCAGGACCCCTCAGGGGGTTGTGAGGTTATTACATGGGGGGTTGCGAGTTGTCAGCCTCCACCCCCAGCCCCGCTTTGCCTCCAGCATTTGTAATGGTGTTAAATATATAAAAAAGTGTTTTTAATTTATAAGGGGGGTCACACTCAGAGGCTTGCTATGTGAAAGGGGTCACCAGTACAAAAGTTTGAGAACCAGTGGAATAACGTATCTGTTCCCACAACAAATAAAGCGGGGTCATTGTAGGTTTACAGAAATGCTCAGAATGGGCAAATGTGGTGCAGTCAGTCCCCACCGAGGGTAACGCCGACAAAAAGGGTATGTTGAAAATTTAACTGTACAAGAAGCTGATGGTTTAACTGCCCATTTAATTCAGGGCCTTTCCCTTAAAATACAGATCCCCGCATGAGCACTAACGTAGATTGTCTTAGTGAACCTCTTTAGTCTGCACAAGTGACAATGAACAGCTCATTTCCACTGCAAGTTGGTTTTTTAAACGCCAAAAAGAGCTTGACAAATGGGGCAGATGGAGACACCCACCTGGGCAACAGCCTATTTTTTGGTCTTGTGGAGAATCTGCCAGCATTCTCTCATTCCTTTCAGGATTCTCTATCAACATGGCCGTGAAAGGGGTCACGATGTGGTGGTCGAGCGACATCTGTAAGATGGATCTGGTGATGTTCCTTTTCAAAGCAGCAGTGGGGGCCAGGTTTCTGTGTTGAAAAATAAATAGACCCCCTTGTTACCAGCGGTGCAGGGCAGCTGCTGCTTAAATCAAGGTTGTGATCCTTGTTCATCCTAAACAGGGGAATCAAAGAACGGTAGGAACCAGCTAGGACCTTGGGAATGTGAATGGCAAAGATTAAAGTCCCAATCCAAAGCCCACTGAAGTCAATAGTGAGACTCCCCTTCATTTCAATGGACATTGGATTGGACCCAAAGAGCCTGATCCAATTTCCACTGATTTCAATGGGGCTCTTCCTGTTGACTTCAATGGGAGATGGAGCAAGGCCTAGAAGAACAAGGGGCCAAATCCTTTTACTCTCGGTCTTTGTTCATTAACTTCACTTATTCAATCCATGTTAATAATAATATATGGAGATATACCTATCTCCTAGAACTGGAAGGGACTTTGAAAGGTCATCGAGTCCAGCCCCCTGCCTTCACTAGCAGGACCAAGTACTGATTTTACCCAAGATCCCTCAGTGCCCCCCTTAAGGATTGAACTCACAACCCTGAGTTTAGCAGGCCAATGGTCTACCACTGAGCTATTTCTCCCTCCCTGTTCAGGCCCGATAGACACCACTGACTCTGCCACCAGAACAAGCTGAACCAAAACCTTATGCCTGCGATTAGAAAGGAGGGGGAAGGAGTGAGAACAAGGGTGCGAAGGTGGCACGCTCTTTTGTTTACATTTATATTCCACATTTGTACAATAAAAGGCCTGATCCTGGGAGGTGCCGATAACCCTCATCTCCCAGTGACCGCCAGGGTCCTTTCGGGGTCAGCTAGGTCCCTATCAAAAATCCCCGTCTGGCATTTCTCCCCACCTCTCAGCTAGGAGCTGGTTGATGGTCAGATAGGCCCACAGCTTCTCAGTGAATTTGGGGTCGGCATGCGGCTCTTTCTTCAGGAAATCATCCAGTCCCTCAACATCTGCCAGGGTCTCCAGGACTAGCTCGGCGTTTGACTAAGCGATGAATGAAAGATACCAAGATCACAGTGTGAGCCGGTGAAATGAAGCAGTCATATCACGCCACCCCCACCGCCCCAGGATCAGGACCCAGACAGACCTTTAAAAATCAGGGTCCCCTTGTTAGGAGTCTGATCCCCCACATATTTAGAAAGTGATTCTGCTAACAGGACTGTGTTGGACAGCATGAGTAGGGCTGAGTGAAGGGGGTATATTGCACCTCCCCCCCACACCCCCTCAGTGATCATGTCACAGCAGATTGAAAAAGCCGGAGGAACTCTCCCTGCACTTACCAAGGAAGAAGGGGAGCTATAGGTGCTACTTGGGGTGGGAGTGAGGAAGGGGGTGGAGAGCTCTTAGCAGAGGAGAGGGAGCTGTGCTGAGCAGTACACCGCTTACAGGAGAAATCCTGCTCTCTCCTCTGTGCTCGTCCCGGGTCCTGCCTGCACTGGAGCCGGGGCAGTTCTGCTGAGTGAGCAGGGCAAGCTCTGGAGAGCCTGTGAAGTGTGAGACCATCCCTTGCACAGGGCGGATCCCATCTCCGGTGGGGGCATCGGGGAGGCTCTTTGTGCACACTCGCACAGCAGGGATAGTGCATCCCCGGCCATGGCCTCCCACAGAGGGGAAGCAGCAGCTGCTGTGGAGTGGCTCCACACTAGCTGCAGAGGAGGACTGCACAGTGAAGGGGCTGAAAGCAAGGATGCGGCCTACAGTGAAGTATTGTTCTGGTATACGGTGACCTGGTCGAAAAGGGATCCTGGCGGCTCCAGGAAGCAGCTGGCATGTCCCACCTCTGGCTCCTACGTGTAGGGGCAGTCAGGGGGCTCCACACCCTGCCTCCTCCCCAATTCCCAACACTGCAGTTTCCATTGGCCGGGAACTACAGCCAATGGGAGCCGCGGGTGTGGTGCCTACAGATGGGGCAGCGTGCAGCCAGGGCCGGCTCCAGCATTTCTGCCGCCCCAAGCCAAAAAAAAAAAAAAAGCCGCAATCGCAACCGCCGGCGGCAATTGGGCAGGGGGAAAAAAAGCCGCGATCGGCGGCGGCAGTTCGGCGGCAGGTCCTTCGCTCCTAGAGGGAGTGAGGGACCTGCCACCCCGAATTGCCGCAGGTGCCGCCCCTCTCCCTTGGCTGCCCCAAGCACCCGTTTGTTAAGCTGGTGCCTGGAGCCGGCCCTGCGCGCAGAAAAGCCGCCTGGCCATGCCTCTGCGTAGGAGCTGGAGGAGGGACATGCCGCTGCTTCCAGGAGCTGCCTGAGGTAAGCGCCACCCGAGCCTGCACCCCGATCCCCTCCTGCACCCCAATCCCCTGCCCCAGCCTGGAGCCCACTCCTGAACCCCAAATCCCCCATCTCCGGCACCACACCAGAGCCCGCACCCCCAGCCAGAGCCCTCCCCCCCTCCCGCACTCTGAACTCCTCTTTTCTGGACCCACCCCGGAGCCCGCACCCCCTCCCACATTCCAGCCCCCTGAGCCAGCCCGGTGAAAATGAGCAAGTGAGTGAGGGTGGGGAGAGCAAGTGACAGAGGAAGGGAGGATGGAGTGAGTGGGGGCGGGGCCTCGGAGAGGGGCAGAGCATGGGCCAGTTCTCGGAGGAAGGACGGGACAGGGGGCAGGGCAAGGGCATTCAGTTTTGTGCAAGTAGAAAGTTGGCAACCCTATTCTGGTACCATGTGTTACTATTAGGAGATTCTACTGAAGACAGGAATGGTGATAGGAAAGTGACACCCCACAGCCGTTGGCATAAACCCGCACAGAGCCTGGGGTACTGCAGACAATATGACCCATTCTACCCCTCATGGGAGAAGGCTGTGCCCCTGCGAGCCGCAAGAACGGGTGTTCTCAAGGGAGCCTGACTCACTGATGTGGCTGTGATAATACTCTGCAGGTGCTGCACATTGTTGGCGTCAACCTTTCCCGCCACCACAATCTCCGACCCTCCAAAGTAGTTATCGAAACTTTTCTGGGTGACATCTGACACCGATTCCTGAGGATAGTTAAACTCCACTTTCTTGAGGAGCGGGGTAGAGACCTGATTGTAGAATTTCTGCAGTTGGAAAAGACACGGGGGGTAAGTCTGTTGTGTTTGACACAACCCTCGCTGACATGCTAACGCAACAGCAAAAGGTACAAGCGACAATCTGGAACCCAACAAGGCCAGACTGCACTGTTTATTTTTCAGGAAATGCAATTCCCCTTTTGAATAGGCCTTGAAATGTCTGTGTATTTACAAAGACAGCTCCCAGTAAAGTCAATGGAAAGACTCAGGCCCACAGTCTGTAGTGACAAACACCTAGTTTCTTCCAGGACCCAGAGGCAGAAGGAAGCGTGAATTCTGGTGCATATGGACCCAAATCCTAAAGCAGGTGTGAAGTCAACGAATAAGGACTTGATGATTTGGCCCTTTATTATTTATTGCTTATAGATGTGAGTCCAGGCTTCAAGCACTTTCCAACTCTATTGATCAGAATTTAGCCTTCATGACTAGACTCTTTCTCTATAGAGTTGGCTGAAGAGTAAAATCCTAGATCTGGACAGCCCTTAACACAGCTCCAAAAACCCTACTTTGCAGTTCAGAGTTTATCCCTATGGGCTGGTCTTCACTATGACGCTGCTGCAATCAATGCAGCAGGGATTGATTTAGCCAGTCTAGTGAAAACCCGCTAAATCGATGGCAGAGCGCTCTCCGGTCGACCCTGGCACTCCACCTCTCTGAGAAGAGTAAGGTAAGTTGACCGGGAGAGTGTCTCCTGTCAACGCAGTGCAGTGAAGACACTGGGTACGTCGACCTAAGCTACGTCGACTCCATCTACGTTATTCACGTGGCTGGAGTAGTGTAACTTAGGTCAATTTACCCCTGTAATGAAGACGAGCCCCTTGTTATAGAAGGTCTTGGGTTTACAGACATGATCGTTACCCTGTTGAACTCTCATGGCTAGTCT
The DNA here is from genome assembly GCF_013100865.1 of Trachemys scripta elegans. NCBI lineage: Eukaryota > Metazoa > Chordata > Testudines > Emydidae > Trachemys > Trachemys scripta. Next base: position 10,965,228 of record NC_048298.1, on the reverse strand, counting down.
CTGCTTTCAGCGGGACCTGTGTGAACCAGGAGTAACTCCATCGCCTTCGAATGAGTTATTCCAGATTCACAGCTGGGAGCAGAATCTGACCCTCACAGTTTAAGAGGTGGAGGGAAGGAAATGCACCTTCATTTGGGAAGAGGTCTCCTGATTTCCAAAAATCCTCTGTGCCATTCCATGGTTGTCATGAGCAAGCCTGTCCAGGAAATCATAGTCTACATCGAATCCAATCCCGAGAGAGAACAAAGAGACATCTTCCGGTATGTTCTGTTTCACGTTCTTCTGGATTTTAGTCAACTTCAGCTCACCTTTAGGGGAGAGAGTGACTTTCAGTCATCTCCTGAATGGAGAACAAACCCTTCAACCCAATTAAAAATCCCCATATTCCTTGAATATCCTCATTGTCTGTAGTGGGAATGTTGGTTTGCTGTTGTAACAGATGGAGATGAATAGGACTGTTTTCATCTCACAGAACTATAGTTTCAGGCTCTCTGCAGACTCAGGAAGACACCACTAATGGTTTACACTTCAGTTCATGATTTTAAGATGCTCTTTGCAATCATGAGGGCTAGGAACGTAACTTTTTTTAAATCATAGAATCATAGAATATCAGGGTTGGAAGGGACCCCAGGAGGTCATCCAGTCCAACCCCCTGCTCAAAGCAGGACCAATCCCCAAATAGAAACTTCAGTTGTAGAGCAGCCAGGGGTGACTTTTGAGGCAATTTGTGCAGTTGGGGCCCAATGCAAACCCCACTGAACTTAATTTTCTTTCTGCTTTATTCTTCATATTTAGGGGCAATTCCTGGGATGGAGCAGCTTCTTGTGGACCAGCCATCACAGTCTGGGCTGAGCTCTCTGGAAGAGGGGATTGCCTGTGTGATGGTTGTGACCTCCTCTGTTCCAGGACTGGAGTATGTATGTAAATAAAGCACATTACCCTTAGGATATACCCAGCCTCCATGTCACTCATTTCTCATCCACTAGGAAGCCAGCCTGAAAAGCCTCAGAATTCCACTACCATTTGGCAGAGGGGCGACATGATGTCTGAAGCAGGACATGTTGGCATCGGAAGAAGGGACAATAGTATTTTCTTAACTTACTTGTAGAGTGTCCATGTGCTGGTTGTGTTTCTTAAGCCAATTCAACTGGCCTTTCATTTCACCTAATGCAAGATCCTTACCTACCGTAGGGTCGCCATCTGACACCAATATGATCATGGAGACGGAGTTAGGGTCCAACATTCCCATGTTGCTGGCTTCCTTTAGAATGAATATTGCTCGAAGAAGAGCTTCGTTGATGTTTGTACCTGGTAAAGAAGCGATAAAATGAGCATGTTTGCTACGCAGCGTTCCTTCTTGAAATAAAGGCTCAGTCCTGAGAAAATAATACATAGGAACATAAGACTGGAAGGGACCTGAGTAACTGAGTCCAGTTCCCTGCTAATGCCGGCAACCCTGTCATAGAATCCCATTCTATAACTTATCAAGCTCCATCTTCAGACTAGTTGGGTTGTTTGCCCCCACTGCTCCTATTGGGAGATTGTGCCCAAACTTTACTCCTTTGATATTAGAAACCTTTTTCTCATGTCCAACCTAAATTTATTCATGGCCAATTTAGCCCCATTTATTCTACCCCTCTCATGTATTTAAAGACAGGAATCATATCCCCTCTGAGCCTTCATTTTTCTAGGCTAAACAAGCCAAGCTCTTTGAATCACTTCTTGTAAGAAAGACCTGCCATTCCCCGATCACCCTAACAGCCCTTCTGTGCACCTGTTCCAGTTTGAATGAGCCTTTCCTGAACATAGGTGATCAGATTTGTACATAATATCCAGTTGAGGTCTGACCACTGCCTTGCCCAATGGCATTAATATGTCCACAACTCCAGTGGAAATACATCTTAGGATCGCACTTGTGTTAGCCCCCAGGGACAAAGGCCTCAAGGACAGTTAAAGGCCTCCCCAGAAATAGATGCTGAGGGGTGTGGTGCATGGCCTTTTAATTAATCCCACTGGAGTTCCTTGCTTTAAGTATATTAGGTCAGATTTTGCTTGTTTATAGTGGAGTTACTCATTGAAATTGATGGACTTGTCCCAGATTTACATGAGCATAAGTGAAAGCAGACTGTGGTCCATTCAGTGGGCCTGATTCACTACTGTATTACTCTGTTTTAAGGTGGGCTTCACCTAGGATTTAAAAATCCCCACCATACTTGGGAGAATTTAACCAAAAATTCCAAACCTTTGCACAAATGTCTATGAAAGGGCCAGATTCTGATACTGGTTAAAATACATTTTGCTTTGCACTCCTATAGCTCCTTTCCCTACAAGCTCAGAATGAAGCCTCAATGCCTCTGTGAGGTTGGGAAGTACAATTATCCCCCTTTAACAGCAGGGGGATGATGGCACAGAGAAGTTAACTGATTTGCTCAGGGTCACATGACGAAATCCAGGGCAGAGCTGGGAAGAGACCCAGCTCTCTTGATTCTCTGTCATTGGTTTTAAAGCCAGGAAGGGACAATTAGATCATCTCGTTTGACCCCTGTATAACACAGATGATGGAATTTCACCTAGTTACCCCCGTACTGTGCTTGATAACTTGTATTTAGCTATAGAGTATGTTCCAGAAAGGCAGCCAAGCTTGATCTGGACATCAAGAAATGGAAAAGCCACTACTTCCCGAGGTAGTTTGTTCCAATGGGTAACCCCACTCCCTGTTAGAGCCTTATTTCTAATCTGAATTGGTCTGGCTTCAGCTACCACCCAGTGGTTCTTGTTAGGTCTTTCTCCTGGATTAGATCAGAGAGCCCTGTATTGCCTGGTATTTTCTCCCTGTGAAGAGTCACCTCTCAAACTTCTTTTTGATAAGCTAAACAGCCTGAGCTCTTTCCATCTCTCACGGTAAGGCGTTTTCTCCAGCCCTCAGATCAGTTTAGTGGCTCTTCTCTGCACTCTCTCCCATTTCTAACATCCTTTAAAAACTGTAGACACCAGAACTGGGTGTAGCATTCCCGTATCGATCTCACCAGTGCCATGCACGTAGGCAAAATCACTTCCCCGCGCTCGAGCTTCAGCCACAAAATCATCCGTCCTGTGCTCAGTGTTCACACAGTGCTCTGAAGATATGACATTAAGCACCTCTCACACTCTGTCTACTCCAGTGTAACTACATTAACGTCAGGGGAGTTACTCTTGATTTACACCGTTGTAAATGAGAGGCGAATCGGGCCCATAAATCATGGAGTATGATCACTGCATAACAGGTTAGTGGCCTCCAAGTTAGCTGCAGCCAGTGGAGGCCTTGGAGACATGCTGCTTGGACCAGGGACCAGATCCTCAAAGGTAATGGGCGTATGATGGGGCGTCTGCCCCACACAGGGTTGAAAGGGGGTTAAGGTGTCCAGATAGGCCAGTTAACTACCCAGGGTGCACGTGGAGGAGGAGCCAGGAAGCAAACAACTGGTTGATTAGGAACAGGCTCTCCTGTGCAGGAACAGGTGGGGCCTGTCTAAACCCAGCTACCTGGCTGCAAATGGGGGCTGTTGCTGGGAAGGGCTGCAGGGAAGTAGGCTGCAGTCACTCCCTGAGTGGAGGGAGTTTGAGGCTGGCAAATCCAGAGAAGGGGAGGAGCCAGATAGGTAGGAAGAAGCCCAGGGAAACAGCAACAAGGGCTAGGACCGTACAGGGACCGTGGTTGCTTGTTATATGGTCCCTGGGCTCATAGGCGCCAATTTCTCCTGGGGCCAGTGGGTGCTCAACCCCCCAGCCCCGCCTCGACTCCACCCCTGCCCTGCCTCCTCCCGCCCCTGTCCCACCCCCATTCCAACCCCTTCCCCAAAGTCTCTGCCCCTCCCCGCCCCTATTGGACTCCTTCCCCAAATCCCCGCCCAGGCCCCGCCTCTTTCCCAACTCCTCCCATGAGTGCGCCGTGTTCCCGCTCCTCCCCCCTCCATTCCACAGCTTGTTACGCCGCAAAACAGCTGTTTTGCAGTGGCAAGTGCTGGAAGGCGAAGTGGGGATGCGGCGCACTCAGGGGAAGAGGCAGAGGTGGAGGTGAGCTGAGGTGGGGAGGCGGGGAGCTTGGCTGCCAGTGGGTGCAGAGCACCCACAAATTTTTCCCCATGGGTGCTCCAGCGCCGGAGCACCCACGGAGTCGGCACCTATGTCTGGGCTGGAACCCAGTGTACAGGGTGGGCCTGGGTTCCCCTTCTAGCCACTGGGAAATGACGAGGGCATTAGAGACACCAGTTTGGAAGCAGCCAGTTTGGAAAGATTTTGATTTCCCCAGAACGGGAGGACCTTAGTGACCTGGCTGGAGGGCCTAGCTGCGGTTCCTGAGGCTGAGAGCAGGGCTGCAAAGCAAAACAAGATGAGAGAAGTTACCACCGGAGGGAGAGTGCAAGCGAGCAGAGCTAATTCCCAGGATGGCCAGCAGGAGGTGCCGCTCACAATGAGTGAACCCTGTGACAGGGAGCTTGGTGCCTACATACCTGTAAGGATCTGGTCCCAAGTCCAGAGGTGCTGGGGGCACAGAGAGGTAGTGTGGTGGCACCATTGCCCTCGTCTCTTACTGATACATGGGCTCTGTGGGACTGGCCCCACAGAAGGAACACCTGCCTTTCCCAACAGAATGACCAGGGGGCTCTTCTGCCCCCCTCGTTAGGTCCCTTTTCCTTGTGACTCTTGCTGCGTGAGTGGGAAATCTGGCCTTTTGTGAACAGGACTCTGTCTATCTGTCTGAGGCATTTCTCCCCATGGTACCTAAGTGCCGAGAGTACCTCGTTATCAAATGCACGTACCCCCATTGGGATGGATCTCCTGGATGTACTTCTTAGCATCCTCCTTCTGAGGCGCTGTGGCTGCAACTAAATCATCTCTCCAGGTGCGAACATTGTGGTTGAAGTCAACAATAGAAAAGTGGTCATCAGACCGGAGATCACCCAATATGGTCTTCATCGCCTCAACCGTCTAAGACAGGAAGGGGTCACAAGAATAGGCACGTTTAGCTCTTTCCATTATTCAAAGCACCCTATAAATGCTAGCTAATGAGTAAGAAACTAGGTGAACAACAACATGAGTGATGGGCCCAAACTGGAACCTTTTATGAGGCTGTCTCTCAGCCTGCTTCCTCTGCACTGTGGAAATCCAGGTAAAATAGGACTTGGCTTGACAGAATCCAGATAAGGAGTCTGCAAAACCCAAACTTGTCCTCCTCAACCCATCCCCACTGAAGACTAATCATGAGAGGGAGAAGCCAGGAGCAGAGAGGACCTTGCTCTGGAAGTTGTGTTGCGTTGGTATTGGCACAACACTCAGGAGACGAGAGTTCTATTTCTAGCTCTGTCATGGCCTGCAGTGTGAGGCTGGGCAAGTCCACATCCCCTCTCTGTATCTCCATGGCCCTATCTATAAAAATCACCCTCCTTTGCAAAGTGCTTTGAGATCTACTATTTCAGAACTCAGTATGATTCAAATGACCTTGTTTCTTTCTGAAAACATTTTAAGGACAGTAAATATGGTGGGTCAAATCCTGAAGTCCTCTACTCAGGCAAATGCCCAGTGACGCTTTTGACTAAAGACCTAAAGATCCAACCTAGTGGTTTTCAGTTCAGGCAAGAGCTAAGTATGCGGCAGTCAAGTAAGCAATAGCTAAACATACGGGAGAACATGAAGGCATGGCCTTATGTCTGCACAGATCAGGAACTTACTTGTTTCATTTTCAGTCCCCACATTGAGCCACTCACATCGATAACGAATAAAATGTTTTTGGGCAGCGGATCCAGATTGTCAGGAGCAAAGTAGTGAATAAAATAGCCATTAAAAATCTGCAAAATACAAACGATGGTAATCAGAGTTCCTGTAAAGCTCCCACATGGCACAAGACAGTAAATGGAGTGAAAGGTTTCAGCCCTCTTTACAGGCCACATTCTGCTTTCACATACACACGGTTATATCGGTCGCTAGCGCTGCATTTGTATTTCACTCATCACCATAATGCAGTATCTGAACTCCACTGGCTTTAAGGGAGAGCAGAAATCGGCTCTAAGGACTCACTTGCTTTGGGAACACCCCTTCACTGGCATGGGGGGTGCACGAGATGGTGTAAAAGAGCTCAATCCTGCAACCCTACTCCACGCCAACATGACGCTAATGAAGTGCCAGTTTGCCTTCTCACAACTTCTGACCCTGTTCCTTTGGAGTCGGTTAATCAGTGCCCAGTACGGTGGGGAACACTGCGATGCAAGAGACACTGGCTTTTGGACAAGACAGGAAGCTGGTCCTGTCCACTTGTTGTTTAGGTAACTGTATTCTGCCTGCCTAAAATCCCCCTGCTACTTCAATTGGATGCAGGATTCTTGATTACTTCTGTTGTTCAGCCATGCTGTGCTTTGTTCCCCCCCTAATGGAACGCAGAAAGAGCACCAGAGATGGGGATCATGGATAGTCTGCTCTGCTGTGGCAACTATTTCTGATGTTCCATTTTGGGTAAGGCCAGTACTTGAATTACAGTCAGGCTTGGGGGGTGGGGCTGGGTCCCCTTCTGGCTTTTAGGGGCTACCTTACTTGTCTTCTGGCCCCCTTACGTCTCATTTCTGTCTAAATTAAAGCTCTTGACATTCAGGGCCCACCTACGTCCCCCTAGACTCAGCATTATGTACAGTAACTCCTCACTGAACGTCCTCCTGCTTAACGTTGTTTCGAAGTTACATCGGTGCTCCATTAGGGAACATGTTCGTTTAAAGTTGTGCAATGCTCCCTTATAACATCGTTTGGCTGCCTGCTCTGTCCACTGCTTGTAGGACTCTGTGGAAGAGCAGCGACTTTACAAGGGAGCATTGCCCAAGTTCCTCTTCTCTGCCTCCCCCTCCCTCCCAGTGCTTCCCCCGCCACCACGCAGCTGTTTGGCGGCGCTTAGGACTTTCTGGGAGGGAGGGGGAGGAGTGGGGAAGTGCATCTCTGCTCGTCCCCCTCCCTCCCAGAAAATCCTAAAGTGAAAGTGCTAGGAGGGAGGGGAAGGAGCGGGGATGCGGCGTGCTCCAGGGAGGATGTGTAGTGGGGGTGGGAAGAGGTGGGCCTGGAGTGGAGCGGGGACAGGAAGAGGCGGGCCTGGAGCATCCCCCGGCAAAGTCAGTGCCTGTTCTTCTGGGGGGAAGCTGCCACTGCTGCTGTGCAAGGTGCTTCCTAGCGTCCTTGTCTGCATCATTGTCTGCAGCAGGCTGTGCCTGTGTGGGGTAAGCCAGGGGCACCTCCCCACCACAGTACAGTACTGTACAGTATACAATGCCTTTTGTCTGCCCCCCCAAAAATTTCCTTGGAACCTAACCCCCCGCATTTATATTAAATCTTATAGGAAAATTGGATTAATTTAACATCGTTTCACTTAAAGTTGCATTTTTCAGGACCATAACTACAACGTTAAATGAGGAGTTACTGTACGAGAGCAACATATGGTAACAGAATAAACTTACTTCCAGTTCTCCAGCTTTGGTTTCTCGGTGCACATCATACGTCACCACAAAATTCCCATCTACTGCCGTGGTAGAACAGGTGGGGCATTTTCGTTGCTGAGCCACCGTTGGTTTGAAGGACACGTGGGCCTAGAGGTGAGATGTGAACAAGGGGACTCCATTACAAAGTCAACCACACATCCCACGACAATGGTATCATTTCAAGAGATTAGGAATGAGTCCTGCAAGAAGCAATGGACTAGGCTTTTGTATCCAGGGGACACACAATTTCATTGAGCACCTTTGTAATTTTTCGAGTAAAACGGAGAGGGATTTTTGTTGCTTCAAAGCAAAGATTGCTCTTTGGTTTTCTTCGCTCAGTTTCTTCACTGATAGCAGCTCTGTGTGCAAACACACAGAGTCATAGCCCTGTATTACAGACAGAGCTGGACAAACTGTTTGTCATAAGCAATTCACTGGATGATTTTAGCTCTTTTTTAGCTCCTGTTTGCAAGGAAAAAAAAATATTTGCATGACATCCATGATTTTCACAATATCCATGATTTCCATGATAATGATTTCCATGAATCTGTTATTTGTAATTGCTAGTCTGAACAAATGACAACCTATAGATTTCCTATAAATTGAGGGCTATGAATATTAGTAATTAGATATCCGTGATTTGTCGCCTTTGTCACATGGTATTGTTTCTCTTTCCTGATTGGATTAATTCAACTTTTTAAAAGTGGAAAATAACAAATGACACATAGTCAATAGTGAACATCATGTTAACTCAGAACTATCCATGTTTGCCCATGACTATATTTAGATTGTACGCTCTTTGAGGCAGGGACCATCTCTTTGTTCTGTGCCCTGGTCCATGAGTGGGATCCCTTGGGATTATCTATTATTATTATTATTAGTAGTATTAGCAGAGATAAAAACTCCAAAAATAGCCACAGAACCTGATCATTGACATGAACAGTTGAGAGCATGAACATCGCCAAATCAAATTGTGGGCTGGGTTTTGCCAACGTGTTTGCAAATACATTTTCATGCTATTCAGTTTGCTCCAATTACAACCCTGTGTGCCTCAGCCCAAACCTTTGGCTAAGTGGGTTTGTGGATAAACAAGATGTGAAGCTGTGCATTGATATCAGGGGGCTGACTTCTTACCCATGAAAGCTTATGCTCCCAATACTTCTGTTAGTCTTAAAGGTGCCACAGGACCCTCTGTTGCTTTTTACAGATTCAGACTAACACGGCTACCCCTCTGATAGTATAACCTTAGTTATAGACTGTATTTGTGTGTATATTTGACCCTCATGAATATGAGGGACTGTAGTAGTAGAGTCTAGTTTATTTATTTAAAAGTCATCCATCATCTTGGTATCTAAAGACCAAACCAGATATCTGCGTAAGGCCAAACATAGTGTGAGTAGCAGCTCAGCAAGTTCCCCCCACCCATCACACAGACCTGCCAAAACACCATAGTCTGTTATTTTACTCTAGACCTGGGCCTCTTTTCTATCAATCCATGTATATATGTTTAAATACTGATCCCATCAACACAGAATTGGAGCACTCGTCAGAGGATAAAGCCAGTTATACCAAATTGTCCGGTTTTTTGTGATGAGAACATAAAGTATGTCCACAGACGTCTACTGATTCTCAAGAGGTCAAAGTCTAGGGCATCAAATCATTGAACCAACTAGCCCTGAAGAACATGGCTTGTCTACATGTGAAGGTTATTCTGGAATAAGGTATGGTATGAATTTAAAGCAGACTAGCTATTCTGGAAAAACTCCATGTGTGCACACTCTTATTACAGAATAAGAGTGCCTTTTTCTGGTTTTAGTTTAATTCACTTCCATCTTGAAGCTGATTGGGAAAAAGGCACTCTTACTCTGGAATAAGAGAGTCCACACACAGGAATAGCTGCTCCAGAATAACTACATGTGTAATCAAGCCCTAACCCAGCATCTGATTATTTCTGAGTTTCTAATGCGAAGTATTGATCAGCTCTGGGTTAGATGTTGTTCATTATCGATCTATCTGTTTTATACTGCTGCCATCCCCATAGTATATGAACACCTTTCATCTAAAATCAACAGCAACAGCAAAGTTACTAGTGGTGTTCACTGACTAACTGGCACGTCTCTCTGTTCAGACGTGGGGTAGGGTGCGATCATCAAATGTCTGCATTCTGAATGACAGATCTCCTCTTTCCAAGTGCTTTCTGTATGGTGAGCGTGTGTTACTTTGCCAGATCCCAGTGGGTATTGGGAGAATCTTATCCCCTGTGGGAGAAAATGTTGTACACCTACAGTTTCTTGGTGTCAACTACTGCTTTGACCATTACCTTTTTCTCTCCCTTAGTGATGGTGGTGATTCCCGCAAAGTGATCTCCTAGCGAGTTAGGAACATGCACGTAACGAAGTCCCTGAGGCTCAATAATGCGGACATCCACCTACAGGCAAGAGGGGAGGACAGTAAACACGGAGCCTCATTAGAAATGCCCCAGTGTCTCATGAGCACTTCTGCGCTCCCCAAAACACACATGCGACAACACCCAGCCTCAGGGTGCTGCCACAGGAACAGAGCCAATGCCAGGGGTTCAGGCAGTGATTTGAGCAGATCGAAACAGCAGGGGGAGCTCTCACACCTGTTGTGTATTTGGTTGTCGTGGTAATAGACTCTTGTGTTGCTATGGCAACTGAGTTAGATTATTAGGGGATCGCCCAGCCAGTTTTGGCTGGCTGTTGGTTAGTTCTGGTGTGGCAATAAATGGCGGCTTCAAGGTTTACAGCTCTCTGTGTCTCCAGTGATTTCTTCCTAAAACTGTTGCCCCCAAGGATATAATAATGCCACAAAGGAGAAGGGGAGGTGCAAGGAAATACTGATCCCCCCGCCCCATGCGGGGAATGGAGTGGGAGCGCTTTGTCTGCTGACAGCCGGGGGGCGGGGGGTGCAGCTCCCTTCTGTTCCCCCTCCTCCTCGCTTTCATCCTTGGATCCAAGTTGCTGGTAGGGCAGACAGGACAGTGTGTTGTTTCACTCTCTGGTCCCCAGGAACAGTCCTAGGTGGGTTGCTGGCCAGGGCAGAAGACCCTCCCCCACACCCATCTCACACCTCTGAGCAGAACAAAGGCTGGCCAGTCAGCAAAGCAAAACTAAATAAACCCTGAGTGGCACAGTGCCCCCTGGAAGATAGCGCCCTGATTGCCCGCCCATAGCACCAGCCTGGCTGGTCCCATTGCCAAGGGAAGACTGACTGGCAAGTAGCCATCCCAGCTCCTACGCATTGTCTGTTCCTGCTGTCGAAGGTAGGGGAAGATTGGATAGTGAGCTGCTTTTCCCTCCTATAGGGTGTGTGGGGAAACTGGGAAGGGAATTGCTTTCCCCTCTAGTCCCAACCTGGAGCTAGAATATCGGTGGAGCCCTCCTTGGTGCTGCTACTGGGTGGGAGATCAGGCAGCGAGTCAACTCTCCAGTGGGGAAAACAGGATTCAAGGTAGCAATCGATGGGAACAAGTCCAGGCCCTTAGTCAGCACGAAGCAGCCCATACTCTGCAACACGGGAGCATGAGTAGTGAACATTCGCTTAGGGCCTGAGCCAAAGTCCAGTGAAGTCAATGAAAAGTTTTCTTATGTAAAAACCCTGCTTGCTTTTGTAGGCTACTTCACTCTGGAATTAGGGATGGGGATATTTTGAAAGGTGTTATACAAATTAGGGGCAAATCCTGCCTCACTTACTCACATGAGTCACCCCTATAGACTTCAGTGGGACGACTCATGAGGGAGAAGAGCCCTGAAGTTGTATATAAGTGTGCAGTGGAGCGCATCGCACGAACTGTCACACATGCTCGTATTTTCTGCAAGAACCAGCCAACTACGTGCCACTTGCAGTGATCTGGGTGAGAAGCAACACAGAACATTGTAGTCCTTGACTCTCCTGTACCTCTAGGTGCTTTGCTAGTCTTCCAGGCTGCAGAGGGATAACATACTCGTACGATCCCAATTTCCTCCGGATCACTTCTTGGTAATGAATTTCAAACTGGACCTTCATTCCTCCGGGCACGTTCAGTTCAGCTTTGAAGTTTTCCATGTCAAGGGCATTGCTCCTGGAGGTGTTGTCAAAACACAAAGCTGTATCTCTGTGCGGCAAGCACCCGAATATGAAAACTCACTCAGTACCCGCTTCAAGAATAACACCTGCTTTTTGCTAAAGGCCTGAGTTAATAAAATACAGGGAGATTTAATAGCTAATTTGGCCTTAAATTTGGCCTATAAAAGGGAACCACACTTACATATCAACTCAATGAGGCTTTGTCAATTTGAGGATGGAAACACAAGGTGAGCTCTGGACAAGTGAACTATTGTTCTTGCTATAGATGAGCATAAACACCTGTCAGGGATGGTCTAGGTATATTTGGTCCTCCTTTAGCATGGGGTAGGGTTACCAATTTGGGTTGGACGTATTCCTGGAGGTTTCATCACATGACATGATCTTAAATTAAAGATTAATCTTCCATTCCTGGAGACTCTAGGACAATCCTGGAGGATTGGAAATTCTAGCATGGGAGCATGACTTCTCTAAGTCCCTTCCAGGCCTACCTTTCTATGATAAACCAAATCAGAGATTCAAAGCAATGGACTGGAGCTGGTCAGCAATTGGATTCTCTGTTCCGCAGCAAATTCCAAAACTTCCTACCCAATGAAATGTCCAGAATAATTTAATTTCAAGTCAATTAAAATATATTATTCTGATCTCAACTTTTTGTTTTTCTATTATTAAAAATTATAATATAACAGTCAAGGTGAAAAGTCGTTTCAAAACAAAAAATCAAATTGTTAAATTTTAATAAGGCACATTTCGGCTTTATCCAAGAGCTTTGTTTCAATTTTTTTTCCGAAAGAAAATCTGTTGGAATTTGACAGGCCCACAGAAAGTATCGATTTTGACAAAACGGCATTTTTGGATGGAAAAAGGTTCCATCAGAAAGCTTTCATCCAGCTCTGCTTTGGAATGTTTGGTACCAGGCTCAGATCAGCACCCAAAGTTTGCAGATGGCTCCACTCTATACCACAGTCAAAATCAAAACCCAGATCTCAACTTCCACCCAGAATTCTAAGAAGTTCCAAATCCAGACCAGGATCTAGATTTGAATTTTGCTCTTTGAATCCACCTCTAACATTTGCAGATTACTGGTTTCTGTTTAAAAAAAACAAAAACAAATTTGAAGTAGTGGTTGGAATAGAAGTGTAAATCAGGACTCCTGGGTTCCACTACTGATTCTGCTACTAAGCTTGGGCTTGTCACATGATGGTGAAGTTCACCCTTGTGCAGAGAGCCAGTATAAGTTCTGATTAAGTCCCATGTAAATCTCAAAATAGAACATTAATGGGATTTAAGTGGTGCATAGGCATCATGCTGACCCTTTATTTGTAGTGTCTTAGCCGCTTGTGGTAAGCACTTCATAAAATAATTACTTAATATATAGGCCCCAATCTGGCAAAACACTTAAGTTCTGACTTCAACGAGACTATTCATGGGCTTAAAGTTAACATGTGCTTAAGTCTTTTGCTGGATCAGGGCCTAAATAAAGACACTGTACTCATGTTCATGGGATTTCCACCAGAGATCCTATTTTGGTGTCAGGACACAGACCAGTCTCAGAGTCTGGGAGTTAAAGATTCTAATAAAAGGAAAAGGAAGTACAGTAGCATAATAAAGAGGAAAAATCTTTGTACCTTACTATTCCAGCAGCTTTACCTTTGGCCCTGGCCTGAGCATATTGTTGTCTGGCTGCAGATTTTTCTCTAATTGAACTAGTAAACGTTATGCCATTTATGTTCCTAAGAGAGAAAAACACAGACAGATCAGCACAGAGACTATTGTGGAGTTTCTTTATTTTAAGGAGAAATCAAGTTGAATCACACCTGTTCCTAATCCAGTGGAAACTTTTACTTTAAAAAAAAAAATCTTGGAAAAGTATTATTTTATATACAATAGAAGTTATGGACACTTTCCCTCTTATCCTTCCGCCACCTTCTTATTCGATTATTGAAATTATCACACGCAATAGATACAGTTGCCCACTACTTACATAGTAAAGTTGTGAATGAAGGCTCCTTTGGGAATCTGCACATCAAACACCAAATTTTGGGCATGCTTAGCTTTATTTTCCACTTTGCTTTGGATCATGGTGTCGACCAAACGAGACGTTATGGTGGACTGAACTTTGTAGCTATAAATACTTATCTTGTCATCGCCAGCCACCTGCAATGGAGACGAGAACTTTGAAAATTCGGGATAAAGATACACCAGCTACGTTTTGCATGGAGAGATGGCTCAATCCATGCTGACAATCACAGTGTTTGTATTTAGCTACAGTTCATTACAAAATGGCTCCCTCAATGGATCTTCAGGTCCTGTAGATCTCAGACGTTTGGGACGAGGTTGTCTAACAAGAGAGTACTGTAATATACTAGCCTAGTACATGAGCTCATATTGCATGACGGTTTGCTACTTTCTAGTATCTAAAGTTCCTTTGCTTAAGAGGGAGGCGGATGAATTTCTGGTGCAGTAGGTCCCAGGTTCAATCCCAGCTAGTGATTGTTGTGTCTATGGCTTTGGCCTGGTCTACACTAACCCCCCACTTCGAACTAAGGTACGCAAATTCAGCTACGTTAATAACGTAGCTGAATTCGAAGTACCTTAGTCCGAACTTACCGCGGGTCCAGATGCGGCAGGCAGGCTCCCCCGTCGATGCCGCGTACTCCTCTCGCCGAGCTAGAGTACCGGCGTCGACAGCGAGCACTTCCGGGATCGATCCCAGAAGATCGATTGCCTGCCGTCGAACCAGGACGTAAGTGTAGACCTGCCCTTTGTCTACACACTAAACCAGGTTTAGTTAAACTGGTGCAAACCCGCGTGGAGACTCTTAGGTCAGTTCACCTCAGCTTTAGCCTGTTCCTAATCAAACCAAAATAAGCCTGGAAACAGGACTAAGAGCCTTGCAGCCTTTTGCTCTGGTTTAACTGAACTGGTTTAGAATCACTCCTTTAATGTAAAACAATTCAGCTCTGTGTGAGGACAACCCCCTGGTGTATTTCACTAACACTACATGTAGGGAGGATTGGGATTTATAGGCCTTCTGGAAAAAGTGTGTTTCAAAGAAAGACTTAAATAAGAGAGGGAGGAGGCAACTTGGCAGACCAGGTCAGATGTAAGATCTACCATGGCAGTTCATTGAGAAAACAACATGATTTGCCATGAGGTTTATAAAAATATTGCCTTTTAGAGGAAGGGAGAGCATGTTTTCTGTTCATTTTTGTGCTTATTCCTACATCAGTACAATATATATCACCACGAAATCTTGTACCAATCCCCCGAACAGCATTGCACAAGCAGTCAGCTGTTTGAAGAAAACAGGTTAATACCCGATCAGTGATACAAGCAAGGCATTGAACAAACAGCAGGATTGATTTCCAGATAATGGTTAACTGGAAAATCATTTTGCCATCATTCGTTTTCCCAGAAGAAAACTCACCAACTCTCCAGAGTCCTCATCGTTTAATGTGCTTCTCTGGGAAGAAAAGAAATAGAGAATGAGACTTCAGCAAGCCTGAGAATTACAAGTCTAGTGGTCATGAATTAGCTATTGAAGGGGTCAAACAGCATATTGCCCATATATTGTTTCACAAGATGATCAGAATCAATGAGAGTCACTGGATTTAGTTCGTAGTGTCCTTCTCTTTTCTTTATTCCTTGCACTTAAGGGGTGGATTTTCAAAAGTCCCTGAGGTCCAGATCCTCAAAAGGTGCTTAACTCCCATTGATTTCAAGTGCCTTTGAGTATCTGAGCCTAAATGAAACATAAGTCCAACTGGACATCACTGACAATCTGGTTCTGACACCGAGGGACTTGCAAAAACAAAAGTAGGGCTGGTTGAAAAATGTCCATTGAAATGGTTTTCTGATGGAAATTTGGGATTCAGACAAAATGATTGTGTGTGTGTGTGTGTGTGTGTGAAAAGGGTCTGCTTTCTGCAGAAATTTTTGAGTTTTTGTACAAAACCTTCTGGCCAAAAACCAAATCTTTTGCCCCAAACCAAAACTTTTTCAGGAAAGAAAAAAAAAAAAGGAAACTTGAGGTTTTCTGCCAAAATGTTTCAGGTTTCATATTTTTTCTATGAAAAGTTGAAATTTTCCATGAAAAAGTTAAACAAAATTGATGTTTTTGTTGCTGTTTTCATCAATTAAATTCTGCAGAAAAAATAGTTCTGACCGACACTACTATTTAAGCTTTACAAGGGCTTAAAAATAGTAATTAATGAGCTATTTTTTACTGCCATATGAATATCCCTGTTTGGGATTTAAGTCAAGCAGTAGCGACATCTTCTGGCCAACTCTTGACCCTCTAAAAAATTAAATCCATATGAGTGACACTGGCTCCTTAAATGTGACAAAGACCCAAATTGAGGTAGACAGCAAAAACCATAGAAGAAGCTTATAATGATGGGTAGTTCATTTCCTAAAGTTTGGTATCAATTTAGGTCAGTAAATTTGAACTAAGTTAACTTATGCATGGGTAACTGCAGGATTATGTGCAATGCAGGTAAATCGGGGTGTATAGGTGAGGTGAGATACCTCATAAAGAGATCCTGTAAAGTGTTATAGGTTGGGTGGCTCACCATTTCACTGAGCATAAACATGGCCCAAGTTTGTATTTGGAAATGCTATGATTTAGGTTTAGGCAGGGCCGGCGCTTCCACTAGGCGACCCTAGGCGGTCGCTTAGGGCAGCAGGATTTGGGGGGCGGCATTTTGCCAACCTCGGCGGAAATTCGGTGACGGGGGTCCTTCCGCTTTGGGTCTTTGGTGGAAATTCGGCGGCAGGTCCTTCACTCACTCTGATACCCACCGCCAAAGTGCCCCGAAGACGTGGAGTGGAAGGACCCCTGCCACTGAAGACCCCAGACCCCCTGAATGCTCAGAGGAGGAGCGCTGCCGCCTAGGACGGCAAAAACTCTGGCGCCGCTCCTGGGTTTAGGTATGCTTAACCATGCCTTAGTGTTGGGAGGCTGGACTAGATGACTTCTTGAGGCTATCTTTCAGTCCTACATTTCTGTGATTCTAGGAGGAGATAGAGATGGGCCCAAGCTAAACCATTCAGATCCAGATTTCAAATCTCCCAAAGTTTGGTGGTGGCTGGATCCGGATTTATCCCATTTAAAGATAAGGACCATGTGCAAAATTTCGAGCTAGGTTGAATTTGGAACACCTCCAAGGATTCATTGTGTCAGGAGCCAGGTGTTCAGCTGTTCACTGGATCTAATGTTTGATTTGTTCATGTTTGTCATAGTGATAGGTCAACACCAGAACTTTTTATCTAACCCCACCAACCATTGGTAGCTGGGATCAAACGGACCCTAGATCCAAACCAACCCTGGTTTCGGTTGTGCAAAGCAGAACCTGGCTAACGAAGTCTTGCAAAAGCAAAACCCAGTGTACTCAGCCCATCTGTAGTTACAAGGATCTGGCCAGCAAGAAGGCTCCGTAGTCCCAGTTCCGGCAAAAGGCTCCTAGCCAAGGTTTTCCAGAGTGGCTAGAGATTGGTAGGGCATGAATTTTTGGTTAAAGGACCCTGAGTTTTTAGACAGTTCTGAGCTCCTACCCTCTGAAAATCAGACAGTGTCTCAGGTTTGGCATCAATGGGTAGGGCACTAATCTAAGACTTGGAAGACCTGGGTTCACATCCCTGTACTACCACAGACTTCTTGTCTGAGCCTATACAAGTCACCAAGCCATTCTGTGCCTCGGGTCCCCATCTGAAAACTAAGGACAAAAACACTTCCCTACCTCACCAGGGTGTTATGAGGCTAAATACATTAAAGACTGGGAAGTGCGCAGGTACCCCCAGGAAAGGGGGCCAGATAAGTACTTACAACAGACAGAATAGGGGAGTATATAAAAGCCCCTTCTAGATGACCTCAAGATACATTATTAGACCGTCCGTTTTGGACCCAGACGTCGTTGATCTGACGGCAGCAATTCTGTCCCCTCAAAATAAATCAGACTGAGATCTCTAAGGAAATTTAATTTTATTACTGAAGTGAATTTTCTGCTGGTGAAAGATGCAGCTGGAATGGAGAACAGAAGCAGCATGAACTTCCTCATACTGCCTCTCTGTTGTGTCTCAAGCGCTGACCTGGTGTAACCATCTCTGGTGCAGAAAGGGGACTCGGGTCTCCGTGAATCACGCTAGTCTTTGCCCTCACTGCTGAGACGGCCAACAAAGGGCCTATTGTAACAACGGGGGAGGAGTGGGAGGTGGAAACTTGCTCGTTAGGAAATGGAGTCACCCTTAGAGCTGGTTGAAATTTGTCATTCAATATAAATAATGATGTTTTTATCAAAGGGAAAGTTTCACAGAAATCATTCTCAGTTTCCATTGCTCAGGTTTTTTTTTAACGCAACTCGTTGTGTTTTTTGATGATCATTTTATCTGTGGTTTTGAGGGGCTTATTTCCTTTGCCAATTTTCACTTATCTTATCAAGCCTAGTCTACCCATAAGTGACGTCTCGCTTTAACTACACTGTTATAGTTGAAGTGGTACAATCCATTTTCCCCAGCGTGCATGTTGTTATACTAGGATCAAGGTGTTTATATTGGTATCGCCTTTTTTCTTAGAGGAAGGGAAATAAGCTAGACTGGTATCAGGCTCCTTTATGCTGGTACAACAGCATCCATACGCTGGATTGTGCAGGTATAGCTGTATCGGTTAAAAAAACCCACACCCCTAATTGACATAGTTATACTGGTAAAAACCTGTGTGCAGACCAGGCCTGTGTCACTTGGCTCCTGATCCTGCAAGTGTGCATAGGCCTGATTCTCATTTACACTAAAACCCCTTTATACCACTCTGGCGATGTGAAGGGATCTTAAGATGGGAATTTACCCTCAGTTTAAGGCCTGGAGCAGTGTCAAAGAACCTTAGGGCTTGTCTACACACCACCGCAGTGTGGACTACGGAGGTGTGAATTGTGGAGTGCGCTAACTGCCCTATGTACACCCTGCTGGCACACACTAAAAGGTACCCACTACACCTTAACATAGGGAAATGGGACCACATCAGCGCAAACTAAGTTCCTTTTCGTTCACACCAACAGGGTCTACGTGGAGCAGTTGGCGCGCAATGCGTTCGTGCGCGCTCCAATATGCAGCCCTGTAGTCTGCACTGCAGCACCGTGGAGATAACCCAGTAATATAAATGAGCCTCAGAACCGGATCCACTTCAGCTTTATACACCGTGAGTATTCCCATTTAACTCAATGGGACTTTTCACATGCATGACATTAAACCTGGCCCCACTCCTGCAAACGCTTATCCACAGGCTTAACTTTGGTCCCAGGAGCAATCTGATTGAGGTTAATGGGATTACCCAGGGTAGCCAAGTTAAGCACATCCGTAAGGGTTTGCAGGAGTGGGGCCAGGTGGCTTTTTTCCCCTCCAAAAGTGAATTTTTTGAAAACTTTAAATTTTGAAATAAAAAAAGTCTCTTGATAAGCTTTTGATTTAAAAATCATTCCACAGAAAAAAATTAAAAATCCATCTATTTCAATAACTGACGGAATGAAATGATCAGCAGTATAGTCACCAAAAAAAAAAAAAAAAGGAAAGGAAAGAAAAGAAACTTTTTTGACAAGTTCTACTGATCCGCCAACTACTTTTCACATACAGTGATCCCCTGTGATTGGTTTCCCATTGACCTAACCAGGAACCAGTAGTCAATCAGCAGGGCTGGAAGAGACCATACTACATTACCAATCTCCTGAGCCCGAGCTTTTCCTGGACATTTTGGTGCTAATTCTAAAATTAGATTCACCCGGGCACACCCCTCCTCTGCATGGAGCTCCTTTGAACTCAAAGAGACTTTTCACATGCATGACGTTAAACGTGTGTAGTGTTCTGATTAATTAGTTGTACTGCAATTGCACCTGGGGACTCCAATCAGGTCATGGCCCCCTTGTGCCAAGCACTGTACAAAGAGTTCTTGCCCAAGCAGCACCCAATGGGCTCATAGATCCACCGGAGTACACCTGATTGCAGAATTATGGCCTTTGTAATGGAATAGAACATCTGTCATTTGCTTCAAAACATTTTTCTTTTCATCTCTCTCTCTTCCCCCTTTTTAGATTTTATGGTTACTGTACCTGGTACCTGCCATTTCTAGTCATGGGCTTTGACAGAAATCCATCGATCTCCAGGTCAACCAAGTTCTCCAGATCCTAAAGGAGACACAGGGAAACAGTAAAGCGTTCACCTCACGGCAGATGTCACTTTCCGAGCTCTCTGTTTCAGAACTGGCAACACACTCTCTGAAGATAACAGAACAGACGTAGGAAACAAATCCATAGCATTTGCCCATAACTTCAGCATTCGTTGTGGATAGATTTTAGTTTGTCGTCTCGGGGCTTGATTCATCACTCCAGTTTTGTGCTAGTTTGAATTCACTTCCCCCTAGGCGCAAGTGGGGAGCTGAGAGGAATTACGATTCTGCGCGTCACAGTTCCTTCCCAGGGCAACAGATCTATGGCCACTCCCCTTCCACATCTCCAGGCTCCATCTATCCCATTATTTAATATGATCACTTTTGGCCTCCACATGCGGCTATTACTTCTGAAGCAAGGACATAGCTCAGAGGGCCTGAAATATCCATAAAGTACAGTAGGCAGATTTACAACACAGTGGGCCCAATCCTGATCTCCAGTGTGGATGGAGACAGATTCTGTCCTCATTTACATCAGGGTCCAGAGTAACGCCATTGAAGCCAGTGACGTTATTTTGGTTTTACACCAGTGTCACTGAGAGCAAAATGCGGCTCCTTGACATTAGAAGGAGTTACTCCAGATTTACACACGCCAGAAGGAAATAGGCCCAGTATTTTGTACCTGATACAGAACAATCAGGATAATCAATCTCATCATGTCATTAAAAAACATTGTACCACGAAAGAGAAAACATCTCCGTCCGACTAATTATTATTAACCCTGGAGAGGGACACTAAACATCACAGAGCTGCAGACCATCCCTGCCTGCTGCCCCGTAATGTTTCAAATGTGCCCAATAAATAATAGAGTTTGAGTGAGAACTGTAACCATCAGACCTGGATCTGAACTCCCCCCAGAATCTGAAAGCATTTGGGTCCAGAGACTTAGTTCAGCTCAGGTCTAGAATTATGACTTTATTTAGAATCGTATTAAGGAGCTGCCCATTGGCCCTGATCCTTTAACATCAATGGGAGTGTGATAGAAGGCAGCTGATAGAAAACAGGCCTGATTCTGTAGTCCCTAACATGTCTATTATTAAGCACCGACACTGTATAGAAGACACACATTCCCTCTCCGGAGGAGCATACATTCTAAGGCCCCGACTCTGCAATCAGACCTGTGCAGGCAAAGACCTTAGCCCATGCGGAGCCTCCCGAAGTTGGAGAGGATCTGTGCTGCTACTCTGAGCCAGTTGCAGGATCGGGGTCTGCAAGCCAGGCAAAGCGCAGACAAGAATGGGAATTCTGCTTGAGTAAGGCATACAGCTAGCCAATAGCTACCCCTAATTTAATATAGGCATATTAAAGAGCAATACTAGGAATGGAAGACAAGAAGCTGTTATCTGGACGATACATGATTATAGCAGAAGGAAAAAGAAATTAAGAGGTAGAGGCAAAACCATTAAGAGAAGCAACGGACCCAATCCTGCCCTCATCAGTAGGCGCTCGGATATTGACTTCAGTGAGTGTAACAGCATTAGACCCCCTGTGGGATTACTTACATCTGGGATTTCGTCGATCACGAGATCAAAGCTTCGTATTTCAGAAACAAGGAATAAAAGCAGGACGCAAATCAGCTGCTTCATTGTCTCCCTGCTTGCTTCACTTCCCAAGAGCTGCTCGCATAGGCGCTGGATAGCGGATCTCTCCTTCTCTGAGCCAAGTTCAAGGAAAAGACTGGAAGTTATGCAGTATTTTGAATAACATTTTGAAATGCTGACTTTGTTCAGGCCCCGGGTAAATATTTGCCCTGTAACGCAAGCCAGAGCTGCGGGGGCATGGGCGAGGGTTGTGCAAATATAGTATCATCACTCTGCCATACCCCTGATAACGGCTCAGCACTGGATAGGCTCTGGTCTTGCCTTTGTAGATTCACGGAGGGTTTAACCAATTTGCTGTTAGGTGCAGGTTTTGGAGGATTAAAAATGGGAAAGATCAAAGTCAAAGATGACTCGGAATAAATCTGTTTACGATAAACAAGGCAACAGCCAGTTCTCAAAGATACTGATGGAATAATACTCTGCACTTCTACAAGGATCCCCAAAGCACTTTACAATGAAGGGCAGGTATCATGGGGCTTGATTCTGAGTTTCACTAATGCCCCTTCACTCTACTCTGGCAATGGAAAGGGGCCAGGTTAGGGCCATATTTTTAAAGGTATTTAGGCACCTCAAGGTGCAGATAGACAGCTGGTGGGATTTTCCGAAGCACCTAAAATCAATGGGAGTTAGGCACCTGGGTGCTTTGGAAAATTCCCCAGGCTTCTATCTGCATCTTGAGTTGCCTAAACACTTCTAAAACTCAGTCCCTGAGTTGCTTTCTTCCAGGCCCACACTTGGTCTAAGAGCAGGAATGGAGGCATCTGAAATGCGTGTGAAGAATTCTCAGGGTGTACAGCCCTCGCCCTTCCACGCGCAAACACTGTTCCTCGTGCAGGACATATCTGGCTGAGGCAGGGGATGGAACAAACCCAACACGTGAACAGGGCCAATGCAAGCCATGTATTATAGACACCACATGCTTGCTGGAGGGCCCTGTGCTGGGCATTGTGGGATAGAGGTGCAGCACTCTGCCAGGCCCTGCAGTGCTTCCCTAACGTACTGTGTGAGTGCTCTGTGCACCGGAAACAGCAGGACTGGTGCAGATGTAATAAGCACAAGGGGTGCTGTGGAGGCAGTACGTATAATGATTACACTCCCCTTTTCCCTGTGTAACCCACGTGAGGGTGTGTTACAGGTTCATGCCAATCCACAATGGATATGAGCCATTGTAGCCAGGGGCGGCTCTAGCTTTTTTGCCGCCCCAAGCACGGTAGGCAGGCTTCCTTTGGCGGCTTGCCTGCGGGAAGTCCGCCGGTCCCGCGGCTTCGGCGTATCCGCCGCCGAATTGCCACCGAATCCGCGGGACCGGCGGACCTCCCGCAGGGATGCCATCGAAGACTGCCTGTCTGCCGCCTTCGCAGGGCTTGGCGTGCTGGTGCCTGGAGCCGCTGCTGATTGTAGCCGCCTTAACTGACTGTTTAGTTCATGCTTTTTGGACTAGAGCTCCCCAGTTCAGTCCCTGGGGTCTGTCAAAATAATAGCCATCACACCTGCAGCTCTGCTCAACTCTCTGCTGAAGCACAGGCCAGATGTTCTGTCCTTTCCAGGCCTCGCCCCACCCCCAAAGTACTTAATTACACAGTTAAACCTCAGCGCTATGGACCGCAAAACCCTGACTGTACGTTTGAATAGCAGCTTCCAGCCAGCCTGAGAAAGAAAGTCCCACCTGGCTTCTTAGTGAATACATATTTAATACATACTCAAACGTTTACAGACAGCATTTGGAAAATTTCTGAATAACTTCTTAAACAAAACGATTGGACATTGAACCGGTTGGTGTTCCTTCCACCGACTTCCCTGCTTTGTTGCTGTTACATATATTTCAGTGCAAAGTTTCAACACTTTTATACTTGAGGACACAGGTACAGACATATTGCGCTCTGATCGGCTCAACAATGATTTCTCAGTCTCTTTAGTGTGGCCTAAAAAATAAGCATGTATGTCCCCATGATCCTCCAAAGCCTGAAGAGCATAACTGCCCTCCAAACACTTCCACAAACAACAGCCCAAAGATCCTTGCAGCCAACAGCATTTCCAGTGTCAGGGCTAAGAAACGACTGTCTTCTGGGTTTCTAGCAAAATAAGGAATCCGTGGCCTGTATCCAAAGTGGTAGAGGTATCAGGATACAACAGACACATCTAGTGCTTCTGCATCAGTCATCCACTAACTCCACAGAGCTGTCTTCAACTTCCACATTTAGAACCTTTTCTCCCTGAGCTTTGATCAACTCAGCTGTCAGATTGTGAATGTGTGGAACCTTGCCCTTAATGGATACTTTCTCTGGAGCTTCAGAGACAGCTACTGAGCATGTCCAATAACTACCATACATGTCCTCTAAATATCTGGGCTCTTCTAACTAAGTTGCCTGCCTTGCTGTCTGCATTGTGCAGAGACACAGAGGATTTGACTAAATCCATGTCTCCACCCCACTGCTTTTCTCCTTTTCCTTGGACTTAAAAACAAAATCAAATGGTGCAGTATTAGTGTGTGGGTTACACAGACAGCACAGTTGCAATCACACCTCTAAAAGCAGCAATGGTCCTAATTCTCTACTGTAAACAGGACCTTTGTTCATAGAATAGCAGGGTTGGAAGGGACCTCAGGAGGTCATCTAGTCCAACCCCCTGCTCAAAGCAGGACCAATCCGCAGACAGATTTTTACCCCAGTTCCCTAACTGGCCCCCTCAAGGATTGAGCTCATAACCCTGGGTTTAACAGACCAATGCTCAAACCACTGAGCTATCCCATTTTGAAATTTTTGTGCTGGCCCTGCAAGACTAAGGCTTGGTTTACACTACAGCGTTAGGGTGACATAAGGCAGTTCATGTCGACCTAATTATGGCAGTGTCTATGCTAGAATGCTGCTTCCACCGAAGTAAATATACTTCTACACCAACATAATAATTCCACCTCCTCAAGAGGCATAATGCTTATGCTGGTTTAGTTAGGGTGATGCAGTGTCCATGTAGACACTGTGTTACTTACATTGGCTGTTGGCTGTCATTCTTGTCAGTTTCACTGCTGCTTGGGGAGGGGGGAGGAGCTCACAGCTGGAGCTGTGAAACTGACAAGAATGTTAATTTCACTGCTGGTAGGCTCCCTGCTGTGAAACTGAACCCAGCACCTGCTCACAGCTGGAGCCCCCACTCCTGGGTGGCAGCCTCAGCTTTGAACCCCAAGCTAGGCTCAATTTCATAGCAGGGAGCCTAGCAGCCGTGAAATGGACATTCTTATCAGTTTCACAGCTCCTGCTCTGAGCCCATTGCTCAGAGGGGGAGACAGCCTTGAAACTGACAAAAATGTTCATTTCACTGCTGGTAGGCTCCCTGCTGTGAAATTGAACCCCTCTAGGCTCACAGATTGGGCCGTCACTCTAGGGTAGGTGAGGGTTCCAGTTGTGAGCCCCATGTGGCTGTCAGTGCCCCACGCTCAGCTGACAGTTACCCACAATGCTCCACTTCAGTCCATGCAGGTGCTCCTGGTGAGGACACATACCACTGGAAGAAGGAGGGTAGTGTGGACACCAACAGCCAATTGAATGACTGTGGTGGCTACAGATCGACCTAAATTAAGTCAGCCTAATATTGTAGTGTAGACAAGCCCTAAGAGAAGTGAAAAAACAGTAAGGTGAGTTGATGTGACCCTGCATGGTTGAGGGCCTCCTATATAGTGGGGAATAGGAACTCTAATGTAAACAAGAGTTGGGGGGAAAGTTTTGGTCAAAACTTTTTTTCAGAGAAAAAAGCAGATTTGGCAACACAAACATTTTGTGACTTCATGTCACTTTTGCCCAATTGTTTAGGAAAAAAAACACTCAGAAATAATCAAAATGTTTCATTTCAACATTTGCAGAATAAAATATTTTGATTTTTCTGTTTGAAACGAAGTTTTGTTTCAAAATTTCCTTTAATTGTAGTTTTAAAAATGCAAAAACTGTTTAGAAATGGTCAAAATCAAAATGAAACACGTTCAGCGTGTTTTGTTCAGCCTAAAACAATTTTTTTCTTTTACTTTTAAAAATTGCCAATGAACAGAAAAATCTGTTTTTCAGACAGCTCTAGTGTAGACAAGACTCTTAGCTTCCTGCTTTTTGACCACCATGCCTCCCACAGTTTGGGCTGGAGTTATGGATGATCTGAGAAAATCAGGCCAATGGTGATCCTAAGTGACCCGTCTCCGGTTGCACAGAGAGGCAGTCAGAGATGCCAGATCAGAACTCTAACCCCTAGCTGTTGTGTATTTGAAAACTGTTTTGGAATTGTAAGCTGTCACGTTAATTTGTAAGGGATTTCCTGATTCTGCTTGCAGGCTAGGGGGTTCTGTAGGGAAGCATGAGATCTGGGCCAAGCAACTACAGCAGTCATTCTGCAGCCAAATGGCCTAGAACAAGGCAGGGAGAGTTGTACCTCTCTGCTTTAGAGAACTGTCTAGTTTGTCTCTCTGTTGTTGGGTTCTTATGTGCTATTCTGGATTCTCAGTCATAAAGTAGTGTTACATCGTAACCTTCCAGCAAGGGCATTTTATGTTTTTATCTAATTTCTCTGTTTGTATGCCATGAACTTGTAAACTAAGGCCTGGTCTATACACAGCTTTGTGTGGGTATAATTATTTCAGCTAGAGGTGTGATTTCTTACCAATATAATTATACCTACACAACCTCTAGAACGGACACGCTTGTAGTGGTACAAAAGTGTAGCTTATTTCCCTTCCTGTATGAAAATAAACTATACCAGCATAATCACCGGGATATTACATTCACACCTGGGGCACTGTGCTGCTTGAACTATACCGGGGCAGTTAAAATGGTATAACTCTTATGTGTAGACAAGACCCTGGTCCTGTAAGCTTGTTCAGACGGTTTCTTTGCAAACTTAGGGAGGCCCTCTGCATAGTTCGCCATTGAACAGTGTGTAGCACTGAGGCCTAAAGGATCTTCCTTTAAAAATGGACTTCCTGCCTTTCTGTGTTTTACTTTTCCGTCTGTATAAGGCATTCCCCCCAAACCACCGCAGGTTAATTGTTATGTGGAAATACCAAACCCATGCGATATGTAACCACTAGATGGCATGAACTGCTCAAAGATAATTTCCGAAAGAGCCTGGAAATGCTCAGGCAAACAGAGCCTAGGGCAATACGGGAATCTCCATCATTGGAGATTTTTAAGAGCAGGTTAGACAAACACTCGTCAGAGATGATCTAATACATAGTCCTGCCATGAGTGCAGGGGACTGGACTAGATGACCTCTGGAGGTCCCTTCCAGTCCTATGATTCTCTGAATGCATTAAACAGAGCTAGATAAACTTTCCAGGGGTGAGAAAAATCTCATAATATACCTGGTTGCTAATTAGATTGTACATGTCACTACTAAATACCAGCCCTGCTCATACTCCCTGGGTAAGATGGCAAGATGCACTCCATTCTAGGGGCTAAATTCTATCAGCAAATGCTCATGGACAGCTCCTGGTGAAGTTAATGTGAGTCACTGGTTGTCACAGGATGACTAACACCTTCAAGAGATAGTGGGTCCAGCCCCACCTGTGCCTTGCTTCAGCTCCCTAAGTGAGGAAGGTTATTGCAGCCACAGGCAGGTAGGTCATATAACTAAATCGGTCCCAGGTCTAGTGATAACAGAGAAGCCTTCAGAGAGCCAGGGAGGAGACAGTGAGTAGATCATTTGAAAGAGGCTTGCCTGCCTCGGGGGTGAGGAGAGGATTAAAAGGGGCCTGCTCGGAGAAGGTGATTGAGGTCCACAGCCAGCCTGAGTTACTGACACTGGCCAAGAAGGAGAGCAGTGAGACTCCTGACCTATGTGGGGAAGCCTATGAGGAGAATCTTAGACTATGCCTGCACTGCAGACGGTTTGCCGCGGTGTTTTGCTACACACCACAGTGAAAAACAGGCGGCTTCCCTTCTGCGGGGTGTAGCTACACATGGCAGTGAAAGGCTCTGGCCGGGGGGGAGGCTGTGGGGAAAGTCTCCAGCAGCAGGGAACTGCTAGAGCCTTTCTCTGGTGCTGGAGCCTTTCCCTGCAGTGGAGAAAGGCTCTGGCAGCAGGACACTACACTGCTAAAAACAGCAGTGTAGACAGGAGAGGCACTACTTGGGGGAATGGAGAGCCAGGTAGGGGACTTACCGACAGGGTTCAGGTGGAATTTGACTCACCTAAGCGGTGCCTCACTGTCTACATCGCTATTTATCCCCATGCTAGGAGGGCGTGTAGTGTATGTACTCCAGAAGGAGTGCGCAGTGCAGGTGCCGATTCTGTGGGTGCTCCAGCCCCAGAGCACTCATGGGGAAAAAAACAGTGGGTCCTTAGCACCCACCATCAGCCCCACTGATCAGCGCCTCTCCCTCCCTCCCAGGGCCTCTTGCCTTCCGCATATCAGCTGTTTAGCGGTGTGCAGGAGGTGCTGGAGGGGTGGGGGAGGAGTGAGAGGGTGTGCTCGGGGGAGGGGGTGGAATGGGGCCAGGGAGAGGTGGGGCGGGGATGGAGCGGGCAGGGCCGGCTCCAGGCACCAGCTTAGCAAGCAGGTGCTTGGGGCGGCCACTCTGGAGAGGGGCGGCACGTCCAGCAATTCGGTGGCAATTCGGCGGAGGGTCCCTCACTCCCGCTCGGAGCAAAGGACCTCCCGCTGAATTGCCGCCGCAGATTGCGATCGCAGCTTTTTTTTTTGTTGCCTGCTTGGGGCGGCGAAAGCCCTGGAGCCGGCCCTGGGAGTGGGGATGGGAAGAGTTGAGGTGGGGATGGGGCCTTGGGGGAAGGGTGGAGTGGGGGTGGGGTAGGGCTCCAGCACCCCCAGGGAAAGTGGAATGTCGGCGCGTATGGTGCAGTTTAGACGTACCTTTACAGAGGCCCTTGAAGGAGGGCTGGAGAACTCTTGGCTCAGGGAGGGGGAACCTACCTGAAGCAGCACACGAGGACAGTAGTGAGAACTTTGAATCAAGGGGAAACAAGAGGTGGACTTGAGAGGCTAATCGTTAATAGATAAGCTGTCAGAGACTTAGTAAATGAGACCCCTTCCCAGGGGGAATCTCATTTTCAAGTATTCTGGCCTGGGAGTGACTTCCTCCAAGAGT
The DNA here is from genome assembly GCF_013100865.1 of Trachemys scripta elegans. Lineage (NCBI taxonomy): Eukaryota > Metazoa > Chordata > Testudines > Emydidae > Trachemys > Trachemys scripta. The sequence continues at coordinate 10,936,763 of NC_048298.1, read as the reverse complement.
CAGCCGGGGAAACAGAGGGCAGCACACCTGCAGGGCCACGCCATGGCACAAGGCAGGCACCCTACGAGATGGTTGCCTGTCACACTGGTGCATATATAAGGGCAGACTCTTGCTATAAACATATTATCTTGGCTTGGAGCTGCCTTGAAATGTTCAAGATATCTTTTTTGAAAGGGATGTCGATGGGTAATTAGGAATTATTTTGCTCACTACAAATGTAAGGCATGATATGAAATGTTCCCATTTCCCATTGTAACCTGTATTTATCTCATGAGGATTTGAAAGGCTACAGGAAAGAATGGAATGCATCCATAGGCCAGCACAAACCTGTTACATTAGCTTTCTACAGCAAAATAGCTTCTTCTGCCACAAAATGGGGACGAACTTCAAAGCCTCCTGATGTGCAAATAAATACATTGCCGTGGCTTCCAAATTCTCATCTTCTGCACAGGCTCCCTTAAGTGAACTGCAGTGGGATATGCAGCCGCTAGGCGAATACCATGGGATGTGTTTTCAGCCTGCGATGGCTTGATGTGTAGCACTGTGGCCCAGTTTGGGTTGAAGGAAGGCATGTACTACAACCCAAATAAAACAAAGACCTGAAAGTTTACAGTGGGTAAAGAGACCCACAATTCTGGGTTGTAAAGCACAAAGAGAAAGCAATTCAGGGCATCCATCAGAAATTATTAATAATTCTAATAGCAATAACTAGAGCAGGTCAGAAACATTCAGAGGAAACATTTTTTCATTGGAGTTTCCTGATTTGTTGAAATTGGAGTGTTTTGTGGGGATGGTGCATATATCCAACAGACCTGGCCTCCCACGCAGGTTTCAAAACCTGACTGGTTTCCTGTCAGCTCACCCACCCGGTTCCTTAGCAGCCCAACTGCCACACTGTCTCAGCGAACCCCAGGGCCTCCAGGATCCATGACAACCAGCCAGGGAATGTGTGATGGTGCCAGGGGTCCCTTTTCATTCTGAATTGGAATGGAGGCCAATTTTGAAATATCGAAATCCTCCAGAAAATGGAATTACCTTTTTCCTCCCAGCGACAATAATGGTAACAAACAACTACTTAAATTTTCTATAATCATTTTTAGGAACATAGGCACTGCCAGACTGGATCAGGCGTAAAGTCCATATAGTCCAATATCTTGTTTTCAGCAGTGGCCATATCCAATGCATCATAGGGGATTGGCTTAATCCCAGAGGCATGAGGTTTAATATCCCTTCCAATTTTTTAAATCCTATTTAATCATGATAACTCTGGATGTTCTATAGATATTCAAATATCCAATCCCTCTATGAACCTTGCTACATTCTAGGCCTCAGTCATTTCATGTGCCAATGAGTTCCACACTCTAATTATGTGTTGTGTGAAGAAAAATACTTCCTTTTCTCACTTTTGAATTTGAATTCTGTTTCCTTTCCATAAAAAAATGTGTGGTTTTGAATTTTGTCCCTATTTGGGATGAAACGTTTTTTTAAAACTGAGACATTTTTCACAGGAGAGGGATTTCCATTTTCCAGCTAGCGCTAATCAGATTTCCCCCATGAATTCTGACCACTGTCTGTACAAGTAAGTACGTAATATGGCCCCCACCACTGTAGCATCTGGGATCCTCACAGTCATGAACAAATTTAAATCGATAACCCACCCCTGTGTTATACGTTATCAATGTCCCCAGTTGACAAATGGAGAATTGCGGCACCTATTGATTAAATGACTCATCCAAACGGTGTGTCTACCCTGCAACCATGGGGTGTGATTGCTCCTCAGACATACCTGAGTTCACTTTGATCTAGTTAGCCTGCATAACAGAGCAGTGAAACCACAGCGGCACGGGCTATACCAGCCCACCTGGAGCCCTGGAAAATGACTCATGCAGCTAGCATGTTGCTTCACCATTCCAGCACCCGAGCTAGCTAGATTAAAGCCAATAGGAGTATGTCTACATGCACTGCACTCACATACTGTGCCGGCAAACCCTTAATTCAGTGGTTCTCAAACTTTATTTTCCACGGACCACTTGAACATCGCTGAGGGTCTCGGCGGACCACTTAATGACCTTTCCAAATGTTGTTTGTACCGTTAGCTAACTATTGTAAAGCGCTTTGGATAAAGGTGCTATATCCAAAAAATTAATAATAATTAACTTGTTTTATTCTACAAATAAAAGCACACAATTCATATTTTAATATCAGGAGTCTTACCTTTCGAATGTGATGGATGTGCCCTCTCTCCCCCGCCACAGCAGCCACAGAGCTGAGGCTGGGAAGGAGGAGGGGGGGAGGTCTCTCCCTGGGAGCCGCAGCCCTGGAGCTGGGGAAAATCACCTCTTTCTCCCTGCACCTCCCAAATTTCCCCCACCGCCTCTTCTCACCTCACTCCCCCCGCCATTCTCCCCAAGCCCACCACCTCACCTTACATGTGCATCTTCTCCAAGATCCAGGCAACTAATTAGTGGAGCCACGCCTGCACAGATCCACTTATTAGGCGGGTGGCCCTTCATTCTCTTGTGTGCGGCCGCCGAGGCGTGCACCTTAGAGGGAGCTATCCGTGGACCACAGTTTGAGAACCTCTGCCTTAATCACAGAGGAAGTCTGTAGTAAAGCAGGGGTTAGCCCAGATCGCTGGAGTTCCAGGTAATCACTTCACCACTGCCATTCTTCCTCTCTCTATATGTGCACTGGAGTAATATGCTGTCCTTTGTCTGCCTATGCAGCTCCTATTAACAGCATTGGAGACTGTATGGGGTTCACAGGCTGCAATGCACTTTGGGGTTCCTGTGGATGAAAAGTGCTGTCTAAATCCAAGACATTACTTCACATAGACTGCCCCGCCCCAACATTTATTTAACCAGCAGAGTGAAAATCAGGGCCCCCAGTTCTGCCTGTGGGTTTGCCGGCCTGTGTAACTGAAGGCAGAGTATAGCTTAGGGCAGGGGTGGGCAAACTGTGGCCCGGGGGTCACATCCAGCCCTCCAGATGTTTTAATCTGGCCCTCGAGCTCCGTCCGGGGAGTGGGGTCTGGGGCTTGCCCCATTCCGCGTGGCTCCCAGAAGCAGCAGCATGTTCCCCCTCCAGCTCCTACATGTAGGGGCAGCCAGGGGGCTCGCACGCTGCTCCCACCCCAAGCGCTGCCCCTACAGCTCCCGTTGGCCGGGGACCACGGCCAATGGGAGCTGCAGGGGCAGTGCCTGCAGACAGGGCAGCGTGCCGAGCTGGAGGGGGGACAGGCCGCTGCTTCTGGGAGTGCATGAGGTATCCACTGCCCGGAGCCTGCACCCCTGACCCCCTCCAACGCCCCAACCCCCTGCCCCAGCACTGATCCCCCTCCCACCCTCTGAACGCCTCCGTCCCAGCCCAGAGCACCCTCCTGCACTCCCAACCCCTCATCCCCAGCCCCACCCCAGAGCCTGCACCCCCAGCTGGAGCCTTCACCCCTCCCTCCCACACCCTAACCCCCTGCTCCAGCCTGGAGCCCCCTCCTATACCCTGAACTCCTCATTTCTTGCCCCACCCCATAACCTGCACCCCCACCCAGAGCCCTCATCCCCTCCCACACCCCAACCCCCAGTTTCATAGACTTATAGAACTGGAAGGGACCTCAAGAGGTCATCTAGTCCAGTCCCCTGCACTCAAGGCAGGACTAAGTATTTTGTGAGCATTCACGGCCCGACATACCATTTGCATACCCAGATGTGGCCCTCGGGCCAAAAAGTTTGCCCAGGCCTGGCTTAGGGTGTGTGTCTGTATATAAACACAGGCAGTTTCACCGAAATAATGCGATCAGCCCTGGATCAGAGAGCGCAGAGGCTTAGTTGTCAGGTCATGCCTTTACAGAACATTTCTGTTCATACTGGCCACAGACATGCCAGGCAATGTAATGTAGCGAGCCCCCACCCACAGCACACCTGCTGATTTTGCCACGGGTCCGTAATGGAAGACAGCACGCAACGTGTCTAATGTGAGTAAGTCAGCACACTTGAATAATTGCTTATCTCCACCTTGAATAACATCCCGAGCTGAATGCCAAGCACGTCGGCCCCTGGAAAGAGAACAGCATGTTAGAGGGCGGAGGGAAATGTACTCAGCTATGATCCCATGCCTCACGTTCAAACATCGGGCCCACTTTGAGCTTGAACAGCAGATATCGGTGTCATTTAGTGATGGCCTCGGGTGCCTTACCTGAGGACGTGAATAGCGACCCGATCACATCAGACATAGTGATGTTCTTCCTGGTGTATTGTCTTCAGTCTGTTGGTTACCCTCCCCCAGCCATCCACCCTCCGGGCCTGATCCTCTGCTCCTTTACCTGTAAATAGGGTGACCAGATGTCCCGATTTTATAGGGACAGTCCTGATATTTGGGGCTTTTTCTTATATAGGTGCCAATTACCCCCCACCCCCGTCCCGATTTTTCACACTTGCTGTCTGGTCGCCCTAGCTGTAAATCAAGAGTAAATCCAGCGACGCACCATGGTGCTTTCCCGCAGGCTTGGGAGGAGCTCTCCGGAAACAAACCTGACCACCTTCAAACTCTCCTTTGCTGTGATGCCTGCAAATAGCTGGGCCCGTGGTTATGCATCTGGTGTGCTGAGACCACTGCCTGCCACGCTGACAGTACTGTCTCATTGCTTCCTCGTACTCCCCCACCTATCGTCTCTTGTCTTATACTTCATTTGTAACCTTTTTTTTGTTCTGTGTTGTACAGTGCCTAGCACGGTGGGTCCTGGTCCGTGACAAGGGCTGCAAGGTGCTACCACGAGACAAATTAATAAAAATAACAACAAAGTCACCAAAGACACAGAGGTGTGAAACCAGTGTAATCGGGCACTATGTGTGTGGGGGGCTAACAGGGCCTGATTCGGATCTCACACACACTGGCCTCACACCAGTGTACCTCATTTGACTTTTGTGGAGTTATTCCTCATTTACACTGATGTAAGCGAGTAGAGCATCAGGCCTCTCAAGCACAATTTACGCCTTCTTTTTTGGCCTTGACGGTATGGGAGCTACCCCAGTGTAGACTCAGCAAGGGGTGAGTTTAACCCTGCACTGCAAGAGCCTGGTGCAGGGATGGAGGGAGATGGACGGCACCTCCCCAGTCGTAGGGTACGTCTACACTACCCGCCGGATTGGCAGGTAGCGATCTATCTATCGGGGATCGATTTATCGTGTGTAGTGTAGACACGATAAATCGATTTCCGATCGCTCTCCTGTCGACTGCTGAACTCCAGCTCAGCGAGAGGCGGAGACAAAGTCGACGGGGCAGCGGCGGCCGTCGATCCTGCGCCGCGAGGACGCGAAGTAAGTGATTCTAAGTCGATCTAAGATACATCGCCTTCAGCGAGGCTATTCTCATAGCTGAAGTTGCGTATCTTAGATCAATCCCCCCACCCCAGTGTAGACCAGGCCTAAGATACACAATGCACCCATCACTCCTGCCACTGGCAGGGGTCATAAGGGAGGTCTAGTTGCTGGACTGACTCAGGAGCTGCCCGTTTAATTTCCAGCTCTACCACAGACTCCCTGTAGCTTAATCTACCCTGCGCCTCAGTTTCCCATCTGTGACATGAGGATAATACTTTCCTATTTCACAGGGGTGTTGTGAGGCTACAACCTGTAATGGCTGTGAGATGCTCAGTGACAAGGGCCATGTATGTACACAGATAAAAATGTCGGCACAAAACCAGACTTCTTGTAGGTTTTTCCTGAAGATGCACTAACTAGTCACAGGCTGCCATACAAATGTCTGTGCCTCCTGCTCAGGCCCGCTCTGTACCCGGGAGAGTTTTCTTAGGTCACTAGAGTGGTTGTGATTTGATTTTCGGGAGGTGTTGAGTGATGGCGGTTCCCACAGACGTCCACGGCAGTTCTCCTGGATGCACAGAAAATCCTATACACCTCTACCCCGATCTAACGTGACCCGATATAACACGAATTCGGATATAATGCGGTAAAGCAGCGCTCCGGGGGGGCAGGGCTGCGCACTCCGGCGGATCAAAGCAAGTTCGATATAACGCGGTTTCACCTATACCGCGGTAAGATTTTTTGGCTCCCGAGGACAGCGTTCTATCGGGGTAGAGGTGTATATAGCGCCCGTCACTCAATCTCTCTCATCTTGTGGACGCAATGAGGTGCTGTTACACTGCAGTTATGTGCTGCCTGAAACCACTCGAGGGCAGTCCCTTAGGAGGAAGGATGGTCTTGTCATTAAAGCCCTGGAGTGGGTTTAATTCCCACCGCTGCCATGAGCTTCCTGTGTGACCTTGGGCAAGCCACTTAATCTCTCTGCCTCAGTTCCCCATCTATAAAATGGGGACAGTGATGCTTCCTTTCTCCCATTGCTTGTCTATTTCGGTCGTAAAATCTTTGGGGCATGAGCTGTCTCTTACTATGTGAATATACGTGTCCAGCGCTCGGTGCAGCAGGGGCCCAGATCACATCTGGGATCTGTAAGTGCTACTGGAATATAAATAAATCTTCCTCTAAGGTGATAACTCCTGGGATAAATAAACTCTAGGGCTGAAGGTTTTAAAATCTGATTGAAGGGAGTAATGCCCCGTCCTAGCCAGCTGGCACCATTGAATGTGCGGGGAATGTTTCAGACAGCTGAGAGGTGTGTCCACTCTCAACACTCAGGCTCTGCTGAGGCTGAGATCAGCTGGGGTTTTAAAGCGACATGATAAGGTTTGGGACAGGATGGGACGGGGAGGGGCTCTTTGCCACTGGCCCAGGAGAAGATCCCGCAGGTTGGAAGATTGGAAGTGCAGCAGGGCTTTTGTCACTGGGGAGGATTCAGAATAGCTGGCAGGGGACAGCAGGGCTCTTGTCATTGCCCAGGGCTGGGGGAGAGGAGCCTCGAACTGCTCAGTGCAGATGCTGACAGAGAAGGAGGCGGTTTCAGGGGCTTGGTGTGGGTTCTGAGGCAGGCAGACCAGTGCAGATTCTGGCCAGCGCCCAGTGGCGGGTGTCCAGCAGCCCTGGGAAGTGATGGGAGAACAGTGACTCCTAAGTACCTATCATGTGCCCTGGGCCGGGGGACTGGAGTAGTTGGAGTAGGGTGAGGTGCAGCACTTCTGACTGCTCAGGGCATCTCCTGGGTGGCGGTGTTGGAGCAGAGCCTGGAGCTACCAGGGCATGACCTGGGCTGGGGGTTGGGGAACTCACCAGTGTATGGCCTATGGAGTCAGACCCGGGGCTTCAGGCGCTTCCTTTACTCTTTGGTAAAGCGATAGCAAGGAATTCCCAGCCCTGGCTGCCAGCCTGGAAAAGGGGCTGGTCCAGAGATGGGGAGGAGGAGGGGAAGCGGGGGAGAGAGACTCCTATCAGCTTCTCCTGCAGACTCTCCATCCCAGCCTGCTGCAAGGAGCAGCCCCAACACTGAGAGGGCTTTTCTTCCACCTGGGGGCAGGGGGCATCCCCTGGCCGCCCTTTTAACCATGATTTTTCTGCTGTGGCTCTGCTGGGGATTCTCTCTCACCTCTGGGCAGCAGGACTCGGAGCTCCTCGCTAGGTATCTGGAAGAGACGTTGATGGTGGATTCTAACTTCCCCTACCATGTAAGTTTCAAAGCAATGATTATTTTGTAACATCCAGTGTCCTGCATCTGGGTTATACCAAATGAGTTGCCTGGAGGTATAATTTAAAGTAATCCACCTGGGAGTCCTTTGAATCTATGTCTACCCAGGGCAATCAGGTGAGAGCAGCTCCCAGCACTTTTGCCAGAAGACCCAGGTGACGAGGCAGATGCTGACTGTATTTATAAGAAAGATTTTCTTGATTTCTCTCCCATTTGTTATAACAAACAAAGGAAGGTATGTGATTTCTGTGTTGAAATTCTGTTTCCTTCCCTGGGTGTTTTCCAACCTTCCTGCCCTACTGTCTCTAATTTGTCTTGTCTGTTTTGTTATTGATCTAAACATGGATTATAAGAACTGTGGGGCTGGGACCTGGTTCTCTTGTTCACACTCATGAGCATCATGTAGTTCCACAGGCAAATAATAGTGCAGTTAACTCAGCTTTGTTCACTAATGTTCCCATCCCCAATTAACTGTTGTTTATATTAGTGCCACATGTGTACATGGCACTGTGTAAAACAGTGAGAAACGGAGAGTAAGACACCAATAGCAACAAATATTTATGCAGTTTCCCCTTCCTTGTACGTTAGAGGTGATGTGGTTAGTTCACACAAAACTACAGGGTGTGTGTTTGTGTCTTTGCTCCCAATTGCCTTAAATCCCCAATGCAAGTCGCCTTTACCACCTCTCATTACCTCAAACGCTTGTCTCCTAAAGCCGCAGGCGTATTCCTTGAGAGACTGGAGCATGTCACACACATCGATTGGACCTATCACACCTCACTGTCAGATCTCCCAGATAGAGAGCACTGGCGAAGGTTAGTTACTGGCTTGGAGAATTTACCAGGAAGTAGGTGCTGTGGGAAGTAGTGATTAGTGATTCAGTCACTGACACTGAGCCCGTAATGAACATGGTGGTAGGGGGCACTGTGCTGCGGGTGTACCATCTGCCCCTGGATGAGGGAGATAAAGCTGAGGTTCTGGCCGGCTGTGCTAATTAAAGATCCGACCGCACAGTTTGCAAGAATAAGGGAGTTAACCCCAATGTCCTGGCCAAATTCCAAGTTGAGTAATTCTGATAGTTTAAAAGTTGGATGCAGCCCTTTTTTCCTGGAAACTCTTGAGCAGCGTTGCGGCTTGCTGCAGAGTAGTTGTTTTTCTGACCCATGCTAGACGAAGGGATCCCCATGCACCATTAATATTTCAGCTGGTAAAGTGCTTTATGATCCTTTGTGATGAAAGAGGCGGAGAGGATATGAGCCAGAGAGGATTATGCTGCTGGGTTATGGGGTGGCCTATAGTTACTTTTCTTTGTGTGGGGGAATTTTTTTCATGACTTGTGAGGGACAGTTGCAGATGGGAGGAAGGATGGTCCAGGGTTAGGTTCCCTGGCTTTAATCCCTTGTTCCCCTACAGACTTCCCATGTGGCCCTGGGCAAGTCACTTAGCCTCTGTAAAATGGGACAATAGCACTTCCCTATCTCACAGGGGCATAGTGAGGATCAATACATTAAAGGCTGTGAGGAACTACAGTAATGGGGGCCAGAAAAGTACCATGGACGCATAGAGAAACTTACCTCTGAAAAGTCCCATTAGCAACTGCGATTTGTTTGTGAAATGCCCCAAAGGAGAGATGAGAAGTCAGGCAAAAGTCTCAGAGTGGTGGGTCAGGCTGAATATTGCATCATGTTTCTATTTAGTGAATGATGATGCAAACCACTGAAAACACTGAGTAGGGGAAAGGTGCATTCCCTGCTAGGGAGTTACTCAATTTTGGAGCCAGTTTAAGGGGTGGGGGTAGATGTTCCCCTGGGTCCACTCTCCTTCCTTTTGCCCTCCTGCAGCCCCCCAGAAATTAATCCCTAAAGCCCTAATCTGGCAAAATCCTAAACACGTGCTGAACTGTGCACTCACGAGTGGCCCATGGAGGTGGCTCTCCTGGGGATAGTTAAGCACGTGCATGGATCTTGGCAGGTTCACGGCCTTCCTAAGTAATGTGGATTTTATCCACAGATGCAGCTTGGAAGATGAATTTAAAAAATTCCTGTGTCTCTGAAGTGAAGCAAATAGGGACATAGTCTGGGTGGGTAAAGTTAATCATTTCCCAGCTTCAGGGCTATTTCTGGGGAGAAATAGACTTTTGCGACCATTTGGAATGATGTCACTTAAGAAAAGGGTAATCAAATCTCATCTTTCAGGGAGTAAACTAATTACTGCAGGAGGGTCGGGGGCTGGAAGATATCCCAGCCCTCATGTCTAGCACAACATTCTCTGTGACCCTCCTTCTGTGAAGTGACCACTGCTTAAAGGCGGAATACTGGAGCAGCTGGTCTGATCCGGTAGGACAAATCTCACATTTTCAATGTCCATGGATTGATTTTGGTCACGAGAAAGGTTTTTGTCTGGTTCAAAAGTACCTCTTGTTCCCCAGCACATGAAGAGGAAGTGAAAGAAATAGCGGGTGTGACCACGACATAAACACAGGATGCTCTAAGAAAGAAGGAAGGGACTCTATAGCTACTACAGTAGATCAAAGAGTCAGGCTGGCTTCTAACTATTCAGTTGCTTTCCTGGTTATGCTTTCTCTGTGCTATTCTGGGTAGCTCTGATTTACTTTCACAGCAAGTTACTAGGGAGGAAGTCACCCAAGCACTGCATGACTTAGATTCTTCTGACTTGAGGCGGGACATATTGGCTGCATAGGTGGCGTGTAATGGAGGCTGGAGGAGGCTAAGCCTCCCCAAATGTTGTGCCGTTGTGGCGGGGGCTGGGGGAGGCGGTGGAGGATTACTGTACAGGCCCACGGGGCCTGTGCCCAGGGGCCCCGGCCAATTTGGGGCCCCCAGAAAAATCTCTCCCCTGCCACGGCCCCAGAAAGGAGCGAGCGGGGGTGGGAAGAGGCAGAGTGGGGGCAGAACAGGGGCGGGGCCATGGGTGGAGGTGGGCCATGGGGGCGGGGCCGCAGGGGAAGGGGCAGAATGGGTGGGGTGATGGCCATGGGGTGGCGCCATGATCCCACCGGGGCTGAGAGCTGGACCCTGGCTGGGGCTGAAGTCTCAGCCCCAATCCGAGGGCCCGACTGGGCTCTCAGCCCCCCTCCCTGCCCCAGCCAGGGCCATGAGGAAGAGGGGCTGAGCACTCAGCCCCCCACCCTCCACCCTGCAGGGGCCTGAGAGCAGAGAGTAGGGTGTGGCCTTGGCCGGAAGAGGTGGGGCAGAGGGCGAGCCTCCCCAAGAGGAAGCTGCACTCGTTGCCCATGATTGGCTGTGTGTTATTAGCCTGCTGCCCTGGTCAGAATTTCACCCCAAAACAACATCTCGCCACTTCCATGAAATCACGGGAGTTTTGGCTGAGACTGAATTCCTCTCTTTAGCTACAGGATAGGTTCAGCCTGTCTAGCAGCAATGTGTGCTTCTTCTACTGATGTATGTCACTCAACCCTGACCTGGAGGGGCTATCTCCTGATAGATCTCTTAGTGATAGTTTCGTCTCCCCAGCCCATTCAATGCTTGGCCCTTCTACTAAGATTGCCAGCAAGGCTATCAGTTAGTATCTATTGCATCAGTGGTGGTTTTTCTGGTATGGGCCAACTGTTCACTAGGTGCTTGAATAATACCACCAGACTCATTCCATGTGTGCAACTCAAAGGTTAGATGATAGCGGCTTTGGGTCACTACTAGGATGTGTTGGATTTGAACCAGCTCTTCAGAGATAGAAGATTTTATCTGACTACCGATAGGAACATAAGGATTGCTCTGCTGTATGAGAACAATGGTCCATCTAGTCCAATATCCCGTTTTTGAAAGTGATTAGTACCAGATACCTCAGAGGTAAGGGCTAGAAATCCTGCAATAGGAAGTTATGGGATAACCTGCATAAATGGAAAGTTTCTTCCTGACCCGCATCCGATAGAGGTTGTCTTATGCCCTGAAGCATGGGGGTTTATATCCCTTCCAAAACGTTCTTCTTGACTTAAGTCTCCTGAGTGCCCCACTTTCCCTATATTACCATTTAGCAAGATGTTGATCAAAGCAGTGGATGAGAAAAGAGTAAAAGTTCTAACACTGGAGACTTTTTCACTTTTCCCCAGTGCTCTTTTTAGCTTCCAACACGATGTAAACAGACATAAATTTTTTCTCTTTGGCAAGAAAATCTGTTATGTTAGTGTCAAATAAAAAGTGTCATTGCACGCCTTTTCTGTCTGGAGTTTCACCAGCATTTTAATAAACAGAGTGATTTCTTTGCATTAAGGCTATCCTGGTACTAAGTGATTTTGGGACCTGCTTTGAAGAAATCAAGACACAACATCTTCACTGCTATCCTTAAATCAATGGAAAGGGACTGCCATTTTGCTAGTGAAGGATGGATTTTTATGGATTTTTTCTCCCCTGTAGATTCTAATTTGGGACTTACGCAGCATACAGCCAAGACAGCGAAGCAGTTGCAGCTGGTGGAGACTGATACAATGGACGCGATTGTGCTGGAGCAGTGGTTGGCTGGCACTTTGTTTCACAATCAGCCTGATGGCTGGTTTTAAAAAGCCTCGCTCCATTGCTTACTAGGCAACGGTAGCTTCCCACTGACTGGTGTTAATGTTGATAAAACTTAGCCATAGTGCAGGTTTTTAGGTGATGTAAATCAACATAGCTCCATTCAAACTGATGGTGCTATGCCAGCTGTGAACCTGACACTCTATGTGGCTGTAGGCTAGTCAAATAACTGCTCCATGTCTCAGTTTCCCCAGCTGTGATCTGGGTACAATTATAAGCACATCATTACCCATGGTCTTTGCGTGTCAGTACACAGTCCCTCCACCCCCGCACTCCCTGCGTGTAACATGCTGCTTTGAAAAGCACTCGGTGACACCTTGCCTGGGAAAACCAAATTCCATTCCACAGCTTTGATCTGTGGGTCTGTTCCAACTTTTTTTTTTTATAAGTTTAATCTTAACAAAAGGGTTGCTTAGCCCTGGCTGTGTGAAAACAATTGCACTAACCAATGTCTGGATCGACTCCACTGCATTCTTTTTAAACAACCGACAAATCTTCCTTTCATGAACTTGAAAGGAGCAAGGCACGAGTTACAATATTTACTTAACCCTTTGCAGGTGGCGCGCAGAGTCCCAAGACAAGGCCGATTTCTGCAGAGGCTGGTATGTATCCTGCTGCCTATTTATTTCATTGCATAAAAGCAAGCACTCAGCGTGTACGTATTTGGATGCAAGCACGTGGGCGTGAATAAACGTAGTGGTGGCCTCTCCCAGGCTGAGAGCTCTAGAGGGTGCATTCCTGTCATTTATCCACACCGCAGGTATCGCATGAGTAGTGGCAACTGAAGCATGTCCCAACACTGCCCCATTAATCTTCTGCAACCCGTATCTGTAGAAACAAGGATGAACATTGCTTAGTCTGAGTCCAGCTGGGATCCAGCCTCTCTAATGTGACATCCAGCGAGGTGGTCAATCATTGGTAAATGTGGTGGTGATGTGGCCACTTATCCACTGAACCCGGGAGTAATATGTCTCACATACTGTAGGCCACTGACTAGCCATCAGATGGTAATAGCTGTCAATCTCTATGATCCTCAGCCAGATTTGAGCCAGCAGCATAGAGGTGAATGGGTCTGTATTCCTGGAATGACCTGTTAGGGGGCTTATTCCTTCACCCGCTCACTTCCCTGGTTCTGCTCGCATGAACAGAGAGCAACAATACCCGAAGTCCGAAGGTGCAAACAATTCAATGTTTATTGGGGTGAACTTCCAGCAAGTAATGATTCAAGTTTCCTTCCTCAGTGTCCCCCTTCCCAGCTCTGATGCCACAGAGCCTTGCCTGTGTCCCTGTTCCCCGCACTTAGCAAGACATGATTCCAATTCCCCCACCCCCATTCCCTGTTCCCATTTCCCCCTTACTTCCTGATTGACTGCAGACTATATAGTAAAACTTGAGTTCGGCTTAGCTATACCTTAACCAATCATTTTACTGAAATCTAACTAACCAATCCAAACACACTGTAACATAATTATTTAACCAATTATATCCCACCACCTTAATTGGTTTACACCCAACAAAATTAATTATGCCGCAGACAGAAACAATCACAGAACCAGACAGAGATTATACAGACAAACAATAGGGAAGTGGAAACTACAGTGATAGAACAATACAGAAATGAGGATTTCACACCCCAGCTATTGATAAGTGAGTTCTTGCCAGGCAGGATGCTATCAAACTTAAGTTTTCTTTAAATCTTTTAGGCTCTTCCCTTTCTCTGGAGGTGATCGATCGGGTCACCTTTCTAACAGCCCCAGATTGCCTTATTTCAGTGTGACTAGTTTGGAATGTGAGGATGTGACCGTTTGCTTCCCAGCTTACGGCCGCCTCTCCTGCTTAGCCAAAGGCCTTACTTAGCCTAAGAACAGGGCCTCAGACTGTCCCAATAAGAGAAGGCCATTACACCGGCAGACAGTGATTTTGATTCTTTCTTTTATACCTCTATAACTAGCTAAGTGATAAGAATACACCTAAATGCTTAAAGTATAGGCCTTTGCAGACAGGCCTGAATATCTATAACCTAACATGACCCAATCTTGGTTTTTACTTTTAATAAGAATTAGACACCAGGTCAAGTTGTTTTGATCAAAGCAACCCCCGCCAGTGAAAACGCAGGCGTATTTTTACTGCTCTTTTCATACTTCCCAGCACGCGGGGTAAGCAGGAATAAAATCCTCTGTTTGGCAAGAAAAATCTATTCTCTCGCTACAGTGAAATGCCTTGAAAAAACAGCGTCTTACCCTGCGAAATAGCAGCGCTCTCATCCGCTACCTCTAAGTGCCCCCGCGTTTGTTTTGAAAAAGGAATGGTTTTCTTAATGTCTCTTCTCGTCTTCCTAAGGGGCTTTAATAACAAAGAGTGGAGAAAACAAAACAGGGAGTGCACACGGACACAGCTGTAGGTCAGAACTTCATGCAGTAAGAAGTTGTGCAAGAACTCTAGGGAATGCATAAGATTTTCAGACAGGAACTTGGGCTAAACGCCAGCCAGAGCCTAGCCACCTGTTTTGAAACTACCTCAGCACCTCTCCGCTACTGTTCGCATAAAGAGTAACAAGAGTCAGCAGTTTCTCCTCTCCACCTGGAGGGAGAGAGCTGGGTGTGTGTGTCTGTCTCTCTGTCTGTCTGTTCAGCAGGATAGGGGTTGCCAATTTTGGTTGCACGTATTCCTGGATGGTTCATGCCTTGGCATAATCTTTAATTCCTGGAGATGCCAGGACAATCCTGGAGGGTTGGCATCTCTATAGCAGGGACCTCTACCATCAGAAGGGGGAAAACCTTGAATGAAGGTTTCCCTTTGCGGTCGACCTGAGTCCTGCGGCTGTTCCAAGTTATAAGTGGTAGCCCCCCTGCCCTCAATAGAATTCTAAGGCATTTGAGGCTTCAAATGAATCCAGGTGAAACTCAGTGGTTTTGACTCGGTTTTGCTGCTGCGTTTGGGGACGGTTTTGAAGCTGACCTTCAAAGTGAAAGTCAGGACGGTGGTGTGAACTCAGGAGGTTCGAAACTAGAGAAGATGCTGCACCTTGTGTGGCTCTAAATTATAACAGCTCCCCCGCTCTCTTCTTTACTTCCGCTTCTGATTGGCCATCCGATTCCTTATTGGAGTCACTTGCAATCCCAATAATAGCCAGTTAAATATACAGAATGTCATGGGCAGCGCGTGACTCCTGCATTTGGGGAGGCTGGGCCTAAGTGTTGTGGCCCCACTCCCTGCTCTGCCCTGAGGCCCGCCCCTTGCACTGCCCCCATTTGGCTTCCTCTCCCGCAGGCCCCACCCATGCTCCAGCCCCACTCTGCCCCGACCCAGCTCCCGCTCGGCCCCCTCCCTCGAGGGGCCCCCCGCTTGCTGCTCATGCCTCTCTGCTCCCTCCCCCGAGGAGCCCCCCCTGCCGGCTACCAGTGCCTCTCCGCCCCCTCCCTCTAGGGGCCCCCTGCTGCTCACGTCTCTCTACCTCTCAGGAGGCGAAGAGGTGTGAGCCGCAGGCAGGAGGGGGGTCACGTGGGAAGCTGTGGACAAGCCTGAGAGCCGGCTGGGGGGGCGTCATGGGGGAGAAGTACGAGAGGTGGGCAGAGGGGGTCTGCAGGGGAAGAAGCAAAGCATGGTAGAGTGAGGGCGGGGTCACGGAGGAGGCACGGGAGCAGGGCCTTGGGGCGCAATGTATGTGGGGTTACGGCCTGGACGCCATTTTGGCAGTGGTATTCCAGGGGAGACTAAGCCCCCCTGGCTTATTATACCCGCTGCCCATGCAGAACATTGAATGAAAGGACCCACAGAGAACTAGTTGAATTTAGAAATGGGCCTGAACCAAACCTCCAGATCAGAATTCCCCTTGCCTGGCACTTTAGGGGAATGAGATTCTAAGGCCCTGTCTACATTAGGGAAATTCACATTGCTGTAACTACTTCTGTGCATTTACACCAGTGCAGCCCTTAATGCAGATGCCCTGAGCCCCTGCTAAGCAAGGGGTTACACGGATGCAGCATAAGGCAGAACTTTGCCAGACCTGGATTTTTGCAGATGCCCCCTTCCTTTATAATGATCACGTCTGGAGTGTTCCAAAGTCAGCTCAAAATGGAGTGCCTGCTTCTGACGCCTGCACTTCCCCCCTTCTCATAGGGACTAGTCTTTTACTCTGAGAAGAGGCCTTTTCATTCTGTGATAATGAGACCATTATCACAGAAAGGGATTGCTCATTGGAAGAATGGCAAAAATGGGACCTACATTTGCTAGTCCACTCAGGTGCATCTGTGAGTTTATTTGTGTAATAGCGTTATCTCTCTGGCAGTCTTCCAACGTTGGAGGATCAGCCGTTTACTGATCAAGCCAACATGCCACAGAAATTTTTCTTGTTGGTTACTTAGAGCAGTTACATTAAGCTTAAGTCTTCCAAATACAAAACTTCTTGGATTTATGGGGATACTGCTGTCCAAGTGCGTATGAGCCCAGAGAAGCACTTCGTCCCAGGACTTGCGCATAAAAGTACATTCCCAAGATGCATAATTTGGCAATCAGCTCTCGACTGCTCCAATCCCTACATCATCCAAACTGGCTGGGGTCCAGAGTGTTCTAAAAAGGAGATTTTGCTAGATGAGACTCAGCCATGCGCATGTTTTCTATTAAGGCTATTCCAGCTATCATTTGAGAGCTATAGAACAGATCCTCGGCTGGCGTAAATCGGCCTATCTCCACTGAGTTTAGTTTAGCTCTGCTGGTTCACTCCCGCTGAGGATCTGGCCCTATACATTTTCAGACTTGGTTGCATGCATCCTTACTTGGCTCCAGTGAGAATTTGGCAGCATAGTGTAATGGCTACTGAGGAGGCCTGACATAAAATTTCCAGAAGCTAACAAGGAGATTTGTCTAGGACCGCGGTTGTCAAATCTTTCCCAGACCATGACCCCATGTCATGGCTGGACAAAGTTTTGGGAGTCTCCTCCTCTCTGGCCCTAAAGAAAGAGAAGGTGGTTATAACCCTCTGAAACCCATTCATGACCCCCACATTGAGAACCCATGATCTAGGACATGCCCAGATTTTACAAGTACTTCTCATAGCATATGTCTCGGCTCGCTCTGTGTAGAGACCTCGCACTGGCTCTGGGCAGAATGAATGTGGGCTGTGCCCTTGACAGTGCATAGGGAGGTACCATGCCTTTTGTGTAATCCAGGGGTCGGCAACCTCTGGCACGCGGCTCGCCAGGGTAAGCACCCGTGCGGGCTGGGCCAGTTTGTTTACCTGCCGCATCGGCAGGTTTGGCCGATCATGGCTCCCACTGGCCGCGGTTCACCATCTCAGGCCAATGAGGGCTGCGGGAAGTGGCGCGGGCCGAGGGATGTGCTGGCTGCGGCTTCCCGCCACTCCCATTGGCCTGGGATGGTGAACTGTGGCCAGTGGGAGCCATGATCGGCCAAACCTGCCAACGCGGCAGGTAAACAAACTGGTCCAGCCCGCCAGGGTGCTTACCCTGGCGAGCTGCATGCCAGAGGTTGCCGACCCCTGGTGTAACCTTTCCCCACTGATCCGAAGCCCTGATGAACCCCCCCACCCCCCGCCTAGGGTTCACAAAGGGGCTCTAACACTCTTCATCTTACAAGCTTTTATGAGGCTGTTTGTTCGCACCTCATATTAAATCCTTGTGTGCCGCAAAGAAATGCCACAGGGGGGGGGGTTGTTTGGCTTTTAACATCGATGGTGCTAATGGGTAACTCTTCAATTCCTACAGGAGACCAGGCCAAGGATGGCTGAGTTCACAGTGAAATCCACAATCATTTCCCGCTATGCCTTCACCACCGTTTCCTGCAACATGGTGAACAGCGGGTCTGAGGCCAAGGAAGGCACCTTTGAGATGCAGATCCCAGCTGCAGCCTTTATCTCCAACTTCACCATGTACGTGGCGCTTTTGCTTCTCCATGAGTTTCCGTCCCTTCTTGTCTCGCTGTGGGATGAGAGGGTGTGTGGTGACTTGTCCCCCTCCTCTGGCCCTGCTGGGCGCAGGCTGGGCCATAAGTCCAACAGCATTGGAGGGATGCTGATACCCCAGAAGATCAGGGCTCCACGAATATATTTGCTTCCCTCATGCTGAAGGCCTGCTGGTAGGTCTGGTTCTGACAAGCATCCCCAAATTAGAACCTCATCTCTGGATCAAGCCAGAGTAAATGGAAATCTCCGGAGAACAGGCTTTCTTGGAGCGTTTAACGGGGTGGTTTGCCCCATGGCTGGAGAAATTGGGGCTAAACCAGCCCTAGAGACAGGATAAACCACACCTGTCAGCTGCTCCCAGGATAAAAAAAAAAAAAAGCGGGAAGTTGCAGTAAAGAAGGGAAGTTCTGAGGTTTGTAGGAACTGCCGGGTGCAAGGAGGCTTCTGCAGTGCCCTGAGTCAGCAGGGAAAAAAGAAAGCTGAAGAAGCAGGAGAGAGTGGGAGAAAGTTGTCCAGGCAGGGGGGCCTGGGCCAGATCCCTGTCTAAGTAGGGCAGTGGCTGTAAAGGGATAATGACTGTGTAAATTTGAGTTTTGTGTTGTTTTGGGTTGATCAAGACACTGAACTGCTTGGGGCCTAGAGCACCTGTTTTGTATCAGAGAAGTAACTACATGGGACCTCTTGTGGGGATTGTTTGAATCATCTTTGAAATGTGAGTTCTTAAAGGGCCTTGAAGAGGGGGACCAGATAGGGTGCCACAAAATGACCTTTGCCTAGTGGGGCACTTTGGAGGCTGCCTGTGTTACAGGGAGACTTCCAGGTGGGCTCCATACTGCTTGTCCACAGCGGGGTTACCACCCATGGGGTATTCTAAGGAATATTTCTTCACTGGTATCAAATGTCCTAAGACCCATTACTAGTAAGAAACTATCATAAACATACAGCTAAGGGTAGCATAAAATCCCTCCTTTACCTGTAAGGGGTTAAGAAGCTCAAATAACCTGGTTGGCACCTGACCAAAAAGACCAATAGGGGAAGAAGATCCTTTCAAATCTGTGGAGGGAGGTTTTTGTTTGTGCTCTATTTGTTGTTCTCTCTGGGACAGAGAGTGACCAGGGCAGGAAAAACCATCTCCTAAAACCCTACCTGGAATAAGCATCTAAGATTACAAATTGTAAGTAATAGCAAGGAAATGTGTTAGATTATCTTTTGTTTTAGCTTGTGAATTTTCCCTGTGCTAAGAGGGAGGTTTATTCCTGTTTTTTGTAACTTTAAAGTTTTGCCTAGAGGGGAATCCTCTGTGTTTTAAATCTTATTACCCTGTAAAATTACCTTCCATTCTGATTTTACAGACGTGCTTCTTTTACTTTTTTCTTTATAATAAAGTTCTGTTTTTAAGAACCTGATTGGTTTTTAGTGTCCTAAAAACCCAAGGGTCTGGTCTGTGTTCACCTTGTTTACCTATTTGGTTGGTAGATTATTCTCAAACCTCCCCAGGAAAGGGGGTGAAGGGGTTTGAGGGGATATTTTGGGGAAACAGGAATTCCAAGTGGTCCTTTTCCTGAATCTTTGTCTCAATCACTTGGAGTTGGTAGCAATACTATCCAAGGACAAGGAATTTGTGCCTTGGGGAAGTTTTTAACCTAAACTGGTGGAATATAAGATTAGGGGGTCTTTCATGAGGGTCCCCGCATCTGTACCCCAGAGTTCAGAGTGGTGGGAACCCTGACAGAAGCGTTTCATTAGATCTGTAATTTGAAGCCTTTAAATCATGATTTGAGGACTTCAGTAGCTCAACCAGAGGTAGGGGTCTATTACAGGAGTGGGTGGGTGAGATTCTGTGGCCTGCAATGTGCAGGAGGTCAAACCAGATGATCATGATGATCCCTTCTGACCTTAGTCATATCAGATTGGTGGGCAGTGATCAATCCAGTAGGGGTTGATTTATCGCGTCTAGTATAGACGCAATAAATCAACTAGTATAGATAAGATAAATCAACCGCTGAGCACTCTTCCTTCGACTCCGGTACTCCACCAGAACGAGGAGCGCAAGTGGAGTTGACGGGAGAGTGTCAGCTGTTGACCTACCGCAGTGAAGACACCGCGGTAAGTAGATCTAAGTACGTTGACTTCAGCTACGCTATTCACGTAGCTGAAGTTGGGTATCTTAGATCGACCCTGTGCGGTAGTGTAGACAAGCCCTATGAGATGGAAGTCTGTTTGCAAGCAATAGCAAAACAGAGATTGATATACACTGATACAAAGGTAGGATTTGTTGCCATGAATAAAATGCTGGAGGTAGGTGTCCCTTGTAAATAGCTTTGTCCCCTGCTTTCCCTACTGTTGTCCTTTATTCACTTGGAATGACATGCTGAGCTGCAGAAAAGGGATGGTAACTGACGTTTGGGGACTACCCAGACGAGTAAGGGGTTCTATCACCGCCTCCTTTGTAACTTGGGGTGCCATTGTGCTATGCTGCTACAGCCTACAAGCATAAAGGCCTCGACCCTGGTTTCCACCACCCTAGTTACTCCTTGCAGGGTGATTTCAGCTACCCCTTCTGGTCTCGAGTCCCCCCCAAATCCTTCTCCCTGAGGGCTTAACTCCCTGACACTTGGACTTTTCCTCTCTGGTTCGTCACCCCCAAACGAGTGAAATCTGCCCCTAATTATCACTACACTGTGGCACACATACTCCTCGCAGTTTGCACAGCAGAGACCTGCTGGGGATAAAAATAAACAAAAAGTTTTATTTGATAGAAAAATCATAGATGTGAAGAGGAAACAGTAAGGCCTGGTCTACACAACAGAGTTAGGTCGACATGAGGCAGCTTACATTGACCTGTGTAAGCGTCTACACTACAATGTCCTCCCACTGATTTAACTCGCCCGCTACGCAGACCTAATAACTCCACCTCCCCGAGAGGCATAGTGCTTAGATCGGCGTAGTTGGGTCGATGCAGTGTCCATGTAGACACTGTGTTGCTTACATCTGCTGTTGCTGCCTTTGACAGCTGCAGTCCCTGTGCCCCGGGCTGACAGCTGCTGGCTGGGATTCTCTGAGGCCATAACCTGGTTGGCTTTAGTGGAGTTATGCCCACAGAGCACTTGGCCCGTTAGCCTATGCCCAGCACAAAAACATGCCCAGGCATTGTCAGTGCACTAGGACGAGCCCCACGTCCGGATTTGTCTCCGTGACTGTGGATCTGTAAGGCTGACGTCTCTTAACCCTACAGGATCATCGGAGACAGGATTTACCATGGGGAAGTCACTGCAAAAGTAAAGAAAACCAGCAATGAGGATAAAGAGAGGGACAATAAACATTCTAGTCCCTCAGATGGTGGGTGAGTATTGTTTCCTCTGGCTGTCATTTTGGGCAGAATTCTGATGTTACCCCTTTATACCATTAAGAGGTATTTCCTTTCTTCCTACTGCGAGACCTTTTTATTTCCCTGTGATAGGGCCTGAGATAGATCTAGTTTAACATAGGGACTTATACAGCCCCCACTACCATTGGACCTGAACATCTCACAACAGCCTTTGGAGGCAGGACTGTGCTGTTATTCCCATTTTACAGATGAGGTACAGAGAGGCTAAGTGACTTGCTGAAGGTCACACAGGAAGTCTGTGACAAAGCAGGGAATTGACATGGGGTCTCATGGGTCCCAGCCTAGTTTTCTAACCACTGGACCACCCTTATTCTCCCTCTCTCTGCTCTGAACTTCAGCATCTGTCAGACTCCTATCCAAGTGTAGTAATAAGAGCCTTTTAAAATCTCTCTTCCTCTGGAAGCCTGCTGTTTATGTACCCCTGAGTATTTCTGTTGCCTGTCTTTGCATCCTCATTTAACGGGTAACACTAGCTGCTGACACAAGGGACCCAGCCTCAGAAAACCGTTAACTTCAGGGTGTGTCTCATGATGTAAAAACAGCATGTGAAGGTCTCTTTGAATTTCCCTTGCAGGGAGAATGGAATGGAGACTTTCAAAGCCTCTGGCACTATTCCACGCAAAACCCACGCCATCTTCACGCTGCATTACGAAGAGCTCTTGAAAAGGCGCCTGGGAAAGTATGAGTATTCTGTCAGCATCCGGCCCCAGCAGCTCGTGGGCAGGTTACGCGTGGAGGTGAACATCCTAGAGAACTCGGGCATCAGTTCTCTGGAGGTGCTGCCGCTCCAAAACAGCAAGCAGAGAGGCAGCAAGAAAGTCATAGGTGAATAGAGTGTGTGGCCTACAGCGGTGATTGCGTTGCCTCTTGGGAACTGGGCTGGGCCTGGTTAGTACATGTGTAATGCCGACAGATCCTGGTCGTCGGCAGCCGGGATCGAACCTGGGATCTAATGCGCGAGCCTCGTCTACTGTCTGAGCTAAAAGACACCTTTCTCTTAACCAAGCCTGGAGCAGGCTCATCAATCTTTAGCTGGTCTTGTCACCACTAGAGGGAGACAGAGTGCCACCCCAAGCAGGCATGGGTTACACATGGATGGGATTAGGTGTGAAAAATCAGGACAATGGGTGGGGGATAATAGGATCCTATATAAGAAAAAGACCCCAAAAACGGGACTGTCCCTATAAAATTGGGACATCTGGTCACTATAGATGGGATGGAAGATCTCCAGTGAAACCCCAGGCTGCTGATGGTGTTGATTGTTCAGTAGACTACACTCTTCCCTCAGAATCGGCCATAAATCAGTATCCCCGTGTTGCATTAGGTGACACTGAGCTGCGGAGGGAGCCACCTTTTGGTGGAGTCATAAAACTGAGGCCTGGACCTTACACAACCATTGAAGACCATAGGGCACTTCTCACAAGGTAGGGAGCGGTCTGAACCCTGGTGGCCTGGCCATATGCCAGTGTGGGTTTCATATTTCAGTGCCATTTCATTTAGAAACATTATTCCTTACTTCCCCTCTGAGCCACTGTGGTGCAGTGTGGTTGGCACATTCCGCCTCAGAGGTGGCTGCAGTTCAGTGCTAGGTAGCTGCTTTCTGCATTTCGACTCTCTAACTATTTGGCAGTCTCCAGCCCCGATAGGGCGGGGATGCAGTATAATGGCAATGACCATTAAGGATTTTCAGGAGCTATAACGGTGGGAATTCAGCCTGCCTTCAGAGGTCCCTGGCTTTTGTGGCTTTGAGCCAGCATATGTGTACGTGCACGTCTAAACGGCTAAAGAAAACTTTGACTCCTATTGAAATTAGGGCCTGATCCAAAGCCCACTAAAGTCAATGGGAGTCTTTCAAATGACTTGGACGGGCTTTGAATCAGGCTTTGAATCAGATGCGACGTTCAGCATCTGAGAAGCCTCCTTCCTGGCTCCGGATCTCCTGGGAACTGCTGAAGTAACTTGTGTTTCCATCCAAGCGGATCAAAGCATACAGGAAATCCTGCCTTTCAGAACACGGGAAATGACAGTCTTTTGTCAAAGCAGCAGAGAGCAGGTGCAATGCTGGGGGTCTAGCGTTGCCCCATAGGCTGCTCAGAGCCTATTGTTTTTTTTGCAAATGGGCAGCATGGACCATAGGATGCTATGACTTTGTCTGGAAGCCACTGCACGGTAGCAAAAACTCCAGGCTAACATCAAGTGGGAGATGGTCTTGCACTTGGATATGAGCCTGAAGGATCATGGGTCTCAAACCCAGGTCTGGGGATCCCCAGACCACAGCTGCCTCCTGGCGTCTCGCTGGTACCAGCAGGGAGCATGGGCTGGGGGCTCTTTGCTCACAAGAGGCACTGGCCACAAAGCTTCCAATTGGAGGAGATGTCCGGCCTCTCTGATTGGCTCAGACTCACTACTTGAGTCAGAAGGAAGTATGGGTAGTTGTCTGAACAACTAAGTGAATCCCTGGCTGGCTGCTCCATTGGACCCTTCCTGTTAGCCTGACTCCTAAGCCCTGTTTTGTTCCTAATTCATGCCTTCCTGTCCTGCTCCTGGTTCCTGCTCTCCTGCCTTATTCCAGATCCCTGCTCCTACGCCCCACTCTTGGCTATTGATTCTGGCTCTGCCTCTTGGCTTGATGCCTGCCTCTGCTCTGACCCTTGGCTCAACCCCCACCTTTGTCTCTGTAGCTGACCTGAATCTTGCTCTGACCACTAGGTCTGACCAGCTACGTCCCGGTCTGTGACAGTAGGGTCAGATCCTCAGCAGGTGTAAATCAACATGGCTCCAGTGAATTCCGTGATTTACACTGTGTGAGGATCTGGCCTGAAACGGGTGAATATGGAATAAAACAAAAGTCTCAGTCCTATTCCTATCAAAGCTGAGGCCCGAGGATTGGGCCTGAATGCTGCTGTTGCCCAGTGAGTTCAGTGAGCCTCGGATCAGGCAGAGCATCTGCAGCCACTGTCGGTAGGGGAAAATGACAAAGGTTGTCGGTCCCCTTGATTGAGCTTAGCTGAGGTGAGGAAAGGATGTTTCCCCTTGGGGTAGTAGTGCATGGTGAGATGCATTTCTGGTGTTACGCTTTCCTCCAGAGCATCTGGCATTGATCAAGGCCGGAGACAGGATAACTGAGCAGACACACCCTTTGTCTGTTCGAGCACGCATGCTCCTGTATTGAAATGATACATGGAAAAACTCAGTATTGGAGCGGCCTATCCAAATGTGATCTGTGAGCACCAAACGTTCTGTGCAACACAGCAAGGGGTTTAAAGCATTTAATAGGAAAGTTGGACTCATCCAGTTCTCTTGTTATAAAAGTCTTCTCTGGCCATTAAAGCCTATGTAAGTGAGATATCACTTTCAATGGCATGACCAGAGGAGGGGACTGGAACTCAGGACTCCTGGATTTTATTCATACATCTGCTACTCACTCACTTTTGTGATCTAGATTGTCACCCTTATTCATGTTGAGCGGTGCCTCACTCCTCCAGTGGCAATGTTGAAACCAGTAAGCTTACCTCCGGGATGAGATGTGGCTCAGTGTAAAGAGGGGGCAATCTGGGCTCTCTAAACTTGAGCAAGTCATGTAGGCGCTCTGCTTGGCTGTCCCCACCCGTAAAACAGCTACAATGAGGCCTACAGGATTTCTCGCATAGGTGTTGATTAAAATTTAAAAAGTGCTTTGAGATCCTTGAATGAAAGGCCAAATTAGCAGAATAAATGTGAATGAGAGTAACATTTTCAGAAGCACACAAGTTCCGTTTTCCAAAGTGACTTAGGCTTCCAAGTCATTTAGGTACTTTCTGAACATTTTGCCCTGAGACACAGGGGTTTCTGATTTATTCTCAGTGATTCAAACTGCCGTAGCTTGCAAATCAAAGAGAAGCTTCTACCTTCCCCCCACCAAATGCTGACCCTGAAGATTTAGCATGGGGTATGAAATCAAGCTGGGTTCCTTCTGCCTCTGTAACCATGACCAGAAATATTTGAACCCCACCAGCAATGTCTGGGTATTGAATGTTTGTGAGTGAAATGCCTACCTCCTGTAGTGATTGGCACTATGAGCACGAACGAAATGAATGAACATTTTCCAGATAGATCTAGCAATCAAAACGTATCTGGCCATCACCCAGTCAGGGATTAACCTAAGACATCTCTGAAGTGCCGAATGCTTCAGGATGCATCTTCAGGATGCATTCAGAAGAGTCAAATTCCTGTCACCTGGCTAGATGTGCACTGGCTCTGCGGTTCCAGACGTAACAAGATCCTCGTGTGTCCATAAAGCACTTAAAGCAGGATGCAGATGGGACTTAAAGGCACGCAGAGAAGAGGTGCTCTCTGCTGAGGAAGGACAAGAGTCCCCACTCTCATATTTGTGAAGTAGCACAACAGTCTTTGTTGTTGCAGTGGCAATGGTGAACGTTGTATTTCTGGCTACGGATCTGAGCCACAAAGGTCAGACTCAGCTCCAGACTTCTCCACAGTTTGACAGAGGGCCTAGGTTTGGTTTGTTATAAAGATAGAGGCTGTTTGGGAATTCCGATTAGGTTTCCTCTCTGACTGACAAAGTGAAGCCAGGTCGCTAGTATGTTTCCTTTGTAAGCAGGCTCACAGACACACAAACCAGCTGGGTTTATGTTTTTTTCCAAAAGGAAGCCAGAGAGCACATGAGTTTGGGGAAATGATTTCCTGAGCTGGACAGGTGTCTGCTCCCTTTCTGCCACTGTAGCATAGATAAAACAGTGAAGCAGAAGCCGAGGCCAGGAATTCCCGCTCTTTCAGATGACCTCAAAACATAGCCACTTTCCACATGACGTCTAAACCCAGAATTCCCTATTCCTTCTGCTGAGGCCCCATCTCATCCACATCTGGTGCCCTTCTCTCCCCATGAAGCAGTTTGGTGAGAATGTTTTCCCTGCCAGGTACAGTAACCCCACATTCCCAGGTAAAACCCGACCCTGTGGTAGTTACCCCTGTTTCCTTTCCATTTTACAGCTGGTGCTCAAAACCTGGAACTGCAGGGAGGCTTTGCTTTACCCCGCTCTCCTTCCACCTCCCTAGATGCTCCCATTTTAAAGCTCTGGATGAGCTCTGGATTGGAGTGCTGTATCTGGCCTCTCCCAAGCTCTGATCAAGTTTGAATTTGGCCTCCCCTCTACACTTCATTGCTTGGGCACTTCACTCTGTAACATCAAATGAAGACAGATGTTCAGGGGTCAATTTTAGCAGGGGCGGTTTTGCTTTTGTTGGCCCGATTTGCACTGACAGTTGAATTCTGGGGGTTAATCTAACAATTGGCCTTCGTGCCTAGCTCACTGTGGGCACGAACCAGGCAGGTGGAAGCTCAAACATTTGGCTCGTGCAAGCCGTTCGTTCTGCAGGTCAAATTAGACCAGGGGTTCTCAAACTGGGGGTCGCCTAAATATAACCTCAGACTTTCCCCTCTAGGTCACTAGTTCAAATGGAGGCCAGGGTAGTAAGGAGCAGGCAGTATTTGCTAATGTCTATTTTATTTTGACATGTCTCCACGTCACGACGGGCACTAGCTAGTTTGTTGGAGATCTCGGTGGAAAGGACAAAGATTGACTAGGCAGAGTCCAAGCCACTTCCTTGATCATTCCTGCCCCAGTTGGTGACTCTCTAGGTGACCTTGGCAAAGACACCTAACCCCTCTCTCCTGGTCTCTAATGTGTGTCATGATCTCTACAATGAGGATAACACTTACCCACCTTTGTGAAGTGCTTTGAGATGATGAAAGGTGCTGGATAATTGCAAAGCCGTACCTAGCACTTCTTGATCTCAAAGCACTTTACAAAAGTGATTAGGTGTCATGATCCTCATTTAACAGATGGGGAAAGTGAGGCACAGAGAGGCTATCTGACTTGCCCATACAGGAAGCTTGTGGCAAGGCTGGAGCTAGAATCCATATCCCTAGATTCACCAGGTGGTGTACTTACCTGTGTCCAGGTAAGAGCCCCCTGAAATTTCTGATTGAGGGAAGCACATAGGGGAAGCTTGCATAACCACTGCCTGTGATATATGATGAGAACAAAGAGGGTGCTTCCATTTCCAGTGTGATCTGGAGCATTTTACTAACACTGAAGTAGGAGTAGAGAGGTTTTTTCACCTCTGTATTTGGCACTGGCATGACCGCTGCTGGAATCCTGTGTCCATTTCTGGTGCCCACAATCGGCACCAGACAAATTGCAAAGGGATCAGGGGAAAGCCGTGAGAATGATTAAAGGATTAGAAGACATACCTTATAGTTTTCAGAGTAGCAGCCGTGTTAGTCTGTATCCGCAAAAAGAAGAACAGGAGTACTTGTGGCACCTTAGAGACTAACAAATTTATTAGAGCATAAGCTTTCGTGGACTACAGCCCACTTCTTCGTGGGCTGTAGTCCACAAAAGCTTATGCTCTAATAAATCTGTTAGTCTCTAAGGTGCCACAAGTACTCCTGTTTTTTTTGCGGATACAGACTAACACGGCTGCTACTCTGAAA